>NW_006399848.1:12766711-12779819 GCF_000299155.1 Elephantulus edwardii | reverse complement strand
CTGTTTTAATCGGGGAGCTCCACCAAACACTGTCCATCATAGGTAACCATTATCACATTTGACACATCAGTTTCACAGCAACCTCTGCATGGCAATGCACAGACCAGATTTATAGCACTTAGTTGACCCAAAACAAAGCCAGGCCTGAGGGTCACAGATTAAAATCACCCACCTTTGGCTGTGGGACTCTTGGATAGAAAGTTATGCTACCAAGCCAAAGGTGGGTGATTTTAATCTATGGCCCTCAGGTCCGATTTTAATTGATTTGGTCAAACATGATAGAGTAAGAAGACAAAAGTATTGTTTGGAGAGCTTGCACAATATATTAGGTTATCATGTAAGACTTTTTAAGTTGTTCTATGACATAAATTCCTATTTTCATAATGTGTCAACACCCTCAGTATTTCCTTTCAATTTTTTTCTTTTCCCATTTAGCACTTTTCTTCTTTCTTGTCTTCACTACTTTGCATTTGATTTGGAATAGATAATTGACCATGGTGTCCCATATAGTTTAAGGGAATGCTTTCTTCATGTTAGAAGCCAATCTTTTGACTTCTAGTTTTAGATAAAGCATCATTTCCAATTTCAAAATATATGACATGCCATTAGTTTAATCAGAAAGGGCTTCCCTCCCCCCCAGGAATTTGTATTTTGCTCTATATTTTTCGCTCATTCGATGTAGCCCCTTGCATTAAATCCTGGTCAAAGTGGTTGATAGTGGTATCTGGTTACCATTTAGTTCTTGTCTCAAGGTTATTTATTTCTCCTGTGCAGTAGGATACTTTTTGAGTCTTTAATTTCCCTCATTCTGGTTTGCTCCATTTGAATAGGACCAATAGTTAGATCTTAGATTGCTAATTATAAACTTTTAAGACTTTTCCAACAAGGAAATAAAGTAATATCTTTATGAACTGTTATTTTAAATATCATAATGTCAACTGCAACTCACAGTGATCCCAGGAAAAATGGACTTGAACCTTGCCCTATTTTGAACTTATTGTTATATCACTGTGCAAATCCATTTAGTTGAAGATCTTCTTTTTTGTTGATCTTACACCTTTCAAAAGATTATGCCCTCCTCTATGGACTGGCTACTGCCAACAACATGCCCAAAATATATGAGTTGAAGCTTTACTATCCTTGTATCCAAGGAGCATTGTGTCTGCACTTTTTTCCAGACATATATATTTATTCTCTTGGCATATTTATTTCTCTTGATATATTTGTTTGCTCTCTTGAATAGTCCAGTAAGTATTCAATACTCTTCTCTAATATCACAACTCCAAAGCATCAATTCTTCTGTTAATCCTTAGTCATTGTCCAACTTTTAGACCATAAAACAAGGAATTAAAAAATTCATGGCTTTAGTAAGATGCACCTTAGTCTTTAAGCTGACATCATTGCTCATTACTACCTTAGAAAGGTACTTGAAAGCAGAGTTTTACTCAATGCAATACATCTTTTCATATCTTAACTGCTGATGTCAAGGGTGTTGATTGTGGATCCAAACAAGATGAAAATGTGACAACTTCAATCTTTTCTCCATCTATCATCATGTTTTCTAATGGTCCTGTGATGAAGATTTTGTTTTCTTGATGTTGAAATATAATCCGCATTGAAAGATATGTTATTTTTTTGTGCTTTTTAAAATTTTATTCATTTTAATGAACATTTACAGAGATTTTGGATTTTCATTCATTCATTGTTGCATTTTTTTCTTTACCCCTCCCCCCCACAGTTCACTCCTCTCTTTGAAAAGCAAAAGATAAACTTTTTCTTTGTTATACAATCCCCCCTGGCCCCAACCTTGCCCCTCCACCCCCAACCCCCCCTAAAAAAGAAAGAAAAATATATATTATACCGGTTAACTAAGTTATTCCATAATTCTTTGGATTTAGTCAAATTTTACCAGTGTTTTGCTCTATTAACTTCCCTGCCAGAACTTAAACTCACTTTCACAATGGCCTTTCTTTTTGTTTCAGAGGCCATGGTGGTGGTGGTGGTGCGGGGGGCAGGGGGTTACTACTCATTTTTCTCTCAAGGAGTGACCATTGGATTAATATTGTTGACATTTCATTTAGCAGCCACACATGAGATACTATGGTATGAGGACTTAAAACATCCCATTAACGTAGTGTAATTGGTAATTAATGATCAGCTTTTATGTTGTTGTTAGGTGCTATTGAGTTATGTACAACTCATAGCGACTCTATGAACAGCTGATCTGAACCCTGTCTAACCAGTGCTATCCTTATTACCTCTGCACACTGGAGCCCATTGCTGAAGTCACTGTTTCAATGAATCTCATTGGAGAGCTTTCTCTCCTTTTCAGACTCTCTATCTTATTGTTGTTACATGTCTCCACATGTCTCATAAGAACGCTATTCACAATAGCTCTGAATTCTGTCCTATACTGAGCCAATCTCATTGTTTCTGACAACTTACCTTCAATACCCCAGTTACTGTGTCAATCCACCTCCTTTAGGATATTCCCCTCTTGTGCTGTCCCTCTCTCCTTCTAAGCATGATATTCTTCTCCAAGGACATGCCCAAAGTATGTCAGACAGAGTTTTAAAATCCTTGCCTCCAAGAAACAACTTGTTTTCACCCTCTCCAGGACAACACTGTTTGTTCTCCTGGCAGTCCATGTTATGTTCAATATTCTTCTCCAACATCACTGTTGACTGATTCCTGCAAAGGCATTATCCAGCTGTCTGGTGCATAGCAAGTAATTGTGAACATGATAGTCTGAATCATGTATACCTTCGTCTCTAGACTGACATCATTGCTCTTTTATACTCTGGAGAGTTTCCTGACAACAGTTTTTCCCAGTGCAATTTTTCTTTTGATTTTTTCTGGCTGTTGATGTGAAGAATGTTGATTGTGGAGGTGAACAAGCTGAAATTGTTAACAATCTTAATCTCTCCATCTAGCACGGTGTTGCCAAATGGGCTAGTGGTGAGATTTTTTTTGTCTTTTTCATGTTGAGTTTCAATCCGTATTGAAAACTTCAATCGACCTTTTGAAGCAAATACTTCAAGTTGTACTATTTTAGAAACAGTTAAATTGAAAGTTGCCTTTGGCAATTATAATCAAAGTTCAGATTAGAAGTCGGATAAATCCGCTTGAAATGAATTTCAAACCATGATGTATTTATGAACGAGGGGTGATGATTTCCATCTTGGTTTTAGGCAGGTAAAACATGAAAAAGTTCATTTGCAACTATTTGACTACTGTGCACTGATGAAAGAATGTCTAAAACAAAACAATTCAGATCAAGAGACTGTTTCAGAACAGCTCAAGTAGCAAGACAGGATGAAAGAAAAATTGAAAGCATTCTCTTCATAAACATAAACAGATCAAATAGCTCTCAGTGTGACAGGCAGAACAAGCAAATGTCCTCCATCCAATAAGAAGAACCAAGACGACAAAAGTCTAAGAGACTTTAGGAGGCTGGAAGGAGGAAGTGAGGCTGTCTGATGTTTGCTTCAGTCTTTGGTGGTCTGGACTGTCCTCTGCATCCAATTACTGGCCATGCTCCATCCACTTTTCTTTTGCTATAGTTAAAGATTGATTAATAAGGATTCAAACAATGTAGAGCGAAAGACATTAGAATTTTTTTCAGTCACTTTCGTTCAAAAGCACTCGTTAACATTGCCTCCCTGGCACACAACGGCAACTCTGGCCTTTTACCCCATCTATCATCCTTTGTGCAATCCATCAATCCTCTTTCTGTGGTGCTTAATGAGCTACGTTCTATGTACACTTGCTGAGGTGCTAGTGTCAGATATATCATGAGTTCAGCTGCTAGAGTTTTTTATATCAACGCCTAAATGAGGGAGATGGATTAATGGGACCACAGGAAGCCAGGTTTCTTTAGTTTAAAGGGTGCTGTTTAAGCATCATGAAGTGAGAAGGATGAGAAAACAAATATGCCCTTGGCTTTGGGGGGTGTGTGTGTGTGTGTGTGTGTGTGTGTGTGAATTGGCTACTGGAGACCTGTTTCAGTTTAAAAAACAACATCAGTACATATTTTTGTTTGCCATCGAAATTTATGACATTACTTTTCCACTTGAGACAAAAAGGACTGCATTAAAACCCTAACTCTGACCTTACCATAAAACAAGGTTTTATTAACATTTTCAAATCATAATAAGTATTGGACTCCTTGGGATTTCCTTTTCCTTTCTTCTATTCAAAAAGTGAATCAACATAGCTGGAAACCTTACCTGTCCTTTCATAAGATAAAGAATGGTAGACAAAGTATGTCTTCTCAGTCCTTACTATCTTTGTTTCTAAGTTTAGTACAAAAAGTTAAGAGAAATCTACAGCTGAAAAAAGCTACAAAACTGGGGTTGGGGGGAAAGCCTAGAATGAAGGGAAAATATGGGCTAATCAAATAATGAATTGTATTTGTTAATCTAATCAAAATAATGAATTGTATTTGTTAATCTATGCCGGTTATCTAGTTCTCCTTTATATAGAGATTCAGGGGGACTTGGATGTAACACAATTTCTCTGTGAAAAGCACTTTAATGTGAATTGGAACACAATTTAAATTTGTACTAAGGACACTAAATTATTCTCTACTTCGTAGTGCTTTACACAGAGAGATTATGGAAAATAAGAGGAGGAGATAAGGTTGAACAGGAGGTTGAGTCACAAACTTTGGCATAAAATTGGGTGAAACACAGTGCATGCAAATTTTCTATGTAAATAAGTATTAAATTTAAAAAAATTTTAAAGACTATGAAAAACTGCCCTGGTAATGCAGTGGTTTAGCATTAGATTTGTAACCGAAAGGGTGGTGATTTGAAAACACAAATAACTCAGGGGCAAACCCCCCCCCAAAAAAAAACCTCAAGAAAGCCTTTTTCTGTGAAGATTATAAGCTCAGAAAATCTATGGAGAAATTCTACATTGTCATATAGATTTTCTATGAACCCAGAATCAACTCAAAAGCAATGAGCTTAGTTTGGAATCTGTAAAAGCAAGCACGGATTTAGGGTGGTAGAAACAAGGACAGACATGAAGAGCATGTCTGTACCCTTAGAAATGTTTGTAAGTTTTGAAATGAAAGATAACTCTCTTTATTAAAAAAAAAAAGAAGAAGAAAGATAACTCTCTGACTCTTTGCTGTTGTTGTTGTTGTTGTGTGCTGTGGGTCGGAAGCTACCCCCAGCTGACACTGCAGTGGGTTTTCAGAGGTAGTTAGTAACAGGCGAAGAGCTACTCATCATTTTCCTGCAGAGTGTCTGGTGAATTAAAGTCATGTACTTTCAGGACTGCAAGGCAGCTTTTTACAACTTAGGACACTCTTGTCTTATTTTTGGTTGTTGTTGTTGTTATGTGCTGTTACATCACCTGCTACTCATAGCAACCCTATGTACAATAGCCTAAAACCCTGCTCTATCCGATGCCATTCTCACTGTCTCCAACACACCTACCCCGATTACCCCAGTCACTGAATCAATCCACCTCATAGAGGGCCTTCCCCTTCTGCGCTGTCCCTCCACCCTTCCGAACATGATGTCCTTCTTCCAGGACTGGTCCCTCCTTGAACATGTCCAAAGTATTTCAGATGAAGCTTCAGAATCCTTGCCTCCAAGGAGCAGCCTGGTCTAACTCTCTCTAGGATGAACCTGTTTGAATTAGTTGGACTGTATGCTGGTAATGTAAATGAGGAAAACTGCAAAATTTAGACTAGTCCATATGGGCTTCTGTTGCTCCATTAGGAAGGAAAGAAAGAAGGAAGGAAGGAAGGAAGGCAGGCAGGCTGGCTGGCCAGCTTTACCTCTGGCTCTATGAGGAGAGGCCCCTAACTGTAGGTTTTCCCAGTGTAATGTATCTCCTTATTTCTGACTGCTCGTACCAATGGTACTAATTGTGGATCCAAGCAAGATGAAGCTGTAGGCTTGACATATTAATGTATTAGATTTAGAGAAGAATGATACTAATTTTGAAATTGGGAGTGTATTGAGGAACAGAATTATTAAGCTAATGGTAATTGAATAACTTTTCCCTTTAAACTTCTGTGCTCAAACTAATTTGTACCTGCCTGTATATTTAAACATTTTGCTGTTATTCACCTTTGAAATAAGTGCAGCTCATATCGATCTCATGTATTGATAGATTTTTTTAGGATAAAATATATCTATATAATTTTTTTAAAAATAGTAAAGCCTTAATGCTATGAGATAAACAATTATGTAAGTACCTACTAGGTTTTTTAAATAATAAGAATCTGACAGGCTCTTAGACATATGTGGAACAAAATTTGTTAGGCAAACAAAGAAAACCTGACATAATGAACTAAAAGTAGCTTAGTTTTCAAAAGTCAAAGTTTTTGCCACAAAATCAAACCATCTCACAATAGGTTTCCAGAGCCTTATGTTTTAACACGTAAGAGGTGACTGCCTTATTTTCTCAGAGGATTTGCTGGTGGATTAAAATCACCAGAGCGGATGCCATCTTCAATTTAGGAGACCAATTACTTAAAACCAAATAGGTGACCAGTTGTTGTTGTTAGGTGCTATTGCATCTACTACTCTGATAGTGATACTAAGAACAACAGATCTGAACCTTGTTCTGACCTGAGCCGTCCACAAGGTCCATTGTTACAATTATTATGTCAGTTCTTCTTCTTGAAGAGTCTCCTCTCTTTCTCTGATCCTCTCTTGCCCAATGTGTATTTTTCCAAGCTCTAGTTTTTGCTGACAATGGGACCAAAGTATATGAGACAAGTTTCACCATCCTTGCCTCTAAGGAGGTAAGGTTTTACTTCTTCCAAATAGGCTTAGTTTTAGTTTGTGGCATTGTTTGTTTGTTTGTTTGTTTTTAGCAAACATGGAAAAATAGCTTAAAAGACAATTAATTTCATATAACGTTGTAAAGAAAAAAATTAGCAATTTGACAGTAGTTTATAATTTTCTATATTCTGCTTATTAGTCATCAAATTGTTAAAAAATAAGGTATTAAGAGATAAAAGAAGATTAAAAAGTAACTAAAGCATTTGATAAAAATAAGAACCCTGACCTAGGTCTGAGACTAAATCTCATTTTTAAAAAGCAAGGGTTGTTTTTTTTTTTCTTGGTTTTTTTTTTTTTTCTAGAACCTGGTGTACAGGCCTGGGGATTTAAGTTCATTTGGGATTGAGTCTTCAGTTGAAGGTGCACATGTGTAGCTCGTGGCTTTAGAAAGGTCTGTTCTTCGTGTCTTGGATGAAAGTCAACTGTGAACTGTTTGGTTGATAATGAGCTGGAGGCCAGAAGACTCTTGTTAGAGCCCATGAGAGCCTGGTGTGCAGGCCTGTGGTTTTTGTAAAGTTCATTTGGAACTGAGTCTTCAGTTGAAGAAGGATGAGTGTAGACCTTGGCTTTAGAAAGGTGAGTTCTTCTTGTCTTGGATGAAGGTCAGCTTTGGACTCTTTGGTTGGTAATGAGCTACAGGGCGCAAGCCTCTTACTAGAGCAAATCAGAGCTTGACACACACGCCTGGGTTTTTAAAAAATTCATTTGGAGCCTTGGGTCTGCTGTTAATTGTGTTTGAAATGAACGTTCACCTAAGTGGTAACGCACTGCTCTGTCATTTTGCTGGGCTGAGGTAACTTGGGATTGCTGTGCTGCTAAAAGGTGTGCCATTGGAGTGTCAAATGAGATAACGGTTACACATGATTGACAGTGTTTGGTGGAGTTCACAGAATAAAACAGGCTTGGAAGCAGGGGTGGCAGTCACTTCCTAAACATGCCTCCAGAAACTCTATGAACTTAGAAAAAGGACAATATTTATAGACAGGGTTAAGGTCTTTTTTTTCATAGGGTCCCTACCCAACAGCACTTAACAGAAATATATAAGGCCAGGCCCTTGTCTTCCGTTTTGGAGACTGCGTGAAGCGGCTGGACCCCATAAACTGGGCTTTCTTGTTTTGGCTGAGGGTCGATGTGGAATATTTGCTTGGTTTGTTTGTTTGTGGGTTTTTGTGGGGGTTTTTTTTGTTTGTTTAATTATGCCTCTTGTTTGGAGTCATCAAGACCTCGTGAAGGGCCCCTGATTTTAAAAAAGTTGGGCTCGAGGGATTATATTTTAATCCCTTATTATATTTTGGAGGAACGTTCTTCTAAATCATACAACACTCTTGTCAGTTTGCTGTGATGAGGTAATCTGGGTTTGTTGTGATGCTGAACCTTGTGCCATTGGGGTCTTAGATGCCATAATGGCTGCCCATGGTGGACAGTGTTTGGTGGAGCTCCCAGTTTATGACAGGTTTGGAAGAATCCATTTAGGAGTGGCATGCACTTCCTAAACCACATGTGTCTGAAAACTCGATGAACTTGGAGAAACAATGATAGTTAGAGACAGGCTTCAGGTCTTTTGTTCATAGGGTTGCTATAAGTTGTTTTCAAATTGATGACAATCAATAACAACAACAACAACATTCTTAACCTTTATTCATCCTTAAAAATGTGCTCTGTAGGATGTGTTTCCCTGTGGTCCAGCGGGAGGCAGGAGGCCACATTCTGTTTCAGGAGGATCTTGCTGCAGAGCATTAAGAACAAATCTTTACAGTGAATATCCAGGAACGATGTGCTTGAGCAGGCCTTTCGACTCTAGAGTTTCCAGAATAGATTGTGCTGTCATTGGCCTGTGAGTCCCTGTGCATTTTGTACCTACACAAAGCTTTGAAATCTAAGTCACCAATCTCTGAAACCAACCTCATGTTAACCAGTAATCTCTCAGCATATACTGCTTTTAGAAAGCCAATTTCTAATTTTTCTAATCATCTAAAACATAACCACAACACTGTAGCCCCTGCCCATCTGTCTAAATCTTACAAAAATGTGTGATCATCATGTCTAGAACTTCTTGGTTTTCTTTTTCATGGGCCATATGACATTTTGGGTTGAGCTGCACTGAGCCTTTAGTAAACTCTATTTCATTTTTAAATAGAGAATGAGTTTTATCTACTACAGAGAAGTGGTTGAAATGACTTGAGTTTTAGGAATTTTAAATGAAGATTAAAAACACTACGAACATCAACTGCTTGCCAAAATGGAACCAAAAACGAGACTTGCTCAGTGTCTGCAAAAGCATAACTTGTCAAGCATGATTGGGAATACTTTAATTTGACACAGAAACAGGAAATGGGTTTTATTGCTCTAGTTTTTACCCATCATGAATTTAACTGAACTAAGTAGTCAAAGGATGTGTGAAAAATACTCTGTAGTTGGGCTGTTGACCACATTTTGTTCTGTATTTGAGTAAAGGTGGTTTTGCATTTTAGCCCGGTCAGCTGTTCACAGAGCTAACATCTATCCCTTAACACCTATGCTTCACCACAAAATGGCCAAACAATCAACTGCTGTATTTACCTCAGCTCATTGAACAATGCTTTTCTCACCTTGCTTTGTGTGTGTGAAGAGTAATTCAGCAAAACTGAAAAATCATACTACCGATTCTTTTTTAAAGCATAAACTACACCATAACGTGTTCAGAACAATGAAAAATTATGATTGCAGGTAAATTTCGTAGCATAAGGGAGGAATATACTATTTTATCATTTCAATTTAGACTCCTGACTAAATGCCTGTGTGCATTTCTTAATGAGATGAGCTGGGGGGGTCTGGCCAGTTCAACCACAGTCCATTACATTCACGCTACAAACATCTTTTTTATTTCACAAAGGCGATGTGCTGACTGCTTAGAGCTTCATTAATTCCAATACCTTCAAATTCAATTACTGATTCAAAGTATAGTTAGAATTCCAACTCTTACCCGTTGATAAAACTAAAGGCATTGTTTACAATAGCTGTTGGTTGGAACATATGAATGCTGAAGATAATATTGCTTATAGGCTTGTGTCTTTGAATCCTGTCTCATATTGTGTCCAGATCTTCTCATAGATGTGTGGTTTATTTTTCAGATCTATGAAGTAGATCTTGTGCTTGGAATAATATCCAATGGTCAATAGTAATTACCCGTATCTCACTTACCTAGAGGGGTGGTTGGTGGTGGTTGTGTTGTGGACTGTAGAGTCAGAACTGACATAGAGCTAACCCTTCTCTGCAGGTTTTCAGAGGGAGTTAATCACATGGGAGGAGATTGCTAATCCTTCTTCCACGAAGCAGCTGGTGGCCTCAAACAGTGTGCCTTCAGGACAGCAGCACAGCTTTTGCCACCAGAGCTCATTTATCTAGGATATGTTGTAGTTGATTGCCTTCGAGTTGAGCACAACTCATAGCAACTCTATGAACAAAAGACCTGAATCTCCTTTACAACTATCGACATTTATTAAAGTTTGTAAAGTTTCCAGAGGCATCTTATTTAGGAAGTGGTTGCCACTCGTGCATAACCTACATTAAATTATTATAACTAGGTAAAAGTTCATATTTATATATTCTACTACACAATAATACCCTATCTTGTTTTGTCTACCACATGACCCGTCTAGTCTCCTCTCTCTGGAAGAAAATGGTGATTGTTAAAGTTAATTTACAAAGTGGAAAAAGCCTTAAGTCAGAGATAGCAAATTGTTGCTGCAGCCATTCAGTAAAGTGCAACTGATAACAACTTTATGATTAACAGATTTGAACCCTGTAATATCCTGTACCATCTCATCGTTTCTGATGTTTGAGCCCATTGTTACAGTCACTCTATGACCCCCATTTGTTGAGACTCTTCCTCTCTTTCTTAACCCTCTACCTTTACTATCATCATGTTTTATCCAAGGACTGACCACTCCTGGCCACATACCTAAAGTAAGTGAGATGTCATCCGTGCTTCTAAGGAGAAGCTTACTCAAAGACAGACTTGTTTTCCTTTAGTCAGTCCAATACTGACTAGGCATGTCCAATACTCTTGACTAACATCATGGATAAAAGATACCAAGTCGTCTTTAATGGCTCTTATTCATGGTCCAATTTTGAGCTGTTTACAAAGTAATTGAAAATGACACAGCTTGGATCAGGCACACCTTCGTATTTTAATTGATGCTATTGATTGTGTGTTAGTATTTTGGAAAGGTCATTGATGGCAGATTTTGCAATATGTCTTTTGATTTCTTGACTGTTAATTAACACAGCTCTTGATTGTGAATCCATAGAAAATGAAATTATTCACAATATCAATATTTTCTCCATCTACAATGTTATGTTTTGCTTCAGTGATGAGGATTTTTGCTTTCTTGATTTTGGGAAATAATCTATACTGTAGACTCTTTGATATTCTGCAGCAAGTCCTTCAAATGAAGCAAGGAGATGGCAATGGATTAGCATTTAATTGTGCTTACCTGTAATTTCCTGTTTAAGAAAATATCTACCTAAGCTGAATTTTGGGAAAATAGGTTAGAATTATTCCTCTTTAATTTGACTTCTCTAGAAAAGGTTTAAATTTTGATTTGGAATTTTAGAAGGTTTTTTTAAAAAAATTAAGATCTAGAAGGATATAATGACACATGATTTATGCTACGTATTTAAAACCTTGTAAAATGTATAGAAACTAAATTATACAGGCCTGATTGTTTTAACTCTAAGCAAATGTATGTTGATTTTAGTATTTTACAAACTACTCTTCTTTTTTAATCCTATGCCAAAATTTGCGCTTCACATACTTTTAACATGTTTTTTTTCTCTTCCTCACATTAAACATGGTTGTTAAAGTGTTTAAAACATTTTTACATTCCCTTTTTTTAAAAAATTACACCACTGAGAATTTCCATCCATATTTATAAAAGGAACTGTGAAATTCAGTACTGTCTATCACAGATGTAGCATATATGCTTTGGAAAAGGTTAAGGAATCTTACTGGTGGTCTGTGCTTTCTCTAAGCTTCTTTAGACCCATAACATGAAGTCAAGAAGACAGCTCAGAGGATGCTTATAGTTGTGTTGTGGTAGAGCCCAGGTTGAAAGTCAGTTGAAATGAGGAAAATAAATAACAAACATCATTTAACAATTGAAACATGGAATGTACGGAGCTTGAATGATAGAAAACTGGAAATGGTTAAAAATGAAACGGAACACATGAATATCAACGTTTTAAGCTTTAGTGAGAGGCAGTGGACCAGCTTTGGCCACTTTGAATAAGTAATCACATGGTGTATTATGCAAAGAATGAAAACCAGGAAAAGAATGGTGCTGCATTCATAGTGAAAAAAGTCAATTTCAAGTTGTATCCTGAAATAGAATGCTGTGATAAAATGTTATCCATCTGCATACAAGGAACACCCGTTAACACAATGATTATTAAAATATATGATCCTATGTTTAGAGGCAAAGAGGAAGAAATTAAAAATTTTGACCAAATTTTGCACCCTAAAATTAACCAAGCATGCAATTAAGATGTGTTAATGATATGATAATGTGTTGGTGGCTGGAATGCAAAAGTAACAAACAGTGAAGAAGGAGCAGTAGTAGTTGGAAAATATGGGCTTGGTGATAGAAATGAAGCTGGAAATAGCATGATTGAATTTTATATATACAGTGATATATTCATTGCAAATACCTTTTCTAAAAGACAGAAAAGATGACTTTACACATGGATTTCACCTGATAGGCTGCATAGGAATCCGACTGACTACATTTTTAGAAGAAATTGTTGAAGAAGCTCAAACTAGGAATAGACTATGGATCAGGTCACCACTTACTCATATATACATCCAAATTGAGGCTGAAGAAAATGAAAAGAAATCCATAAGAACCAAGATATGATGTTGAATAAATTCCATTGGAGAGAAACAAATCAGAAAGAACAATAAGGTATAATTTCACTCCAGTAACAGTGGCAAAGTTTAACAGGGCAGCAAGTAACAGATGTTGGAGAAGATGTGGTGAGAAAGGAACTCTTACACATTATTCGTGGGATTGTAAAATAGTACAAACCAGTCTGGAAGGCAGTTTGGAGCTTCCTCAAAAAGCTAAACTTCATATGACCCAGATATTCCACTACTTGCAACATACCCTGAGAAAATGAGAAGTGAGGTACAAATGGAGATTTGTACACCAGTGTTCACAGCAGCATTATTCACCATCACAAGAACATAGAAACAGCCAGTATGTCAACTACAAACAAATGAGTTGAGAAATTATGGTACATCCACACAATGGAATGCTATA
>NW_006399848.1:12763614-12766411 GCF_000299155.1 Elephantulus edwardii | reverse complement strand
GTCAGAAGAGACTCTAAAGATTGCACTAGAGCATTTAGAAGCCAAATATAAAGGAAAACATGTTGACGTGAAAGAGCTGAACAGAAAATTTCAAAAAGCAGCTAGAGAGAACAAAGCAAAGTATTATCATGGAATGTGCAGAGAGGTGAATTGGAAAAGGAAAAGGCAGAGAGGTGAATTGGAGAAGGAAAAGGGAAGAACTCCCTCTGCATTTCTCAACCTGAAAGAACTGAAAAACAAATTTCAGCCTTGTGTAGTAATATTAAAAGATACTATGGGCAATATTTTGAATGGTCCAGAAGTTTTGAAAAATTATGAAGAGAATACACAGAATCACTTAGGGAAGAAAATGACTGACACTGAAAAATTTCTGGAAGTACCATGTAAACAGGAGTCAATAGTTATGAAAGAGGAAGTTCAAGATGCATTGGAGATGTTGGCAAAGTATAAGGCCCCAGGAATAGAATATATATATGTATGTGTGTAATCTTTTCGCATATATATTTATAGTTGCAGATAGAAGATTGTTATGAGTTGTAATGCACTCAATGGTGATGAATGAGTCAGTGTGTGTGTGTGTGTGTGGGGGGGTATTTAACTGTGTATGTGATGTCTATGGTGTTGTAACCCATACTATGTTATGATACAAACTGTGTCTGCAGTAACTGAAAACCACCAGCAGCTTGGCAGTGGTGCTGCAGAGGAACAGACAATCTCTTCCTAAAGGGAGATTAATTTCAGTTTTCTTTTACCCCACCAAGAAATGAAGGAATAGAAAAATCTATCTATATACAATGCTATGTGTGTGTATCCAAGCTATGATATTTTCCCTTGCTGCTGTGTATCTGAAACTTGGGTAGTACTTTAGAAAGATCTATGATATTTTTGCCAGTTTGACAGATCTATTGCTTTCTCTACTGCTGCTATAATGGGTATAGATTATGGATTCATGAAAAATGAAATTGTTGCTAACTTCAATCTTTTCTCCATATATCATAATGTTGCCTACTGGTCCAGTGGTGAAGATTTTTGTTTTCTTAATGGTGAAGATTTTTGTTTTCTTGATAGTGAGATGTAATTCACATTGAAAACTGTAGTATGTAATCTTATGCAGCAAGTACTTTGAATACTATTCACTTTGTGCAAGCAAGATTGTATTATTTGCATAACAATGGTTGTTGGTGAGTTTTCTTCCAGTCTTGGTACTACATTTTTCTTTTTTTCTTCTTCATATAATCTAGTGTCACAAATATTTGCTCAGGATAAAGACTGCATACTTATGAAGACAGGATACAACTCTGATTCATTCATTCTCTGTTTGTCTCTCGCTCTCTGTGTCCCCACCTCCAGCTCCTCATCTCTCCCCTTCTCTCCCTCTTATAATGCCCCTCTCTTCCCCTCTCTTTTCCCATGATAGGGGTGTCTCTCTCTCTCTCTCTCTCTCTCTCTCTCTCTCTCTCTCTCTCTCTCTCTTTCTCTGTCATCATCTGATCTTATTAAGTAGATGTGCCACGAGAAACAGTGGCTAACAGACTCTCTCTCTCTCTCTTTCTCTCTTTTCTCTCTCTCTCTCTCTCTCTCTCTCTTTCTTTCTCTCTTTCTCTCTCCCGCTCTCTCTCATCTCTATCTATCTCTATATCTATCGATACATATAAATATACAAAAATATAATTACATTTCTGGTAACAAGGCAAACCAAAATACTACATACATTTGTTAGAAGCTGGGAAGTTTGTCTCTTAGCACAGCTTTGTTAGAGTGGATGACTGACAACATGGAACGACAGGACTACATGAGGAGATGTGTTGCCTAAACCACAAAGGGACTGGCTATCCAGAATTCCACAAGCTGTTTGACCAGTCTCAACAATCTACGAGAGGATTGGCTAATCTTGCCAATAAATGGGACAGCTCTTGCAGTAAAGACTAACTAAATCTTCCCCCACCAGAGAAGAATTCCTACCCAGCCAGAGAATAGCGATCTCTCCCAGCTCAGTGGAATTCAGCACATGCACCAGCACAGCAGCCATGTCTGAACTGTAGAATTGCCGTGAGATGAGATGAGACCTAGTGGTGGGAGAGGGACGCAATATTTGTAGGACTGGCAATTTTGTTGGATATTTGGGTTGAGAACCAATACTGACAGGACTGAGAACTTTGCGGTACAGTTGGGGAGGGAAGCAAATATTGGCAGAAATAAGAACTTGGGAATACTTAGAGTTGTGAGGCTCAAGGTTGAAGTGCCTTTGTGAACATTTCAGGATCTGCCTTGACTTTATTTTTCCCTTAATCTGAATATTAATATTTTTTACTCCATCATCAAAACAATATTACAATAAAATATGACTTTTTATAATATACTTATAAATACTTCCATAGTGTCCAATATTAAACTTCACATTACAAAAAATTACTAAATAATTGAAACTAGTTGTTTAATTGTATGCCATTTTTACCATCCAGATACAATAGCATAAATAAACTAATAAGCTAATATTACATTAAAATGTTGTTGTTGTTATGTGCTGTCGAGTCACTTGCAACTCATAGCAACCCTATGTACAACAGCCCTAAACTCTTCTTTGCTCTGTGCCAATTGCACCGTCTCCAATACACCCATCCCAATTATCCCAGTCACTGAAGCAATCCACCTCATAGAGGGCCTTTCCCTCCTGCACTGTCCCACCAACCTCCCAAGCGTGAGGTTCCTCTTCAAGGACTGGTCCCTCCTTACAACATGTCCAAAGTATGTTAGACGGAGCCTCAGAATCCTTGCATCCAAAAAGCCGCCTGTTTTA
>NW_006399848.1:12753012-12763164 GCF_000299155.1 Elephantulus edwardii | reverse complement strand
ACATCCCTGGTGTACACCCTTCCCAGTTTTGAACCATGCAGTGTTCCCTTGCTCTGTTCTGATGACTGCCTCTTGGTCCAAGTATAGGTTTCTCATTAGAACGATCAAGTATTCTGGGATTCCCATTCTTCTCCAAGTCAGCCACAGTTTGTTATGATCCACACAGTCAAACACCTTTGCATAGTCAATGAAACATCAAAATGAGACATTAAAATCATGAGTTTTTAATGTCATACTTATTGTTTTATTTTCCCCTTGTTTTTATTGCTATCAAACATATGTATTAAAACATACATTAATTCAACTATTGCTACATCCATAATTCATATGTTTGTAATTCAAATGTTTATATTATATAAATTGTGCAAATACTTTCAACTTTTTCTGCTTTTCCTCTTTTCAATTGCTGCAAATGTAGTTAATGTAAGTTCTAATTTTTCAGGTTCTTGTTCACAGTTTGATTACATATTGTATGTTTTCTGTAAGATCACAATGATCATAGGTGACATTTTCAGATTTTTTTTTAAATTCTTTATTATTTCTTTAGTTACTTTTATCAGTACAGTTTTTAATAACATTTAACTTGACTAATTCTTAAAACGTTCAGAACACTTGAAGAACCTAGTGGCTTCAGCACGCTATTGATAAGTTATTTAGCAATATATGCCGTATATGATTGCTGTTCATCTCAATGCTGATGTCATGGTTTTACAGCTAATGATGTTTTTAGGAATGATATATTTATGTCATAAAGGATATCTTCGTTATGACCATACTCCAAGTAATTGAAAAATGTTGTTCAGAATTTTGCCTAGCGTACTCGAAATTAGATGTACTTCATCTTTATTTATCTTTATTACTATATTTAAAATTCTTTTACTACATATTATATAAAAGAATAGTTTTCATTTTATTATATTATCATTTTATTTCTTTATCTGTATTGAAAGAAAGCTGACCATTTTGAAAGGATTAGTCCCAATATTAGGGAGTTCTCGTGGCTTAATGTTAAGGAATTGCTCTGCCAACCCAGAGTCATGTGGTTCAAATCCCCCAGCTATTCTGTGGGATAAAGATCAACAATCTCCTCTTATTAACTGTCTCTGCACACCCACTAGAAAGTCAACAATGAGTTGCTTCTGACCCAAAGGTACGTAATAACCACAACAGCAAACTCTAATAATGAATATTTTGTCTTTTCAATATAGTCCTGCTGATTTTTGAAACTTTCTCCACTAAATCTTATTATTCTTTTCTCACTACTGTTGTCTTATCATTAAAGATTTTGAAATCCATTTATATGCTTTAATAATTATCTCTTCATTCAGTTTTTATTTTTTATTTCTTACAATTTATTTTTTTTAATTTTTGTTTTACAGCAGCTTACCCACAAAGTTTGCATACATTGCCCCTCACACAGAATTACTCCATCTCCCCAAATCTCCCTCTCCCCATTAAATTGTGTGACCCCATGGTTACCCCCCATGCTCCTCAACAATATATCCCGGCCCCAGATCCTCGTACACACTCTACTAGTTATCTGTTTATACAATAATGGTCTTACGCAGTATTTGTCCTTATGGGACTGAGTTATTTCACTTAGCATAATACACTCCAGTCTTTTGCAAGTTAGGCAGTGATTTACAAAATCATTGCTCCTGTGTGTGGTAGCATTCCCTTTTAAAAAATATTTAGCACAACAGACAAAAGAATAAGCATGGGAGTCAAAAACATGGATACTAATTCTGGTCTTCTAGAACTCAATAGTCAGTGGATGTGATAAATTATCAAGAACATAGATAAATTATAATAAAATGTTCTTGTATACTGTTGAGGTAAAACTGACCCATTGTTGACCTTCCAGTGGGGTTTTGGAAGCAGTAAACTGCACAGGAAGAGATCACACATATTTCTCCTTAAGTACGGCGGCAGGATTCCAACAGAGTTCCCTAATGAAGTGTAATAGCCGCTATTACAGAAATGTGAACAAATTATTCTAGGAAAGACTTTAAAGCAATTAATTTTTAAATCATTCAAGGCAATTTCCACTATAAGAAATATAAATTGATGAAAATGAGACTGTTAGGAAACCAAATGCTTTCTAAAATGCTTTAAAGTCTCTATCATTTATCAGAGTGTGAAGAAGTAAATTTATTTTTTTTTAATCTACTTTACAGTGTTTCTATAATTCACTCAAGGTTACATCTTGTTGTTACAGGGTGTTTATTATTTCTCAGATTTGTTTATTACTATTCAAATTTTAACATTTGGGGGGAAAAAAGAAAGCCATCACTAAAAATATTTTCAAAAATTCTGGAGTCCTTGGAAAAGTTTTACTTGTATTTCATTTCTCAGTAAATACTCCTTTAAATGATTATCAGGTGCTGCTTCTTGTTGTTGTTAGATGCTGAAAAGTCAAGTAAAACTAACAACAGTCCTATTAATAACCAATCTGCACCTTATCCTCTTCTGTGCCAAACGCATCATCTCTAACACAAATAAACACATTGCTGCAGCCACTCTGTCAGTCTACTAGGTCCACCTCTCCTTCGTCGTTCTTCCGCCTTTGCAGGCATGATGTTCTCCGCTAAGAAACAACCTTTCCTACTAATAAGCCCGAAGTATGTGAGAGGAAGCTTAACCATTCTTGTGTCCCAGGAACATTGACTCCACCTTGTCTAAGACATATGTGTCTGTTTGTTTGAAAGTTCATGATATATTCAGTACTCTTCTCCAACATCACAGTCCAGAAACCTCAATATTTTTTATGTCATCATTCATTGTCTAGGTCTCAGTAGTACAGCAAGTGATTTAAAATGTGGTCTGAATCAACAATGCCTTAGTCCTCAAACTAATACCATTGCTCTTCAATCATTTGGAAAGATCCTGACTACAGACTTTCCAGATGCATCTCCTGTTCTCCTAACTGCTGGTATAAAGTGTCTTGATTGTGAATTCAAGTAAAATGAAGTCATTGACAATTTCAGTCTTTTCTATTATGATGTCTTCTATCAGTTCAGTGGTAAGACTTTGTTAATGTTGAGATATAATTCATTTTGAAGGCTACAATGTTTGATCGTCTACAACAAGTGTTTCAAGATTCAAGTTGCATTACTTAGAGATGCCATGGGGAAAATCTTGAAAGATCCAGGAAGCATCAATATAAGCTGGAGGAAATACACAGAATCACTGTACCTAAAAGAATTGGCCGACATTGAAATATTTCAGGAAATACCATATTATCAAGAGTCAATGGTATGGAGGAAATTCAAGCAATGAAGGCATTGGCAAGAACACCCCAGGATTTGATGGAATACTAATCAATATGTTTTAAATAATGGATGTATCCCTGGATGTGCTCACAAATCTATTCCAGGAAGTTAGGGGAAGAACTTCCTGTCCAATTGAATGGAAGAGATCCATATTTGTTCCTATTCCCAAGAGAGATGATCCAACAGAATGTAGAAATTATCTAACAATATCATTAATATTGCATGCAAGCAAACTATTGCTGAACATGATTCAAAATCAGCTAGAACAGTGCAGAGACAGAGAACTGGGCATCAGCAGTACCATTGCTGATACTATTAAACAGATCTGGGCTAAAAGCAAAGTATACCAGAAGAATGACTATTTGTGTTTTATTGACCATGCGTCAAATTTAACTGTGTGTATCATAACTAATTATGGCTAATATTAAGAAGACTGGAAATCCCAGAAGACTTATTTGTGCTCATGCAAAACCTATACCCAGACATTAAAAACTGTTATGCAAACAAAGCAAGGGAATACTACTTGGTTTAAAATCAAGAAAGATGTGTGTGTGTGTGTGTGACAGGGTTGTGTTCTCTCACTGTATCTGTTACATCTCTATGCTGAGCAAATTGTTTGAGGAGCCGGACTCTATGAAGAAGAATGTGGTGTCAGGATTGGAAGAAGACTTATTAATAATACTGAGAGAAGAGAACACCATAATATTGACTTTCATGTTCAATTTAAAGAATCCTTTAATGCATCAGAGCTATTTATTTAAGGGAGCTCTGTGTCCTGATGGCTTAGTGGCAAGAAGCTGCACTGCAATCCCAGAAGTAAGCGGTTCAAATCCACCAGATGCTCTCTGAAGAAGGAGGAGCAATCTCCTCCTGCACCAGTCAGTTGCAATTTGACAATACACAGACAGAAAAATAAAATAAAGAATATTAAAAAGAGCTATTTATTTATATGGGTGAGAGCCAGAAGAAATAAGCAACCAATATAATATTTTTTGTAAAACAAATTAGAAATGGAAATGATTATTTTTATATTTTACAGTCTTTTAATAATTAAGCATATGAAACTATACTACTTAGTAAGTTTCCTCATGAACTTTTCTTAAAATTGAGATCACAGAGTATCATAAACAAATCTTTGGCCTTTCTTCTGATCATCTACATCTTTTGACAATTCTTCAAAACAACATCATCATCTCATCATATTTTTACTTGAAGTTAGCCTGAGACGGATGGACCAGTGATGCTAAGAAACGGGTTTCCACTCAGAATGTTCTCTGAGCTTATTCTCTCTTCATCGACTTCTTGTTCTTGTTCCTTCCTGGCTTTCTCTTCAGCTTTTTAAATTTTTTTTTTCTTAGCTCTGCAAGAAGAGCTGCAGTATCAATATCACCATCGTCATCATCATCATCATCAACTACCTTTTCTTCAAAATCTTCATCTCTATCACGCTCCTCTTAGAGGATCATCTGCACCAAAGTTAGCGGAAAGAACCTGGTCTAGCCTAGTCGTCTTTGATACTGAAGAAGTTGTGTGTTCCCCTCTGGAGGTATCTCTATGTTTTTCTCTTGCGGCAGGTCTTTCTCTCTCTTCCGACTCTTCTGAATTCAAGATTGCGAACTACTTCAGGGCCAATCGTGTGCCTATAGAGTTGGACAATGACTAGGGAGGACAGAAGGAGAGTGGATGCTTTTGAGCTGTGGTGCTGGAGAAGGGTACTGAATGTACCCTGGACTGCCAGGAAAACAAACAGATTCATCTTGGAGAGGATTAAAGCAAGCTACTCCTTGGAGGCAAGGATTCTGGGGCTTCGGCTGACATACTTTGGACATGTTTCCAGGAGGGATGGGTCCTTGGAGAGGGACATCATGCTTGGGAGGGTGGAGGGACAGCGCAGGAGGGGAAGACCCTCTATGAGATGGATTGATTCGGTGACTGGGGTAATCGGGATGGGTGTGCCAGAGGCGGTGCGGTTGGCGCAGGATAGAGCAGGGTTTAGGGCTGTTGTGCATAGGGTCGCTATGAGTCGGAAAGGACTCGACGGCACATAACAACAACAACAACATGAGACATTAAGTTTCTGCTTGCATATTGCTTGGAGAGCTGATTCAAATCACTTTCTCCTTTTCCTCTTCCGGCTCAAAAGTTGGTCTAGCTGCTTTTGTCATTTTGGCCGAGGTCTGAAGCTGCTGCCTCCAGAAATCATACAAACGCCAATCATGCTTCCTGCCTTTCAGAAGCCTCTGCGTGCAGCGCCAGAGCCCAAGACCCAAGTGCTTTGGAAGGTTTTTAAGGGACCAAAACAGAAATTATTTTTAAAGATATGTTCTGTTCGCCTGTTTGCATAGGACTGTTGTTTGTGCTGTTGACTTGGGCCAACTCTGACCTTTCGGTGGGTTTCCAGAGGTAACAAACACTTTAAGAGATGGTAGTTTATCTTTCTCCCACTAAACAGCTGGTGGATTCCTTAACAGTAAGTCACTGGAGTTCTTCATTTCTAGTCACATTTTAGTTGTAATATATTTATATTTAGGTAAATTAATTTTATTCTCAAGACCCTTTCGCTCATAAAAATCAGTCTTAATTGGAACCTTAACAAAAATTGTTATCACCTTTTTTTTCTGTGACTTGTATGTCCATCTATTCCTCTGGTTACCATCTACCCCTTTTTCTTTGACTAGATGTTGTTACTTATCTGTTTCTTTGCACTGATTCGGAATCTCTCCATCATTTAAGCCTAATTTTCTCATTTGACTCATTTTTTAAAAGGAAAAATTAAGACGTGTAACTTGATTAACTGAGATTGTTAAATGGGAACAAAATCACACAACAAAACACCAGCAACAACAACAACAACAAAAAAATCATTTTTGACTTATCAACACAATTCCCTACAGACTATGCCACCAGAGTCACCAAATTACCAGATTTGGAGAAAATTTGTAAATCGTTGTTTCTAAATAATTAAACAGAATGCAATTATTTAGTACATTGTTTTTCAAGTTGCCTGCAACTCATAGCAACCCTATGTACAACAGCCTAAACCCTTCTCTATCTGGTGCCAATCTCATTGTCTCTGACTCACATATTCCAGTCAAGGAATCAATCCATCTCCTCAAGGGTCTTCCTCTCCTTCACTGTCTCTTCACCCTCCCAAGAATGACGTCCCTCTCCAAGGACTGGTCCCTCCTTGAAACATGTCCAAAGTATGTCAGATGAGGCTTAAGAATCCATGCCTCCAAGGAGCAGCCTGGCTTCACCCTCTCCAGGATGAACTTGTTTGTTCTCCTAGCAGTCCATGGTATATTTAACACTCTTCTCCAACACCACAGTTCAAAGGCATCAACTTTCTTTCTATTAATCCTAGAGTGTACTCCAGAAAATACAAAAATGTTGAAACTGAATGAGTTTTTGAATCTGAGATGCCCCCCAATGATGAAAATACTTCCATATGTTTTTCAATCATAATCATTTAGTTCTCTTTTTATTTCTATTTAAATAAAATTACAGCTATTAATTTTTTTTTCATGGACCATTTCAACTCCCAATAAACTTCTCACATGTTCTCATCTGAAGTTTTTAAAATATTGTTCAAATTTTATGATGTGCGTTGCTCTTAAAAACATATCTTTCTCTTTTCCTGCCTTTTAATCATCTTTTATGTATGTATGCAACTCTAAATTTCTACCCTTTTATGGTTATGTCATGCCAAAGTATTTATAAAATAGCTATTGGAGAAGCTGCTTAGATTCTCGAGTTGAAAATACTGGTGTCTGCGTTCTTAACAACAATTCTTTCCATTTCATGTATATAAAAATAGCACTTCTTAAACAAAGGTCAAAGCTATCTCTATTGGTATCAAGGAATGATTGAGTTACCTGTGGTTAAGTATGCTGACACTGAACATAAGAGCTATGCTTTATAAATACAGAAAGCGAAGTCTGATGACCCATCTCTTTCTTTTCCTTCCTCTGGCCCACTTATTTATGACCTTTCTGTATCAACATTCTCCAATGTCAAGAAGTGCCCTTATTGAAGCCTTTTTATGCAGCTGTTTTGGAAAATGTGTGTCTGGATTATATATTTTCTTGATTTTCAGAAATTGTATTGCAGAAAATATCTTATTTTAATTAAATGCTATGTCCAGGAGGGACGGGTCCTTGGAGAGGGACATCATGCTTGGGAGGGTGGAGGGACAGCGCAGGAGGGGAAGACTCTCTATGAGGTGGATTGATTCGGTGACTGGGGTAATCGGCATGGGTGTGTTGGAGGCAGTGCGGTTGGCGCAGGATAGAGCAGGGTTTAGGGCTATTGTGCATAGGGTCGCTATGAATCGAAAACGACTCCACGGCACATAACAACAACAACAACATGTCCAGTTGTGTTTATAACTGCCCTTTCAAAAGGAAGAATTTCAATTATCATGTTTACGTAAGATACTTCTTATGTAAGGAGATTTCTTCCATCTTGTAAGCGTTTAGAAGCCATGTAAAATTTTGTTTTATTTCCCCTAACAGCTGTTCATCTCTACTGTGATTTATTTAAAAAAATCTATATGCTGACATAAAGATATATCTTTAAAAAATATTTTTTGTCTGTAGTAAGGTAGAAGCAGGTTGTCATAATCTATGCCTAAATGATTTTTGGCTTACAGCTCTTAACAAATCCTCTTCACAGTTCATCTTCAGAAAAAGATACGTGTGAGAAAGCCGTTTTAGTAATATGTATTTGAAAAAGAATGACCTGCAAATGTCTTTAACTACCCTGTAATCATCTGAAAAACATACATGTTTGCTTCTGGGTTTACTGTGATGCTGAATCTTGGGCCATGAGGATATCAAATAATGGTTTCCCATTGTGCATGGTGTTTGGTGGAGCTCCCAGTTGTAGAACAGGTCCGGAAGCAGAAGTGGTGTCCACTTCCTAAACCACATGCCTCTGGAAACTCTATGAACTTGGAGAAACGATAGCTATAGAAAAGCATTAGGTCTTATGTTCACAGAGTCACTATGAGTTGACCTGGACACAATGGCAATCAACAACAACAACAACAATACTGATCACTAAGGGAACTCTGGTGGCTTAGTCTACATGGAATGGTTCTGCTGACTCACCTCTTTGGTGGTTCAAATCTATCAGCAGCTCCAGAGGCAATTAACTGAGTTGAACCAATCATGTAATTCCATGTATATGTTATCTACTAATCCTCACTAAATCTCTCCATTCAGATAACATACCTTCTATTATGTGAATATACCACAGCTTCTCTGTTTCTTTGTTGATGGGCACTTGGGTTGTTTCCAACTCTGCTATTGTGAACAAAGCTGCAATAAACATGGGTGTGCATATATCTTGGGTGGCAGTTCTGGTTTCTTTATATTCCCAATAATGGAATTGCTGTCTCATATAGAATTTCTATTTCTAACTTTTTGAGAAAGTGCCACATTGCTTTGCATAGTGATTGCGCCATTTTACACTCCCATCAATAGTGAATAAGGGTTTCTGTTTCTTCACACAATGGAATAGTATGTTGTATTAAAAAATAAGGAATTAATAAAGTATTATACAAAATGGGTGAGTCTGGAGGATGTTATGCTGAGAGGAATATTTCAATCACAAAAAGACACATACTGCATAATGACACTGTTGTAAAACCAGACTAACATCGGGGTTGGGAGGAAACTGAAAAAGAGGGATGAAAAATGTACATGACATTGAAACTGATGAGGGAGAGAACTATGTTAAGGGAATATATGATTAGAGATTATTTTCATGACTAAAACTGCATGATAAAAGCTGCATAGTAAAGTGGACTTGGGGGAGTTGGGATTGTATAACAAGAAAATTTTTTTTTTCTTTTAGAAAAGTGAACTGAAGGAGAGGTTTGGACAGGGAGGAAAATGTGCAACAAAAAGTGAATGGAAATCCAAAGTGTCTCTAAACTTTCATTAAAATCTCAGTTGAAAAAAAAAGATAACACCCCCTCAGCTCCCCCTCATTGTTTTTAAGCCAATCACAATATTGTCATTTTTGCTTCATTAACAGTGTTAGAATGTTCGTTTCTTTGGTGCTGTCCAAAATAATCTTTACTTTCTAATTTCTATCATTTCCTGGTCCAGATCATTTTCTAGACTCCCAATAAATTGCTTTGATTTCACTATTACAGTGTGTATTTTCACTCTAGGACAGCATGCTTCCTAGAAATGAATTTTTTGCATAATGCCTCACTTACACTGAGAAAACCTGATTAAACTAGTATCCAAAATAAATGTACATTACAATACATCATCTTGTTCTTTGTTTCATAGAAGGTCAGAATTCTTGAGCTATGTTCTTTTTAAAGTACATTCAAAAGTAAATAAGCTTTCAGTCTTAATTTAGGACCTAAGATTAAAATAGCTAATCTTACTCTCTATTTTTTACTTAACCTTTGCAGATGTTAATCAATTATTGAATGAATTAACTTTAAAGTTTTTCACTGTATGTAATATTATTGAATTCTTTTGACTACATTTTCTGGGCAATAAAACATACAAAATGACTTAAATGATTGACAGAATATTCACTGATTTGGCCACAATGATTTTTGTATTCAGCACTAATATTTTAGTGATATTTATAAATGTTGAGATTCATAATAATTCTACTGCAATTAGAAGGAATTTGGTGCAATTAATGTCCTACCTCTCTCCATATTTGCTATTTCTCATATTTCTTCTTTTTATGGAAATAAGCACCTTTTATTATGGTTTTCTGCCTCTTAAACTTTATTATTTTCCTTTTTTTAAACTCTGTGTCCTTAACCTTCAAACCCTCTTCTACTTCATTAATCATACTTTCATTTATAGATTTTGTCTTTAAACATAAAAAAACTGTATGTGCC
>NW_006399848.1:12738043-12751907 GCF_000299155.1 Elephantulus edwardii | reverse complement strand
CAAGAAACTTACTTTAAATTTCCCATCTGAGATAATGGGCCCTGGGAGTTTCCTGTCTCAGTAAGAAGGCACAGTATAATTGTCCATGTTAGAATGTAGTCATTTCCTTCTTAGCAAACAGCTAGATGATGTCCTACAGAACAAAAATCTTTGTTTCTTATCTAATAATTGCTGTTAGAAGCTATTAAACCAAGTCTAACCTATGATGACACTATGTATAATAGAACAATATATTCCCTGGTCGTGTACGCTCTTCATGGCTGCCAGTGTATTTGAGTGAATTGTGGCTATCATATCAGATGACGGATTCCCTTTTTTGTCCTCACCATCCACTTTACCAGTCACGATGTTTTTTCCTAATGATTGATTTTTTTCATTTTTTTATTTTTATTTGTGCTCTGTCCAAACCAGACAAAATGAAATTTTACCATTAATTTGCATTTTTTAAAGGTTTTATTTTATGATAAAGAAACACATTTCTATGTATAAGAGACATTTGAAATGATGGCTCTGTTACTGGAAGGCAACTATATACTAATGACATTTTGGAAGATAAGAAAGACTGAGTGAATAACTTCACACTAAAATTAATGAAATGCCAATAACTTTAAGTTGTTGCTATTGCGAGGTGAATTTGAGTTGATGCCAACCTGTCGTGATCCCATGTACATCCCTAATCCCACAGCACCCTCACGAGTTTACCTGTGCGTAAGCCCATTGTTGAAATCACTGTGTCAGGGCATCTCTTTGAGCGTTTTACTCTTTTCCAGAGACTCTACTTTACTAAGCACAAAATCCTTCTCTAGGGACCGGCCCAAAATATTTGAAAAGAAGTCTCATCATCCTCACCTTCGAAGAACAATCTGGTCACACTTCTGTAAGACACATGTGGTGTTCTATTTGCAATTTATTGCATGTTTGAGTTTATTTTCCAGTACTAAACTTCAATTCAAAGGTATCATTTTATCTTTGAGATGTAGTTGTGGTAAACAGCATTAGATAGAGAGATAGTTAATGAGTATATATAGGGAAGCCATAAAGGGACAAAATTATGGTAACTTTTTTATTCTAATGCAACACTGAAAGAATGAATTTTGGTCCCAGATTCTTGAAACCAAACACATGAGCAGATAAAGGTGTTTGCAACACTCTGCAGCCTACTGTATGAATCGAAGCTGAGGTAGCAAAAACTAAAGTGTAGCCATCTGAGGTTCAACTATATATTCCATGTCAATAAATAATAATACTGAAGGAGAAAAAATACAGAGAAACAATTCATACAAAGGACTGATGGATCAAGAAAACCTCAGCTTTCATGATTTCAAGACTGGCTACCAATGTTGACCATTCTGAAAGGTATGATAGTAGAAAGTCCTACGTCAAATGGGTGGGAAATGTGAAACAAACCTAAATATATACATTGTCAAGTGCAGGGCTCCAGTAGAGATCAATATAATCTCCAAGACAAGAGCCCTTAGTCACCTTTCAAACTTAGCTTGAAATACACCCTCCAGACTAAACTTTTAGTTAAACAATTGACAAAAGTGCAAGGTGAACAAATACTTGGATTTTGGAGGAAGTACAACCAGGATAATTCTTAGAGGCAAGGAAGCTTAAATTTCATCTCCTATGTTGTTGTTATGTGCCATCGAGTCCTTTCCGACTCATAGCGACTCTATGCACAACAGCTCTAAACCCTGCTCTATCCTGCGCCAACCGCACCGCCTCTGACACACCCACCCCGACTACCCCAGTCACCTAATCAATCCAACTCATAGAGGGTCTTCCCTTCCTGCGCTGTACTTGGTGAAAATGGTCAGAGGCCACCAGTTCCTGGGAAAAAATATACCAGGAAAAGTCAAGAGTCAGTTAAAGAGAGGAAGAAACTCCAGGAGAGCTATTCACACAATGCCTGCAGAAACTGGCTTACTCCTGACAGAGAACAACACAGGACAGGGCAAGGTTCAAACCAGTTGTTCATCAGGCTGCTATACCTTGTGGTGACCTCAGTAGAATCTAGCAACTCAAAACTAATTGCTGTCAATTTAGACTCAAAGCAACAACAGCTATAGCTCTAAAATCCAGGTGCTATATTATTTGTCTTTTGGAAATATTTTGAGTATTGCTGTGCTTTTTGAAAATACTGCCTTTTAGAGTATGGATGTATTTTTAGATTGGGCTCCACACACAGTAAAATGTCAATACATATTTTTTTTTAATATATGTTTAAAGAAAAGTTGGGTTTTCATTCATTCATTCATTCATTGTTGCATATTTTTCTCCTTATCCTCAACAGTTCACTTTCCCCCCAATATTCATTGTTATGCAATTTCCTTTCTCCTCCCCAACAACTCCCACAGTCCACTTTTCTATGCACCTCTTATTCTGGACTATTGTCATGCAAATAATGTCTAATCACATATTCCTTTTAAACAGTTTTTCCTTCATCTGTTCCAAAACAGTGTTCATTATCTATCCTCTCTTTTCCCAGTTCCCCTCCCCTCAGTCCTGTTTTAGAGTAGTGATGTTATGCGGTATTGGGCTTTTGTGAGTGAGATATTTCATTCAGCATAATGTCCTCCAGAGTCACCCATGTTGTACAATGTTTTATGAGTTCCTTGTTTTTCAGTGCTGTGTAGTATTCCATTGAGTGACTACATCATAGTTTTTCTACCCATTCGTCTGTTGATGGGCACTTGGATTGCTTCCTTTTCTTTACTATTGTGAGTAACACAACAATAAACATGGGGGTACATATATCTGTTTGGGTGGCAGCTCTAGTTACTTTAGGGTATATTCCTAGTAGAGGAATTACTTGGACAAATGGTATTTCTGTTTACAAACATAATTTTTTTATGTCATCAACAGCTTTGCTTTTGGAACTTATTCCACATTTTAAAGTTGTACCCTATTCATTATGGTAAATTAAAATTTAGAAAAATTATCTTGTTAATAGAAATAACAAATGTCTCAATATGCGTTTAGTATTTCAATCCATTTTTCATTGACTCTTTTCTCTGAAAAGAATCTTAATTTTGATGTATTGACTTGAGAATCTCTATTATGGTTCCATTTTCTCTAAAGAGTTGGTGTTCGGTGCTGTTCAGTCACTTTTCACTAACGTTGTTGTTATGTGTGATTGAATAGGAACCAACGCACAGTGGACCCTCCAGTAGGTTTTCAGAGTTTGTAAATTGCACAGAAGAAGACTGCCCAATTTTCTTCCAGGGACTGACTGATGAATTCAACTATGTGCCTTTGGATTGACAGCACAATTCCTTAGAACAAGACTCCAGGAGCTTCCTTTCTAACTAACAGTAACTCTATATATGGCAGAAGAAAACTTTAGTTAGAAGCAATATTAGATATGTTTCAGCTCATTGTTTCAATCATTTTATCCACTCTTTTCATGAGTCGTCCTCTTTATAATTTACTCTCTACTTTACTAAGCAGGGTGTTCTCTTCCAGGAAATAGTTTATTCTGAAAAATATGTTAAAGTAAATGAGAAAATGTCTTGCTCTAACTTCTAAAGAGCATCATGGCTGTACACCTTGCAGTGTTCTTTACCATTACTTTAATTAAATTATTTCCATTTCTTCAGGTTTCCTTTTTTGTTACACAAATGGCACACGCATACAAGGAAAATGAAAAAAAAAATTACTGTAGCTTGAGTCTAGCACATCTTAGTCTTCAAAATGAAATCTTGACCTTTTAATAGAAAGGGTTTTTTTAACAGCAGTTTGACCCATTTCTAGATGACATTTCATTTCTTGAGTGCTCTTTCTAAGGGCTTTGACTGTGAGTGCAAGTTAAATTAATTCCTTGACAACTCTCTTCATTTATGACAATGGTACATAAAGTCTAGTTGTAAGGATTTTGTATTTCCTTCGCTGAGATTTCCTTCACACAGAAGGTTATGTTGTTGGCAAGTGCCATCAAGTCAATTACGACTCATAGCAACTCTATGAGCAACAGATCAAACCTGGTATTATCCTGTGTCGTCCTCACGATCTCTGACACATTTGAACACCTTGATGCAGTCACTGTGTCAGTCGACCTGGTTGATGGCCTACAGAGCCCTGTCCTTCCTCTCCCAGAATGGCTACTGACAGAGTCCAGTCACAGGAAATAGAAGCTGTGCTTTTTCTCTCTGTGAAACGACCCTACCTCCCTCCCCTTTTCCCCCAGGAATAGTTATCTAAGACCACAGCCCTCTTCCCTATCTTGAAGGAAACATCTGCAAGCATCCTCTTCCCCAAGTCCCTTGTAAGAAAATAGACTCCTCTCCCGAGTTTCTAGTGGGGGCTGGTCTTCTGCTTGAGAGCCAGTCTGGCAGTTTCTCCTCAATAAACTCTCTCTCTTGGCTTGCACTGGGTTCTGTCCTTCCTTGGCCACCGTACACTTCCCTTCTTTCTCTGTCCTTCCACATTTAAAAGTATTATGTCCCTCTCTAAAGAATGGTCCCTACATATTTCATGTTTGTAATCAGTAACTCCTTCAAGAATTCTTCACTTCTAGGAAGAAAGGTTTTATCTGAATGTGGTAGGTTGTTAGAAATCTTCCATTTATGATGATCATCATTTGATCAGCAGGCACATTGAATAAATGTAGTGAATACAAACAATCTTGATGCACACCTTTCTTGATCTGGCGATGTTTGGATGATTGTCTAACTGGTGGGTTTGAACCTCATGCCCTCTGGATTGAAGCTCAGTTTCTTACCACTAGGCCACTAGAGCTCCCTAATCAAATATTGCCAACTGAAATAGTTAAACATTGACGAATTCTTTGTCAATTTGGCATTATTTCTTCCATTCAATCTAGCCTCTCAATGTTGTAAAGTAAGTTTTGTTATGTCTCTTCATAGTTATTTTGGTCCTTCCTTCCTTCCTTCCTTCCTTCCTTCCTTCCTTCCTTCCTTCCTTCCTTCCCTCCCTCCCACCTTCCCTCCCTCTATCTTTTCACCTCCCTCCCTTTCTCTCTTTCATTCATTATTCATTTCCTTCACATCTAATGTTTCAAGCTAATCCTACAGCTCTACAGATCTTTAATAGTGTCCACTGCTTGGACTATACCCTGAGAAAATGAAAAATGAGGCACAGAGACTTGTATACCAGTGTTCATAGCAACATTGTGCACCATAACAAAAACATGGAAACAGCCCAGATGTTCAACCACAATGAAACGGTTTGAGAAATCATGGGGCTTTCACACAGTGGAATACTATGCAGCATGCAAGAGAAATGATTTTGTAAATTACTACCTAACTTGAGAGGAACTGGAGAGCATTGAGTTAAGTTAACTAACTCAGTCTCATAAAGACAAATGCTATATAAGAGGATTATTATACAATGTTGTTGTTGTTGATTGCCTTCGAGACAAGCACGACTTATAGTGACCCTACGAACAAAAGGCCTGAACCCCCTCTACAATTACAGACATTTATCAAAATTCATAGAGTTTCCAGGGGCATATTATTTAATGAGTATGAGGATATAAGGAGGGAAGGAGGGGGGAGTTGAAGGGTGAGAATGGGTGGGGGGTTGGGAATGGGAGCTTAATTATATGGTGGAATAATTTGATGGGTGAAGGAGGGGTGAGTAAAGGAAAGAAGAAAGATCAGTGTGAAAAATAATGTATACAAATTTTGTAAGTTAACCGGTATTAAAAAAAATGCAAGCAAATTAGTGTTCAGTACACTCAACATATTTACAAAGATAGTCTGTACATTAAAATAGAATTTCTTCAAGTTCATGTTTTAAGGCTTACAAAATTTTAAATATTGTTTTCATTTAATCCTGAGTTTGTTTATGAGCACTTTATTGTTCAAAAAGTAAGTCGTGGTTTCGAAAGATTTTATGATGGTTTTATTTATATAACCAAAGGCATGATTTATGATCACTAATCCTTTCTATCTAACATTCCAGTCACCACTAATGTATATTGATTATAATTTTCATTTCAAACTATTGAGGAAGCGTAATAATACTCTTAAATTTCTGCTTCTTTGGCACTAGAGGCTGGCAAGCACATTTGTATAATAGTGGTAAGTGTATGCACGTTACCCTAATACTGGCTGCATTGCATTTCAGTGTAAAGAAAAAAATACGTATATATTGTTGATGACCATGAATGTGGTGGCATTTCTCTTCAATTTTTTTATTCCAGATACAGCTGAACATATGATTATCTGATTTAAAATATTGTTCAGTGCCATAGTGTCAGAACCAACTCATAGCTGATACTCCAGCTGATTTTCAGAGGCTGACAATCGCACTGGAGGAAATTGCCCATCTTTATATTTCTGAGCCACTATGGATTCAAACTGTGCACCTTTTAGTTGGCAGCTCAACTCCTCACCATGGGGCAACCACTAGTGCTTAATCTCGCTTAGCTCCACCAACTCATTTTTTTCTTACAATATTTTTTATGCATTCTATTTCATTCATGTACATGGTCTTCTGAATAATATTTCACATTGTGTTTTATAAAATTATTTGTTCTTCTTATGTTGGCAGTTGCCATCAAGCTGATTATGACTCACAGCAATCCTGTGAACAACAGAACTGAATATTGACCTAGTCTGTGCTATTCTCATAATTTCTATCGTACATGAGCCCGTTGCTATAGCTGCTCCCTGTGTCAATCCCTCCGGTTGAGGGTCTCCATCACTTCTGCCAACTCTCCCCCTTTCCAAGCTGCTGGTTCTCCATGTATTGAAAGTGCTTCCAAGTAAGATGAAGTTGTTGATAGTTTCAATCTTTTCTCTATCATGATGTTGCCTATTCATCTAATGCTCTCTAGTCTCCCCCAAGTTACGAGGTGTTTTTTGAAATTGTTGCTCCTTAGTGCTGTATAGTATTCCATTGTTTGAACTGAATGGATTAAGACTGTGGTCGTTACTTCTGCCACAAGCACTTTTAAGTCACTGTCACTTTTAGCAAGCGAGGTGGTGTCTCCTTCATAGCAAAAGCTTCTGATAAGTCTTTCTACAATGCTGAGAACTTTGAGCAATGCATGTAGTTGTTCATCTTGTGTGGAAGGAGGGATGACCAGATGTATGACTGTATACTGATTTCAGGTTGGCTTGCATAATTAAAGACCTGGAAGGAACAAAACATGAAAATTGGTGACCAGTAGGTATGGTGGTTTAGTGGTAAAGAATCATGCTACCAACCTAAAGGCAGGTAGTTCAAGTTCACTAGCTGCTTCACTGGAAAAAGATGGGCAATCTCCTCTGATGTGGTTTACTGTCTCTGCAACTCACTGGAGGGTTTTTATTAGTTGGTTGTTACTCAGTGCAAATCAACAACATTAGGTTAGAAGAAACAGCATTGGATAAACTTCTCAGAATAAACAAAAAAATTAAAATAAATTATTGGTCTCTTATATGAACACTTATCAAAGAGTGACCTTTACAGAAAATCATTTTGATGAATAAGTAGGTATGATGACCCAGTTTGTGGAAACCAGTAGTCCTGGTCACTCAGACACTGTTTTCATGGCTTAGTGAACTCACAAAAAGGGGTCATTGTGACAAGATTAAGTTATGCACAAACAGTAATGCAGACTTGCAGTCACCAACTGGGCCACAACAGTGACTGAATTGATTATCTGCTGGTCGCAGAGATTAACACTGAACCCAAGAAGACATAAATCCTAGGGACAATTAACCTGATAACCTATCATCCTGAAGAATAGAATGTTAGAATTGTTTTCTAGAGACACTGCCTTCCAGAAAAACATTAATACTTCCAATGAGTTGGTGATATTTGGAAGAAAATTCTCGCCAAGAGCTTGTACATGTTGTAAATCATTGTCTAGGGTATACAGCTGCTTTTTCGTAGTCAGTATTCATGGGTCCAGAAACCAAGGGTTGAAATGGGAGTGACATTATTCACTATTACCTATAGTTACTCATTCACATTTTTTTTCTTTTATCCCAGTAACCTATGCTCAGTTGATCTAGAAGTCTTAGTTCCAAAGAGAGGAATGGTCATACCTAATTGCTTGAGCTCTTCCAACGATTTCTTCCACCAATGTACTCATTCTGATTGCTATGCAGCTTATCACGTGAGAAATCATAAAATGTGTAAAATCATCATTTGTATCTTTTTTTGGGGGGGTGTTTTTTGTTTTGTTTTAGGTTTTCATTCATTCATTATTGCACTTTTCTCCCCTCCCAATCCTCACCCCTAGTACACTATCCTCTTGGAAAAATAAAAGAAAAATTCTTTCATTGTTTTACAATCCCTCCCCCCAGGTCCACTCCACTATGCAGCCTTCGCTCTGGACTCCTGTCATGACAAAAATACCTAATCACATATCCCTTTTAAACAGTTTTCTCCCTCATCTGGTTCAATGCGGTATACATTATTGAACTGTCATTTGTATCTTTTAAAAAAGATATCTGCAGTGAATAAATCATCGTAAACACAAAATTCAAAAATTCTATTTCCAGCATCATTTCTATCACCTAGTCTATATTTACCAAGTACTACATCTTCTTCATTTCTTATCATGTCTACATTCCAGTCACCAAGTATTATTAACGAACTTTGCAAGATTTGAAATTTTCAATTTCTTCCTCTTTGGCTCCAGATGTAGAAGTGTCTATCTGAATAATAGTAATGTTAATTGGTCTTACTTTTATTCATAAGGATATTATTCTATCACTCAGAACATTGTATTTTGGGATAGAACTCGAAATTGACTTTTTACTGTGAATATAATAGCTTTCTTCTTCCTCTGTTTTTCATTCCAAGAAAAGTATACCACATGATTATTGAATTCAAAGTGGCCTAAGCCGATCTATCTCATCTCACTAATGCCTAGTATGTAAAAATTCATTTCAGTTTAAATAATTTTCAGTTTTTCAACATTTAAGCTGCATGAATTCCATGTTCCAACTTTTAAACTATATTATCGTTTTTCCTCATTTCAACTGACTCTCTGACATTCAACTGACTTCAATCTGAGCTCTACTACTACACTGATATAACTATTCTCATTCCTTTAGTGTTCACAGGGTTTTCAAAAGTCAGGTATTTAAGAAGTAGCTGGCCTGTCCTTCTTCCTAGTCTGTCTTAATTGAATTAACAGATGCAGCATTGGATGAGCTCACTACTCTATGACAGGAAACTTGGAAGACAGTTGTTGTCTGGTTAACAAATTGGAAGAGGTCCATATTTGTTCCCATTCCCTAAAAAGGTGATCCAACTGAATGTGGAAACTATCAAACAAAGTCATCACTATCACAAACAAAATACTGCTGAAGATCGTTAAAAAATTACTAGAACAGTACATAGATTACATAGATAGAGAACTTCCAGAAGTTCAAGCAAGATTTAGAAAAGACACTGGCCAATCCCAGAGGTATATGGTTCCAATCCACCAGATGATCTGCTGGAGAAGGAGGGGCAATCTCTTCCTGTACCAGTCAGATCTGATTTGATGGTACACACAAAAAAATAACAAAATTTAAAAAAAAAAAGAAACAAAAGGCACTGGCACCAGGAATATCATTGCTAAAGTCAGATGGATCCTGCCTGAAAGTAAAAAACAAAACAAAACCAAAAACAAACAAACCAGAAGAATATCTTCTTGTGCTTTATTGGCAATGCAAAGGTATTTTACTTTGTGGATCATAAAATGTTCTAGCTGATATTGAGAAGAATGGGGTCTCAAAGCACTTAATTGTGCTCATGTGGAACCTATACCTGGACCAGGAGACTATTGTGCAAACAGAACAGGGGAGCAGTGCATGGTTTAAAATTGAGAAGGGAATGTATCAGGGTTGTATTTTCTCTTCATACCTATTCAATCTATATGCTGAGCAAGTTATTCAAGAAGCTGAGTGAAGAGGATTGTGGCATCGAGATCAGATAAAGACTTATCCATAACCTGCTTTATGTAGATAACACAATCTTGCTGAAAGTGAGAAGGACTTGAAGAACTTGTTGCAGAAGGTCAAGGAACACAACCTGCATAATAAATTGCATCTCAATATCAAGGAAACAAAGATTCTTACCACTGGACCAATAGGCAACATCATTATATATGGAGAAGAGATTGAAACTGTCAACAGCTTCATCGTTCCTGGATTCACAATTAACACCCTTGGTACCAGCAGCTGGGAAATAAGGAGACACATTGCACTTGGGAAATCTTTAATTAGGGACCTCTCCAAATATTGAGGAGCAAGGATGTCACTTTGTGGACTAAGGAGAATGTGACTCAGGCCATGATCTTTCTGATCACTTGCTATGCATCTGAGAGCTGGACAATAATAAGGATGAGAGAAAATGAGCTGACACCTTTAACCTGCTGTGGTGTTGGAGAGGAATACAACATCTGGTGAATGGCCAGAAGAAACCGATATGTTTTGGAGAGGTTGCCTCTGAAGTGCTCTTTGAAGGCAAGAATGATGACACTTCACCTTACATAATTTGGGCATGTTGCTAGGAGAGGCTATTCCTTAGAGAGAGACATGATGCTGGAGACTGTGGAGGTCATTGAAGGAGAGGAAGACCTTTAATCAGGTAAATTGACAGGTGACAGCCACAAAGGGGTCTTGTGTGTCAGAAAGTGTGAGGATGACTCAGAATAGAATAGGATTCAGATCTTTTGTTCATAGGGTCACTCTGAGTTGTAGTAGACTTGATAGCACCTAAAAACAACAACAAAAAAGATAGAACACTCATTCACCTGACCTGGAAGTTACGACTTTCCAGATATTTAAGGTTGTTAATTAATACCCTTGGGTCAACAAAGAAAGGGAAGGGTAACCTATTTAGTGGGATGCTTCATCTCAGCTACTTAAGGGGCACAGTACTTATAATACATAAGTTGTGTCTGATCCAGGCTGTAATCTTCACAATAGCTTGCTTTGTGTCAGAGAGCTGGACAGTGACTAGGGATGATAGAAAGACAATCGATGCCTTTGAGCTGTGGTGCTAGAAAAGAGTGTTGAGTACACCATGGACTGCCAGGAGAACAAACAGTTTCATCCTAGAGGGGTTAAGCTAGCCTGCTTCTTGGAGACAAGGATTCTGATGCTTCGTCTGACATACTTTGAACATGTTGCAAGGGGGAACTAGTCCTTGGAGAAGTACATCCTGCTTTGAAGGACAGAGAGAAGGAGAAAGAGGGAAACCATCGGTGAGATGGATTGTTAGAGTGCCTCAGGTTATGAGGTTAGGTGTGTCAGAGACAGTAAAGTTGGCACAGTATAGAGCAGGTTTCAGGGTGGTTGTACATAGTGTTGCTATGCAACTTGGCAGCACACAACACCAACAACAATGGAGATATGGAAGAGTATATCTGGAATACAGGAGAGCTCTTAGAATTCTCCTAGTACTACAATACCCTATGATTAAAGTCAATGGGAAACTATAGTATTGCAATTATTAAGTCAATAATAACAGTGCAGACCCTTCAGAAAGGAGGAATCCATTAACTCCACCAGAGAAAGAAAGAAAACCTGCTAATGTGCTTCCTGAATCTGGGAAGGCAACCTAGAAAGGTGGTGGAAGGAGATTCTCAAATACTAGCTATGACCACACGACCAGTAGTAGAAATGAGGACCATAATTGTTTTTCGTTATTTTTTCTTTGTCTTGTTATGTATGCAGTACACGCTAATGCATTTTATATTTATTTTCTTCCTTTCCTTAGACCACTATTCTGTTTCGTCAAGTCACAATCTACTCCTAGCTGACCCTCTGGTGGGTTTTCAGAGACATTATGTCACACCACAGTTGATTGTCCATCCTTCTCCTGTACAGTGTTTGGCAACTGAAAATATAAGATGTAAGTGGGAATAGGGTTGAGTTGTATGTATGTTACCTCCTTTATGTTCAGTAACAATAGGAATATAAATCTTTATTTAGAAGTTCTAAATGATTTAATTTGTCCTGGAAAGGGTCAAACCGGGTGGCTCCTTGGAGGTAAGCATTCTGAGACTCCGTCTAACATACTTTGGACATGTTGTGAGGAGAGACCGGTCCTTAGGGAGGGACATCATGCTTGGGAGGGTGGAGGGACGGCACAGGAGAGGAAGGCCCTCTATGAGGTGGATTGATTCAGTGACTGGGATAATTGGGGTGGGAGTGTCAGAGCCAGTGCGATTGGCACAGGACAGAGCGGAGTTTAGGGCTGTTGTACATAGGGTCGCTATGAATCCCAGGTGACTCGACGGCACATAACAACAACAACAATAACACCACCACAAATGATTTAAGGGAGCTTTGGTGACTTAGTGGTAATGACTTGTGCTGTCATCCCAAAGATAGGCATTATTATCCACCAGATGCTTTTGCAGGACAAAAATGGACAATCTCTTCCTGTGTGATATATTTTCTTAAAAAACCCACTGTTGGCTCAAAAAGAAAGTGATTCTGACTTGCCAGTACCTACCAATCACCACAGCACATGTTTAAGGATAGAATACCACAATGGCAGGATTCTAGGTGATTTAGGAAACAGGTATCTTACTTCATTTTGTGAATTGATGTGAGAAAGTTAATAGTTCGAAATTGCTTCTTCCCAATGGACATGGTCTACGTCGTGTGTGTGTGTGTGTGTGTGTGTGTGTGTGTTCTGACAAAGTTTACTTTCTGTCTGGCATCTGATTTGTCATCTTCTCCCAGCTCTTCTGATGAGAGATAGTCTAATATCTAATGTACATATTTGGTATCACCAAACTTAGAAAACAAGTATCTTAAGAGAAATACCCAGTCTCACAGCTCATTCATGGATTTAGAACTTTCCAGCTTCCATCAGTGCTCTCTTCACAGATCACGTCCTTGATGTTATCTCACAACTCATCTCGTCTTCAGTCATTGGTGTTCAATGCTTCAAATCTATTCTTAAGATTATATTGAAATTCAAGTGGACTAGCTTGAGATAATATTTTGGTTCTCATAGCCTTCTAAAAATTTTCTTTGGCCTCAATTTGAACTTGCATGTGAGTGATTAATGATTTGACCCAAAGTTCTCCCCTGGCCTGGTTTTGACGGTTAATATTGAGCTCTTCTGATTACGTCCACAAATATAGTCAATCTGATTCTAATGTGGTCCATCAGGTGAGCTCCATGTATAAAATCACTATTTGTAGTTTTGTTTTTTTAAAGGTATTTGCAATGAACCAAAAATTGAAAATACCAAATTTGATCATTCTTTTTCAATCTCATTATCATCTACACATATTAATTGTATGTTCAATTTCAAACTGCAATTTGTTGTAAAAAAATCAATTTCTTTATCTTTGTCTCTAGCTATGGGAGTGTATATTTGAATAATAATTGTATTAACACATATTCCTTGTATGTATATGGATAATAATCTATTACTCATAACATTGTACTTCAGGATAGAACTTGAAATTGACTCTCTGACTATGAATTCAACGTTATTCTTCTTCCGTTTTTGATTCCCAGTATAGTATGTCATGTGACTATCTGATTGAAAGTGGACAAAGCCACTCCATCTCATCTCACTAATGCCCAGAAAGTCAATATTCACACGTTCCATTTCACTTTTTACAATTTTTAATCTTCCAACATTCAAGTTGCATGCATTCCATGTTCCAACTATTAAATTATTCTTGCCAATATTTTTTCCTCATTTCAGCTAAATTCCTATCTGCACTCTACTTCTAATATTATCTATCTGTGTTACTTTATGATTCATAGGTTTTTGGGAGGCCTGCTTTTTTTCTTTTTTTAATTTTAATTTAGTTTGTTTATTTTTCATTTCAATGAACATCTACAGAGATTTTGGAATTCCATTCTTTCATTGTTGCACCCTTCTCCCCGCACACACCCCTACCCCCTACCCCCCTCCTCCGTTTGCTCCTCTCCTT
>NW_006399848.1:12736495-12737748 GCF_000299155.1 Elephantulus edwardii | reverse complement strand
AATCTCTACTAAAGCTTGTTTATCATGGCTGACACTTGTGACATTTGATGTACCAGTGGCATACCTCTCAGCATCTATCTCAGCAACCCAAAAATTACTGTAGTGTAGCAAACTGACAGACAAGTGTTGTAGCAATTACAACAAGTCTATTCTCCAAATAGAACAAACTAACAATTGAATATGTGTATCTAATAGCAAACCTGACTTCACATCCTAGGACCCAACCAACTATTAATGACAAAGTTCCATTCATTGGGTCTTAATTGATTTAAGTAACAGTTTCCCTGGCCACAACTGACTGTTAATCAAATAAATAAAAAAAAAAAATGAAGAATAGTGTGAAACACAATCTAGATATACTTTGTAAGCAAGTAAAAAAATAATGTAAAACAGAATGATTGAAAAAAACACAATGTACATGAAATATATAAAAAATAATGTATTTGAAGGAAATATAATTCAAAGAAATTATTATATGAAAACCAATTAAAAATAGAAAAAAAATTGATCACCTTCCATATCCTGTTTTAAATAAGAAACTTCCACTATTAATCACAGAGAAAGAAAAACCCAAATGGATATCTGAAGAGACTCTGAAGAACTGCACTACAGCAGAGAGAGGGCAAGGGGAGAGGAAAGAGGTGGAATAAAAAGAGCTGAACAGATTTCAAAGCACAACTCAAGAAAAAAAAGCAAAGTATCATGATAGAACATGTAGAGAGAAGGAATTGGAGAGTTAAAAGGGAAGAACATGCTCTGCATTTCTCAAGCGGAAAGAATTGAAAAACAAATTTAAGTCTCAACTCCCAACCCTAAAAGCTGCTATGTGCAATATATTGAATGAACTAGGAAACATCGAAAAAAAGATGGAAGAAGTACACAGATTCACTGTACAAGAGCAGATTGAAATTAAAAAAATTCCATGAAGTACTATATGGAGAGAACTAAGCTACATCTGATTCAGGTCCTGGTCTTTCTAGCCACTTACTCTATATGTCTGAGAGCTGGACAATGAATAGGGATCACAGAAGAATTGATGTTTTTGAGTTGTGGTGTTGGAGAAGAATACTGAACATCCTATAAATTGTCAAAAGAACACACAACTCTGTCTTGGAGAAAGTGCAGCCTCACATGCTTAGGACATGTTGCTAGTTGAGGCTATTCCTTAGAGAAGTACATGATGCTTTGAATCACAGAGGGTCAATGAAGGTGAGGAAGACCCCCAACCAGATGAATTGACATAATGTGCTTTA
>NW_006399848.1:12729530-12735809 GCF_000299155.1 Elephantulus edwardii | reverse complement strand
AACAACAACAACAGTGTCAGGGAGTGTGAGGCTGGCACAGGCTAGGACATGGTTAAGATCTGTTGTTCTTAGGATTGCTATGGGATGTACTCCATGACCTAACAACAATAGCTTGCATAACACCATCATTCATTTCCTTGAAATAAATCTCCTTCTGTGTGTCTTTCTATCTCTTTCTCCAACCCTCTGCCTCTGTCTTTGTATAGGTTTCTTTCTTTTTAAACATATCCACACACTTCTTATTTTTACTCCTCTAGAAAACTTAGCCTAAGACAGATTTATTATTTAGCTCACCCAATTATTCAGTACAGATAGTAAGATAAACCAATAGTAGAAAGATAAACAACAATCATAGCAATGCACTTAAGAGAATATTTATATTTTGTTCAGTATATGCAAAAGGAGTACAGAAAGCTATTATAAATGTTTAGCATAAATGAATGTTGGAAATGCATACAAATTATTAGTTCACAGTTCACTCTTAAAAGTACATAAATACACAAACCAGATTTTTCTGGCTCTCCAATACCAATGGACTTGATGTATGTTTAGAAGCCTGCTTGTGATAAATATACGTGATTTGAAGAAACCTCTTCTGGAAATAGTCTTCTTGAGACAAACTCAATTGAGTAGGGTAGAAATAAAATTGGGTTATATAAAAAGTATTACAATTGTGTAGCCAGATTTACATTGCCTTGAATTTTGGCACATGAGAGCATTTAATGCATTGTACTTTCCAAAAAGGTATATTTAAACTCTAATCTGGCAGTCAGGAAATCAGAAGGCAAAACACATTGGGAAAATCAGCTGTCAGAGTCTTCTCCAGAGTACTGAAAAGCAACGATGTCAGTCTAGAGACTAAGGTGCACCTAACTCAGGCCATGGTCTTCGCAATAACTTGCTATGCATCAGAGAGCAGGACAATGACTAAGGATGACAGAAGAAGAATTGATGTCTTTAAGTTGTGGTGCTGGAGAAGAGTCTTGAACATACCGTGGATGACTGCCAAGAAAACAAATAGTCTGTCTTAGAGAGGGTGAAGCCAGGCTAGGACCTCGAAGACCCACCTCACATACTCTGGCATGACCAGAAAAGACCAGTCCTTGGAGAAGGACATCGTGCTCAGAAAAGTAAAGGGACAGCACAGGAGAGGAAGACCCTGGATGAGATGGATTGATACAGCAACTGGAGTAAGTGGGGGTGTTGTGTCAGAATTAGTGAGACAGGCTCAGGACAGGGCAGAGTTCAGAACTGCTGTACATAGGGTCGCAGGAGACATAATGGCACATAACAATATACTTTTTTGGAAACAGGGCTTTTTGTTATTTTTGTTCTTTAAGTCATAAGAAATTGTGTTTATGATTGAATAGACATGATTCTTCATCTCTTCTGAGCTATATATTCTAAAAGAACACATGCATGCACACAGAGAGAGAGAGAGAGAGAGAGATGGCATACAATAACAGAAATAGATGCATGTATAAACCATCCTAGAGGTATCTTGGATTTCCCACAGCTATAAGCACTTGTATTAAGTCATGGAAGAGTTCTTTCCTGAAAGTCATCAGAAAAACTGCCTTAGCTAACATCTACTTGAAATTGTTACTGTTATGTATCATTGAGGCAGAGCTCACTCTTATCTGACTCTGCAGCAGGCTTTAGAGGCAGTAAATTGCATGGAAGAAGATTACCTATCTTTCTCTCCCTAGTGAATTTAATAATGAGTTTATGCAGAGTACAGATTATGAGGATGGCAGTATCAGGAAGTCCTTTCTGTTGTACAGAGTGTTTCTATGAATTTGAACCATCTCAAGATGCCTAAAAACAAGAAAATGAGGTGATTTAAGTGGGTTGGTTGAAGCATCTTTCATTCCCTCAGTGACGTGGGATACTATATGTAAGGAATGGATGATACAAGATTATATGTTTGATAGTTAACAATATGGAACAAGATAAACATTACATGTGAATTGGAGATGGAAGGAAAAAAATGTTATCAGTGCTGTGGTGCTGAAGAAGAGTATTGAATGTACCATGGACTGCCAAGAAAACAAACAGATTCATCCTAGAGAGGGTTAAACCAAGCTACTCCTTGTAGGCAAGGATTCTGGGGCTTCGTCTGACATACTTTGGACATGTTGTAAGGAGAGACAGGTCCTTGGAGAGGGACATCATGCTTGGGAGGGTGGAGGGACAGCGCAGGAGAGGAAGACTCTATGAGGCGGATTGATTCAATGACTGGGGTAATCAATCGGGATGGGAGTGTCAGAGACAGTGCAATTGGCACAGGATAGAGCAGGGTTTAGGGCTGTTGTACATAGGGTCGCTATGAGTTGCAAACGACTCAACGGCACATAACAACAACAACAATATCAATGAATGAATGAAAATACACCCTTTCTGTCAACTTTTACTGAAATAACGATTTAACAAGAAGGCAAAAAAAAAAAAAAAAGATATCTTTTACACCAAAAAAAGTCAAGGATGATTTTCAGATATCAGATTCATAAATGAAGTTCCTGGTTTTTTTGTTTGTTTGTTTTGTTTCATTTTCATTGTTCATTTTCTACAGCAAATGGTATATGCCCCTTTGGCAGTTCAAAACCACAATTTATTCAAAGAAATATGGGCAATCTGTTCCCATGGGATCTGTAGCTTGGGAAACCCAAAGAAGGATCAGTTATACATTGGTTCTAGTTTGATATCATTGAGTTATTGTTTCAATTACATGCCTTTGAGTCAATATGACTCATAACTGTTACTGTAAATCATTATAGTAGTGGTAATAATTGTAGGTCTTGCAGCCTCAAGGATCCCCCAAAATCTAGAGGGCAATAATTAAGGAAAAAAAACTGCCAGAGAGTAAAAAAAGAGAGAAGTGTATATTTATAGAAAAATTAATTAGGTTTTGAGTCAAATAAAAATAAAAACATTTGTTAATAATTCTCAAGCTTACATAAGACTGGAGAAATTTATGAGAGGAACTTAGGTAAGCATATTGAAAAAGACAATTCTTCAATTTATATTAACGTCTTTTATCATAAATATAATATTTTCCTTTTTCATTACTTTTTTCCCCAAGGTAAAACTAGTGATGATATTAAAAAAATATTCCCAATGTTGTTTAAATTAAAAAATTGTTATTTAAAAGAAAAAAAATCATAGAATTAAGGCTGCTTTATAAAAATACCTACACATGTACATAGTTTATAATCATGATTCAATTTTTAATTTAGGTCTGTGTTTTCTGGAACTTAAACACAAACGTATCTTTAATAACCATAAGGAAGGTATCTCGAGTGGTAGAGATTTGTAAGAATTTTTTTTCCAAAATATTACCAGTTAAAAAAGACAACCCAAGAAAATGGCAGAAATGCCTGCTTTGTGCCCTGTGTAAATCACTCCTTCGTATCTCAGTGACTGACTCAGTTTACCAACCAGTGGAGTATAATCAAGGCCACTTTTTCAGACAAAGTACATTTTTGTTAACCAAAAATATATTTCTTATTGCAGTATTACTTTGAATTAAAATAAATAACAATCATCAAAAAAAGATTTCTTAACCTGTTGAGATGGAAATTATCAACTAAAAAGAAAATGTCAGTGCAGATTAGTTGGAATGAAGTAAGGTGAAAAAAAATGGAAAAATATCTCGAGTTTGTTGTTCACATAATTCTGCACCCTTGAGATTTGTAATATGGACACAGCACTATGCTTCCTATAATAAGCACTATAAAATCCAGTAATGAAATTACTTTTAAAAAGATGAGTTAGTTTTAAAAAGAGATATTTTGCATAAGAAAAAGAAATGAAAGATTAACCCTTTCCATGCAATCAAAAACTTAAGTGTGTGTTGCCAGTGTAAGTGTACAGTGGTATTTTTTGTATCTGTTTCTCTTTTATTCCTTATTGTTTTTATGACTGTGAGGTCAAGCAATTTTAATTACCTATTTTGCTGCGAAGCCGAACTCTGTGACACTGATGAGTCAAATTCAAGAAAGGTTACCCATGGTTGGCAGTGTTTGGTGAAGCTCCCCGATTAAAACAAGCTTGGAAGCAGGAGTGGCGTCCACTTCCACACTACCTTGCCTCTGGAAACCCTGTGAACCTGGAGAAAGGACGAAAGTTATACAGGAGGTGTTCAGGACTTTCGTTCATAGGATCGCTATGAGTTGCCTGCGACTCTACGGCACACTTTACTCATGAATGAGTTAACCTTGTACAGGAATTTTTCTTTTCTTTTTTTTCTTTGACAATTGAATTCTGAAATTTTCTCATGAATTTCAGTCTCTCCGAAAGATAAGCTGCAGTTTCAGGTGGATACTATCTTATTTTTGAGGGAGACACACCTGAACTTTAATAGATATGGAAGCCTTATAAATGATTCATAAAAGTTACTCTTTTTAACATTTTAATACCTTTAATTAAAAAGCAAGTACTAATCAGCAGTTATAGTATTTCTTTGCTTATAAATAAATTTAGGTCTGAAATTTTGTGAGCTGGAAAGAATAAATTGTCTCTTAAAAATAAGATTGAAATAATTTTGCCCTTTTTTTTTAGACATGACCATATTCTTTTTGGTCTTTCACAAAAGATAGCATAGAAATTGAGGAATGTCTCAGCAGTGTAGGGAAATAAGGCTATTTTTAAATGTATAATCTTAAGCCAGCTCAGAACATGATGTCCTCATACTGTAAGAGTATCACTATGGACAAGTAAGGAGCAATGAAAAGAAGGAACACACAGCTGGTTTGTTCAATTGATTGACAAAAGTATGCACTGGAATTGTAAACTCAAATAGTGCTTTATTATTTCGGTGAGGTTTTTAAAGGATATACGTTCTTGAGAAACCAAATTAAGAGTATTAGTTTCTCTGAAACTTTGGTCCAATGACACTCTCATCTCTGTAAACCACATACACACTACTTTGATAAAAGGGGGGGGGGAAGCAAAATCCAATCAACAACAAACCAACAAACATGCTGTCAAGTCCCTCCCAAGTGGCTTCAAGAATGAAGAATATCACCATTGATCCCCAGGGCTCTCAAGATTGTGACTTTTCAGAGGCATAGTTTCAGACTTGTCTTCAAAGGCACCTCTTAGTGCATCCAAGCTTCCAGTTCTGGTTCTAAAAGAACCATTTACACCAAGATCGAGAAGTGTATCTATGGAAAATAGTGTGTTAATGAACTTAAAATTTCTGAATGATTTCTCACAACTAGTCAATGCAGTAGAAGTTATTCATTAGAACGCTCTGCCTCCTAAACCCTCACTGTCAGGTGGCACTCCGGGTACATTTCTTACCTGGTTTGTCTTTGGGAAATCAATACAAGGGACTTCAGTTTTGAAAAAAATGTGGAAACCTATTTTTGCTGTGCTCTATGCTGATTCCTTCTTGCTTTTTTGAGGGGACAGGGCACTGGGACCAACAGTCAATTACAGTGACATGAATTTTCAGAATTCTACTTCACCATCCTCATGACCTATGTTTTCAGTGTTAGGTGTTTTAAGTCAACTGCAATTTATAGTGAATTTATGACCAAAAGTCCAGAATCAAGCCCTATCCTGAGCCGTCCTCATAATCTCTCACAGAGTCCAGCTCATCTTCACAGTCACCGTGTCAGTCCATGTTCCTGGGGGTTCTTCTCTCTTTCTCTGATGCTCCACCTTTTCCATCACGATGTCTTTTTCATGCTCTTTACAGCATGCCCGAAGGGTATGAGATGTTTCTCTTTCCTTGGCTTTAAGAAGCTTCCTACATCACTTTCCCCAAGACAGACTTGTTTGTTCTTTTGGCAGTTCAGAATATGTTATTAGGCTCCATTGAGTCAACTATGACTCAGTCACCCTTTGAACTTTGCCTTGTTTTGTGAATCTTTAGGACAGCTGATTAACTCAAGTCCATTATACAGGTATTTTGTCAATCCAACTTCAAGATGGTCTTCTTTCCTTTCTCTGACTCTCCACTTTACCCAGCATGGTATCTTTTGGCTAGGATTATAAGACAGTGAGTCTAAAAGCCATGTTTGCAAAGCTCTCAGTTACCATTGGAAAAATAATATCCTTGGGGAAAAAAAAGTCATTTATAAACAATACTGGTGAAGATTTAAGAAAGAGGTAAAAATCTATTTCATAATCTAGCATTAAAATAAAAATTATTAACTTGCCAGTAAAGAACATATGTGAAGGTGATGCATTGGTATTAACAAGTTCAGAATTCTGTGTGTCTGTGTGTGTGTGTGTGTGTGTATACACACACCCACTCTCTCTATATACATA
>NW_006399848.1:12719976-12728652 GCF_000299155.1 Elephantulus edwardii | reverse complement strand
TCTATAGCTAGATAGAGACACAAAGGTGTAGATATCTAGGTATCTATATCTAAAATCAGATATATCTGTATATCAGATATAAAACTAAAACTGACATCAGTTTTCTTCAGCCTACAAAACTAGTTATTTGCCTCAGAATTCTTCATTTCCTTTCTTTAGTCATGTAATTTAAGTTTACTAGTAGAGGAAATGCATCTTTCCCAGGTCATATTGATATTCTGTCTTATTAACAATTGACAATGGAAAGACCCCTTGGGTTCAGCAACAAAGGCACGTCCAAACCAAAACCAAAACCACTGCCATCAAGTCAATTCAGACTCCTGGCAGCCCTCCAGCAGATTTTTCTCAATGGCTGTAAATTTTTTATGGGAGGAGACTGACTTTTTCTTAAGGCAGCTATTGGATCCGAACCACCAAGCCGCTATTAGTTAACAGTCTAACCTATTAAATGCTATTAAATTACCAGGAATTATTTATAAAGCATATAAAATTCATAGCCTTCTAGCAGATTCTGATTTATGAGGATATTTCACCAGATTTATAAAGCTGTAAGTCCTTTGAGAAGAGACAAGCCATCTTTCTCCCTCACAGGAGGTTATGGATTTGAACCACTGAACTTTTTCGCTTGAAACTCGCCTTTTGTTCTCCTTGCATTCTGTGGTTTACTTTCATAAAATTAAAAATTAACTAATGTCATTCTAGATTAAAAGTTACTGTGTCAAAGCTAGACATGTTTTTGAAAGTGCAAAACATAGACTCTATTTTGAGTTTGAAATAATGCATCTCACCTTTCACTTTTATGGGATATTTTTAATCTCAGTCAATTGTCAATCATTTTCATTCTTTTGGACACATTCTTCAATCTAAATTGTTCCCACAGTGGCAGCCAAACTGAATAAACAGTGCAACACTGAAAGATGCTGTGATTTCACCGGAGACTTTCAACAATAGAGAGACCCTGAAAACTTCTATTAAATGAAAAGAGGTGGGAGATGTCAGTGGCAGCTTTAAACAAAGAAAGAAACAGCCTTTGTAGTTTCCCCTCAGCGTGTTCCTATTATAGCAAAAAAATGCTAACAATCCTAATTAAATATCAGCAGTCATAACCATAAAATCCTTCTTGCAAGTGCCAGATAAGAATGAAAAAATAAATTTTAAAAAAAGAATTTAAAATTCAGCATCCCTAGCTGTATTTGGAAATGCGTTGTAGTTCATTTATGTGAATTGAACACACATGTATACACATTTACATCTATACATAGAAAATTTTGAAAAAATAATCACTCATTTAAAAAGTAAAATTTAGAAAAATTAAAATAGTCAAATTATAGGCATTTTTTTCTTAAATTATTACCTGGAATTTTCTCGTTCAAGTTTGTTTTGTTTACTTTTTTGGTCTATGATGTAGGAAATCTTTATGTTAATGGTTGTTGTTGTTTTGTGCCATCAAGACAAATATGCTTAATCCCTATGCTTAATAGCCCTAAACCCTGCTCTGTCCTTTGCCAATCTCATTATCTCCGACACACTCACCCCAATTACCCCAGTCATTAAATCAGTCCACCTCATAGAGGGTCTTCCCCTCCTGCGCTGTCCCTCCACCCTCCCAAGCATGATGTCCTTCTCCAAGGACCCGTCCCTCCTTACAACATGCCCAGAGTATGTCAGACGAAGTCTCAGAATCCTTGACTCCAAGGAGCCACCTGGTTTAACCCTTTCCAGGATGAATCCGTTCACTTTCTTAGCAGTCCATTTTAATGGAGCCATTTAAATTTGGGTTATTAAGTCTTTCTTAAGAAGTCTTATGTACACCCATATTTATTGAGGCTTTGTTCACAATAGCAAGGAGTTTCTAAGTGCCCATCAACGAATGGATAGAGAAGCTGTGGTATATTCACACAATGGAATACTACGCTTCATTGAAAAACAAGGAAGTCATGCAATATTATTCAAAATGGGTGAGCCTGGAGGACATTATGCTGAGTGAAATATCTCAGTCACAAAAGGACAAATACTGCATGGTGTCACTGTTGTAGAGTTGGGGTAAAACTGAAAAAAGAAAAAGCAAACCCAACTGGATAAATTATGTATACTGCATTGAAACAGATGAGGGAGAGAGCAATTTAAAAGGGATATATGATAGGGTGAATCCCGAATTAAGGTTGCGTAGTGGAGTGTACTGGTGTGGTTGTAGTGGTGGGGGTGCAGTGGGATTGTGTACCAGTGAAAGAATTTTCTTTTTCAAAGAGAGGAACGAACTGGGGTGGGCAGGGAGAAAAGGGCAACAATGAATGAATGGAAATTCAAAATCTGTAAATGTTCATTAAAATTAATAACATTTAAAAAAAGAAGTCTTGACGGTTCAGTCAGTAAGTGTTTAACTGCTAAGTAAAAGTTTGCCACCATAAGTCATTTTTTGGAGGAAAGATTTGGCAGTCTGCTTCTATAAATATTTGATGTCCTAGAAACCTATAAGGCAGTTCTGTTCTGTTCTATATGAGTCAAAGCTTGACACCACAGAAATAGTCTTCTCTATCTCTAAAACATAATGTGGCATTCCTTGATATTTGAACCAAGAGTGAAGTTAAATTAAATCCAAACCAAATTTCCTTGTGATTATCTGTTTCTGACAATAAGATTATTTAAAACATGTTTTAAAAGGGAAATGTGTAAGCGACTTAGAAGTTTAGAGCTCCTTGTCTAAAAAAATAAATATTGAGACATTATATAGTCACTTGAAGTAGAAAAAAGAATTCCTTCTTTTTGTTAGATGATATGGTTTAAATAAAAATACACATACATATGTGTCTTAAAGCATGCTCTACTTAGATTTAAGAATCTGATTTTAATTTTTGTTTATATAGACAAAAATTTCCTTTGCAAGATCCCCTTTATTATAAACAAATTACTCAACATCTGCAAATTCACTCAGTTGTATGTAATCTTTTATTTTCTTGAATCATTTCCCCAAATTTTCTCATGTGCACAGAAAAATATGAGTAAGTGACAAAAGATAATTCCTATCACTTCACATTTCTTGGAAAAGACTGCTGCCTTGCTTCATGGAGGCAAGGATAGTGAAACTTGGTCTCACATATGTATGGGTAGGAGAGATCAGTCCTTGGAAAAGGATATTATGCTTGGAAAGTTGAGGATCGGCAAAGGATGAGAAGATCCTCAGTGAGATGGATTGACACAGTGGCGACAATGGTGGGCTTAAGTGTGGTGTGTCAGACACTTGAGGATATAGCAGTGTAGAGCATCCTAGACTGTTCAGATCTATTGTTAATACGGTTGCTATGAGTTTTAGTTGACTCAACAGCACTAAACAACAACAATTGAAAAAGACCAGTACCACGAGGAATATAAAATGCAGAACTCTTAAAATATATGCCATTTACTACAGTTATTAAAATGTCAAACCCAAACTCAATTTTGGTTTTGCTCTGAATTGGTTTGGTTTGTGGGAGTATTAAGAAAAACAACAACATAGGGAAATTCTAACTATCCTTTCAGTTACTGATATTTTTATAATCATGGATAAATTAATAATATTTTGGTATTATTAATTGTAATGGAAATTTTCAAGGATGAGAAGAGAAAGAAGAGTAAACGTTAAGATACAGATTATAGACTCTTATTAAGATGGATTAAGGGAAAGACAATATACAATGAAGAATTTATGAAACACTACATAACCGAAAAATCTAGAAAACATTCTGGAGGAAAAAGTCACTACAGGATATATATTATACAGGATTAACACTATAAAAATATAATAAATGTTTTAGATATGACTGGAAAACTGGAGTCATTCTACTATGGTGACCATGGTGGGCAAGAGGGCATAGAATGTTAACACATAAACATTTATTAACATGGGTGAAAGGAAATACATTATGAAATTAATGAATGATCAGAGAGTGTGTGAATTGTATTTGAGGTTATGAAACAAATATGCATGACTGAGTAAAAAATATGCTTTGTAAACTCACTTAAATCATAAAAAATTGAAATAGCACAATATTATGTTGGTCTTCTGCAGAGATTTATTTTTTGTTATCTTTTTCTCTGCCATTTTTAGTATATAAACATCTTTTGAGTTGGATCAACATCCCTATATCATATTTAATGACTGTGTTCCAGTTTATGGGCATATTGTTCTTGTTATCAGGTACCATCGAATTGAGTGTGACTCAGATTAAACCTATATACAGTCAACCTGATTCTGCCCTGTCCTGTGACGCTCTCATCATCTCTGACATATTTGAGCCCATTGCTGAAGTCACTGTGTCAATCTATCTTCTTAGAAGTCTTCCTTTCCTTCAGTACTCTCTCTAATTAATAAATCTGTTATTGTTAGGTCATTTCCACTTGAATACGATTGATAGAGACCCTATGAATAACAGATCTGAACAAAACTGAATCCTGTCCAATTCTCACAATCTCCGATACACTTGAGTCCTTTGCTGACTTACTTCCCTGTGACAATCCATCTAGTTGAAAGGTCTTCCTCTTGTTTGCTCTCCCTGTACCTTTCTAAGCCTGATTTTCTTTTTCAAGTAAACATCTCTCCTAGCAATATTTCCAAGACATGTTAGACAAAATTGTCTCATCTTTGATTCCAAGGAGCATTCTGGCTGCACATTTTCTAAGACACAAGTGGGTTGTTTTTTTTTTGTTGTTGTTGTTGTTGTTTGTTTGTTTGCTTGTTTGATTTTTTGTTTGTTTGTTTTGATAGTCTATGGGTTATTCTTTACTGCAACATCACAGTTTAAAGACACATATTTTTCCGTCATTCTTACTCATTGCAACACTCTCAAATGTATACCACGTTCTGAAACCGGCACCTCTTAGTCCTCAAACTGGCATCATTTCTCCTCAATAATTTGGAGCGGTCCCTGACTAAAGACTTTTCTGATGCAATATGGCTTCTGATTTCCTGTGTTAGTACCAAGGGGTTGATTGTGATCCAAGTAAGATGAAATTGTTGACAGTTTCAATCTTTTCTCCATCTTTCCTGATGTTGTGTATCAGTCCAGTGGCCAGGATTTTTCTTTTTTTTAATTTCTACTCGTTTATTTACAAAGTTTGAGTACATCTACATTGTTTTTCAGATCAGATCCTTCCCATTTCCTTCACATTACACCCATCAAATTGTACGACCCTATGGTTAACACCTCCTCCCCCCTCACCCATCCTCACCCCTCTGCTTCCACCCTCCTATACCTAGATCCTCATATTGATTCTACAATAATGGTTTTATACAATATTTGTCCTTACGAGACTGAGTTAGTTCACTTAGCATAATGTTCTCCAGTCCTTTCCAAATTAGGTAGTAGTTGTTGTTGTTAAGTGCTGTTGAGTCGTAGACAACTTATAGCAACCCTAATGAATGAAAAACCTCAACACTTGTATAATTTTCATTGTGTCTCCAAGTCCACAGGGTTTCCAGAGGCAAGCTATTTTGAGAGTGGATGCCACTCCTGCTTCTAAGGTTGTTTGGGGAGCTCCACCAAACACTGTCAACCATGGGTAATCATGATCACATTTGACATATCAGTGTCACAGTGTTCAGTGTCACAGCAGCCACGAGTTACCTCTTTCTGTACAGCAAATAGACCAGTGCTATGCCACTTAGAAGAATGTTCGGTAGTAATCTACAAAATCATTGTTCCTAGCTGCTGTGTAGTAATCCATCACATGAATATACCATAATTTTTCAATCCATTTGATCGTGGTTGGACATTTGTGCTGTTTCATGTTCTTGTGATGGTGAATATCACTACTATGAACATGGCTGTGCAAGTCTCCTTTTGTGCCTCAATTCTCATTTTCTTTAAGTATATTCCAAGCAGTGGAATAGCTGGGTCATACGGAAATTCTGTGTTCAGATTTTTGAGGAAGTGCCAAACTGCCTTTCAAAGTGGCTGTACGTACCATTTTACAATCCCACTAGCAATTTATAAGAGTTCCTGTCTCTCCACATCCTCCCCAACATTTATTACTTGCTGTCCTGTTAAACTTTGCCACTGCTACTGGAGTGAGATGATAGCACATTGTGGTTTTGTTTTGCATCTCTCTTATTGCCAGTGATTTTGAACATTTCTTCCTGTGTCTGTTGGCCATCCAAATATCTTCCTCTGTGAAAAGTCTTTCCATGATTTTGCCCATTTTGTAATTGGGCTATCAGTCTTTTTCTTGTCTGAGATAGTATAGCCAAATGTTTGTCTGAAGTTGTTAGATTTTCTTTATATTATATTGGAAAAAATTTTGATGTACACAGGGATTTAATCTTTAAAAGGTCCTATTCATCTATTTTGTACTCTTCAGATTGTGCATTTCTGGTTGTATTTGGCAATTTCTTTATACTATAGACTAGGCGTTCTAAGCTTGAGCCCAGGTTGTCTCTTATTAACTTTATGGTTTGGGGTTTTACTCCCAGGTCTCTGATCCATCTTGAGTTGATTTCTGTGTATTGTGAGATGTGGATCCTTTTTCAGCTTTCTGTGGGTAACAGTCCAATTTTGCCAGCACCATTTGTTGAAGAGATTTTAGTTTCCCCATTTGATTGGTTTTATTTCTGTTTTATAAGGAGATTAAAAGGGAAATTGTCCAGTTTATTTGGAGAGGCAAAAGGCCCTGAATAAGCAGCATACTTCTGAGAAACAAAAATGAAGTGGGGACATATTACTCCCTGACCTCAAAAACTACTATACAGCAGTAGAAACCAAAACAGCATGGTACTGGTACAATAATAAATACAAAGACCAATGGGACAGAATTGAGAACCAGAAATGAACCCAACTCTCTATGGTCAACTGATATTTGAACAGGAAATAAAACCTATCAAATGAGGATTTTTGGTTTTTTGACGTTGATAAGTAATATATATTGAAGGCAGCAGCCTTTAATTTTTTGCAACAAATGCTTCAAATTCTCCTCACTTTTGGCCAGTAATGTTGTGTCATCTGTATAAGGAAGGCTGTTGATGAGTTTTTCACCCATCCTGATGCCACATCCTTCTTCATAGTTCCAGGTTCTCAAGTAATTTGCTCAGCAAACATATTAAATAGGTAGGCAGAAAGTATATAGCCCTGATGCAAAAATTTCCTGTTTTTAAATTATTCAGTGTTTCCTTGCTCTATTCACACAATAGCCTTCTGGTCTAGGCATAGGTTTTGCACTGGAGCCATTCTTCTAAATGTTAGCCATAATTTGTTATGATCCACATGGTCAAATGTTTAGTCAATAAAGAACACATATACTTTCTTCTGGTATTTTTTGCTTTCAGTCAGAATCCATCTAACATCAGCAATGATATCCTTGGTGCCAGCATCTTTTCTAAATTCGACTGAATATCTGGCTGTCTTCTATGTACTACTCTAGCCATTTTTTAATGGTCTTCAGCACTATTTTGCTTGCAAGTGATGTTAATGACATTCTGATCTGGCATTCTTGTTCCTATAATTCGCCTTTTCAAAGTGTTTAACAAACATATTGGAAAATGTATTGTGAAAGTATCTCATTTGTATGGCACACACTTTTCCTGATATTAAACTATGCAATATTCCCTTTTTCTAATTAAATGAGTGTTTCTTAGTTTATGTACCAAGATTTTGCATGAACACAAGTGTATATTCTGGAATTCCCACTCTTCTCAATGTCACCCATAATTTATTATGATATGTACAGTTGAATGTATATGCTGGACAATAAAAGGAAGCATCTTTGTGGCATTCTTTGGGTTCAGGACATTAATGACGCATAGTGTTTGCACAGTACTATAGTATTTTACTAATAGAATTTAGATATGTTCCAGATGACATCAACATTGTTGAGTGACCTTTTCTAAATTGTAAATTGACTTTCTGGTAGTTCCCTGTTGTGGTTGCGGCTATTTTATTATAATCTTCAGTGTATACTGAAATGGAATTGTTAAAGGCAGTGTTATTTGTTGTTTTTTAGTTTTTGTTTTTTTTAAAGATTATCTTAACAAGATATTTTGGAAGATCATTTTAAAATTTGTGTTTGTATGTTTCTGATATTAGATTGTCTTAAAGATTTGACATTACATAGATGATCACTATTTTAAGTATATTATATGACCATTAAAAGTAAATAAGACATTGTAGCCTGATTCTTGTTACATTAACTGTGCGAAAACAATAAAACATAATTTGCACAGTTTAAGTTTTTTCTACTTATCCGTGAAAACAATTTTCTTCCTGCTTTCAGATTTTGTGGTGATTATACTATATATTCTTTGGATTTCATCTACTGTGAAAGTAAAACTCATGAATGTACCAAAGAATCGGAAACCAACCCATAGCTGACCCTCCAGGCTTTCAGAGGCAGTTAATTGCACAGGAGGAGAGTGCCCATTCTTCTCCTGTGGAGCAACTGATGGCATTGAACTACAAGCCTTTTGGATTGCAACTCAGCTTCTTGCCATTAGGCCACCAGCACTCCTTTTCAAAACTCATACAGAATAATTTAAACTATTCTCATCTGCACAATCATCTTTAAAACATTGCTTAACTTTTTATGAACACTATCTTGGCTGGAAGCAGGGAATACCAGAGGAATGTCTATCTGTGCTTCATTGACTATGCAAAGGCATTTGACTGTGTAGATCATAACAAACTGTGGCTGACTCTGAGAAGAATGGGAATC
>NW_006399848.1:12717592-12719156 GCF_000299155.1 Elephantulus edwardii | reverse complement strand
TGGGAGGATGGAGGGACGGCGCAGGAGGGGAAGGCCCTCTATGAGGTGGATTGATTCAGTGACTGGGATAATTGGGATGGGAGTGTCAGAGACAGTGAGATTGGCACAGGACAGAGCGGAGTTTAGGGATATTGTACATAGGGTCACTATGAGTCGCAGGCGACTGGACGGCACGTAACAACAACAACAACAACATCTACACTCCATTACTAGAAAGAAAAAAAAAATCAATCAATGGTATACTTCCTCCTCAGTGTGCCTTTTTTTTTTTACTGCAACATTTAAGGGGTAGATTTAAGTAATTAAGAACGTATTTTCTGGGCTAAAGGCACATGAATATTCCTTACTCCAAAAATATTTTCAAAAATTTATGTATACTGTCTTTGTTTATGGAGTTGGGAGAAGAAACTACATGGCAATTATAATGATGAAGGTTACACAAAAACAATGAATGCAATGGAAATCACTGAACTCTAATTTATTCTGTTATATTATGAGGACAAGGAGCATTCTCATGTCGAAAGGCAAAAAATTAGAAGTAGGCATTCACATGCTTTTTAATACATAGAGTGGAAGATAGCCAAATAGTGATTGAAAAGGAAAAACAATTAAAACTCAAATTGTGTTAGATATTGAATAGCAGGAATCCTTGGAACACTGTGAAAGCAATTCAGTCAATTGTTTGTGTATAATCAGATAGGAAATATAATAAGGAATATTTGCTTGGCATTTGGAAGGCCACTGTTAAGATGCTAGGCTAAATGAAGACTTTTATATTTAGAGGAAATTATTCAAAATGAATTCAAAGAAAAGTTCACAGCGTATTCTTTCTGACAGGGTGTGCTTAAAAGAATTCTGAAGAATTCTACAGCATCTGCTTTGGAACAATTTCCACTTGTATAAAAGTGTCTAGTGTTTGACTTAGTTTGTGGTAAGTAATTTGCATAAATCCATAATCTAGCTGTCATGTTCTTTTTTTCCTTCCTGTTGTATTTTTTGCATTATAATGCTAATAGAGGAAAAACTGAATTTTAAAAACCTTCATAGGCCCAACACTACTACATTTGACACCTGTATTCATACTGTGACAAATATAGCATTAGCTGTTCTCTGGTTATGCTTTCATAATCTTGGCTTCTGGGCATTAATGATGCACAGTATTTGCACAGTACTACAATATTTTACTAATAGAATTTTAGATATGTTTTGCAGCATATAATGCATTCTACTTTCCTTTCAATTGTGGGAGCAGATTGTGGCAAAATAGTGAATATTTCAGAACTCATAAGCATCATTTGCTAAACATTTTCAGAACTGTTTTCAACACAAGAGTCTCAATTAAATGACTATAGTTAGAGTGAAAATGTGATGTGGGAATCTTGTTGTCCTGTGCCATTAAGGTGCAACTGAACCCATAGCTAACCCTACAGAGAGGTGTTTTGTTTGTTTGTTTGTTTGTTTTGGGTTTTTTAATATTTATTTATTTCTTTTTCATTTCAATGAACATCTACAGAGATTTTGGAATTCCATTCATTCATTGTTGCACCCTTCTCCCCGCCCACCC
>NW_006399848.1:12708646-12717492 GCF_000299155.1 Elephantulus edwardii | reverse complement strand
AACCCCAAATATAATCCACTCTGCAAACCTCATTCCGTACTCTTACGATAAGGCAGTTAATTGCATGAGAGATTATTCATTCTTCTCCTGTGGAGCAGCTGGTGGATTTGAACCGCCTGTCTTCAGGATTCACTAGGCCACTAGAGTTCCCTGATACGTGATAATTCACATAAAAATGCATTATCTAAGAAACTATTTAATATAGTTCTAGTTTCTGGTATAGGGGAAAGAATATAATAATATTTCAATCATTCACCCTATAAAAAACAACTCTGAGTCTTTTGTTAGTTGCTCTTAGTTTTGACAAAACTTTAGACTCATAAGCAGAAGTTTGAGTTTCACTCAAGCCCTAAGCGAGTGCATCTTAGTCTGCAAACTGGCATTACTGTTCATCAGTACTTTGTAGGGGTCCCCAACAGCAGCAGACTTACCAAATGAGAAGAAAAGGAAGAACACACATACACATTAAAGAAAAACTCATCTTTGCATATTTGAGTTCATAGCTACCATCACTGTGATGATTCATCTCGTTGAAGGTCTTACTTTCTTTCACTGACCGTCCCCCTTTCCAAATCTGATGTTATTTTCCAAAAGCTGGCCCCTTCTAACAACATGGCAAAAGTATGTGAGATAAAGTTTTACAATCGTTGCCTGTAAGAAGCACTCTGGATGCACTTTATCTAAAACACTTTTGCTTGTTCTTTTGACAATCCATGGTACAGTTACTACTCTTTTACATTACTACAGTTCAAAGGTATATATTCTGCTTCTTTCATTCTTAGTCACTTTTCAACTTTCAGATGTGTAGGAAGTAATTGAAAAGACCATGATTTGAATCAGATAGACCTTAGTCTTTAGACTGACACTGCTGTTTCTCAGCACATAGTAGAGCTTCTTGATAGAAAATTTTCCCAATTTAACACGTATGATTTCTTTGCAACTAGTGCCAAGGGTGTTGTTTGTGGATCCAAGTAATAAAGATTGTTAACTTCAAACCTCTCCATCTATTATGGTATTGCCTATTAGCCAAGTGATGATTTTTATTTTCTTGATGTTGAGATGTAATTCAAATTGAAAGCTGTAGTCTTTGGTCATCTGCAGTAAGTGCCTTAGGTCTTAATTTCAGCAAACAAAATATGTCAGACATAAACTGTAATGATTTTCTGTGCATACAGACTGAGTAGGCATGAAGAAATGATGCAACTCAAAAGCATACCCTTTTTTAGGAAATTACCTGAACATGTAAATAGACAACTTTCTATTGAAACAAGATAAGTTAAATTTTTGTTATATAAAACTTTCTATTGAAACAAGATAAGTTAAATTTTTGTTATATACAACTTTCTATTGAAACAAGATAAGTTAAATTTTTGTTATGTTCACAAAAACCTCAGAAAATAGTAAAAATAAAACTTAAAAAAATTAATGAACATATTCTACATTCAAAAATTGATCAACATGTTTTCAAAACTTCAAGTGTTTATAACCAAGATTAATAATCTTGTAATTTTCTTGTAGTTGTTTAGGAGAAAAGTCATGAATGCTAACCAGTGAGACATTTAGTTCAAAAGTTCTTAATCATTTGATATACAAGCAGTTTAAGAATCTTAATTAAGAGGATTACTTACTTCCTTGATATGCTACACAATTTAAAAATGAAATACTCTATTAATTATGTCCCGATGGATGTGTGTGTGTGTTTGACAGTAGATAGAAACAGAACAAGCAGTCATAAAAATAGGACAGCTAAACAGATTCTGTTAAAACAACAAGACAGTAGCCAGGAAATTAAAACACATATTGTGATGGGAAAGTCTGCTGTTACAGATCTCTCCAAAGTACTGAAGAGCAGTGGTGTCATTCTGGAGACTAAGGTGCATCTGACACAGGCTATGGTCTTTGCAATCACTTGTTATACATCAGAGTTGGACAATGACTAAGGAGGATAGAAGGAGAATTGATGCCTTTGAGCTGTGGTGCTGGAGAAGAGTATTGAGGGTACCATGGATTGCTAAGAAAACAAACATATTAATCCTGGAGAAGGTTAAACCAGGCTACTCCTTGGAGGCAAGGATTCTGGGGGCTTTGTCTGACATACTTTGGACATGTTGCAAGGAGGGATCAGTCCTTGGAGAAGGAAGTCATGCTTGGGAGGGTGGAGGGACAGTGCAGTACTGGAAGACCCTCTATGAGGTGGATCGATTCAGTGACTGGGTAATCGAGGTGGATGTTTCAGAGACAGTGATTTTGGCATAGGACAGAGCAGGGTTTCGGACTCTTTACATAGAGTTGCTATGAGTCGCAAGCAACTCGACGGCACAGAACAACAGCAGCAGCAACAATGACAACAACATTTGAAAGAACCTCTCTTCCTTACATCTAAAAAAGCTTTGTTTGTAACATTTGGGATAATACCAGTGCCTTTTTTAATTGTCTTTTGCTTTATTATCTTTTGTCATCACCACATTAGTGTTGCTATAAACTCTCCTTTCTAAAGCCTATTTATTTCTTTGAGACTTTCTTGGAACCAAACCAAATTCAGTAGTTTGTAGACTACAAGCTCACAGATGGCTAATGGCCCTAACCTCCCTGGCCCAGCGCCTCTGTGTATGAAGCTCTAAATTACTTCAGTTCCTTTGGATCACTCTATCTTATTTCAAGTGCATTTTGACATTTCAGATATTTCCTTAGTTCTCCTTGACATTTTTTTAAAACAACAGCTCATTGATTTTTTTTTTATTAGTTATGCCCCCCTAAGCCCATGTGACACTTAGTGCCTGATCTGTATTCCTCATATTAAAATACAACAGCTGACAAGCTGCAAGGGTGGGTCTTAACCAAGTGACCTTCTTTCATTCCCTGCCATGGTGCAGGAAATGTTATTTTGCTGTAAAGAAATGTTTTATATGTTGACACCTATTGAAAATGCAGTTTGAAGCTGTTACCATAGTAAACAGTAGAAATATACTTGGGTGAACAGGGACTACTTAGTAATGATAGTTTAACAGAGGAAATGACAGGTATTCATGCAGTATAATGAATATTTATTATGGACTGCTTTCAACTAAAGCACTTATTACTATCATTTATCTGAAGACCATCTTTGGAAAAGTAATAAAATAGTACTGTATGTGTAACAAAGTAGTAAACTCAGAACCAATAAATGCATTATTAATATAGTAACTTGATATTTACAGAGTATAATAAAAGCTCACTACTTATATACTATAGTACCCCAGTGAAGTGATAATGCTTTGTAACATAGTGTCTCAAATATCTGTAATTTTAAGGGAATTTTGAAACCACAAATCATCTCTTATAAAGACATCTTTTAGGACAGGATAAAACCTTGAAAAAAGGGAATAGAACTGTCCCTGGAGGAAAATTCTCTCTCTCTCTGTTCCAATCTCTCTCTCTCTCCATGTCTATCTATCTACAATCCATACCACTCGCTTATTGATTTGTTGCACCGTGATGGCTTTAGCATTGTTGTGACACTTGAAATAAAGCCATCACTATTTCACCTACCATTTGGGTCATCTATGTGACTTATGTTTCAGCAAATCTTCCAGAATGAGACAAACTAACAAAGAGGACAAGACAATCAACTTCTTAAAATATTGGCCACAGAAACTGTAATAGTAGCAGTGAAGAATTATCTGCTTTACTGTCTACAGTTGAACTTCTCAGATTAGAAATCACTAAGCAACAACACTAGAGAAGATTGTTTCCTCAAAGTAAAATCTGCCTTAATGACATTATTGGAGTAAAGCTCTCAAGAACTTCATTTGCTGGTGGGAAATAACTCAAAATTACATGGCAGAGCTGAAAATATTTATCAATAATCACAGTTTAGAAGAGGATAAATAATGTATACTGCATTGAAATAGATGAGGGAGAAAACTGTTTAAAAGGGTTATATGATTAGGTGTTATTGTCAGGACAGGAGTCCAGAATCAAGGCTATACAGTGGAGTACACCTGGGAGGAGGGATTATATAACAATGAAAGACTTTTTCTTTTACTTTTCAGAGGAAAGAACAGATTGGGGTGGAGGGGAGAAGAAAAGTGCAGCAATGAATGAATGAATGAAAATCCAGTCTCTATAAACTCTCATTAAAATTAATTTTAAAAAAGTTAAAAAATAATGAAGGAGGAGGAAAGGAAAACTGGAAGTTGTAAACAGTAAAATTGAAGACATAAAGGTATTTATTTTAGTCATTAATGAGTTTATATGAGATTTACTTAAGTGGTCAGCACCTAACAACAATAGTGAGTTAAAGTGGCTTGTTCATTTTGAAATGGAGCGTTATATGGTCTACTATTCTTGGAATAACAAATTGAGGAGAAACAAAACAGTATTCTATTCATTGTTTTGAATAACATTTTAAAGTATATCCTAAAGTACAAAGCTGTCAGAGATTGGATAACATGCTTACGTTCTCATGGAAAATCAGTTCATATGAGTATTGTTCAAATTTACTTACTAACCACTAATACCAAAAATGAAGAAATTGAAGATATTTACCAGCTTCTAGAGTGTGAAATTGATCAAATGTGCAGGCAAAGCAGATTGATAACTACTAGAGGTTGCAGTGTGAAAGTTGGGAACAGAGCAGACGAGTAGGTAACTGTTAATCAGGGCTATGTTAGTCGCAATAACAGGAGAGATCCCATAATAGAGATTTAAAAGAGTGACAAATGATTTCTTGCCAATGCCCTTTCTGAACAACATAAACATATCTTACTGTAGAAACACTTGTTATACCACTGAGTCAGAACTAGTTTATAGTTGACCCTCCAGAAAGTGTTCAGAGACAGTTAATTTCACCAGAAGATATTGCCTGTCGTTTTCACTCAAAGCAGCTGGTGGATTCAAAAATCAAAACAAGACTCCTAGTCAACTCCACAACAAATCATTATGCTATTCAATCTCTACTTGAAGTTGAAAGAATGGAAACAAATACATGAGAGTCAAAGTAGAAATTTAGAGTGTAATCTAACTGAATTTAGAAACTATCTGCAGAATAGGCACGATACACTGAATACCGATTATTGAAGGTTACACAATTTGTGGGATGAGATCATACCAAATATTATTTAAAAGGGAAAAAATATCAAAATGGAAGCCAAAAGAGACTCTGAAACCTACTTTAGAAGGTATAATAGCAAAAGTAAAAAATGATTAAGTGAAAGTACTGAACAGACTTGTGAAGTCTAGTAAGGATGAAATGAATTATGAAGAAATGGAAATGTGAAAACACTTGGAGTTAGAAAATCAAAAGTGAAAAATATATTCAGTATTTCTCAAGATAAATGAAGGTGGAAAATTATAACTTGAGTTGCACTACTAAAGAATGCGAAGAAAAATATACTGAAAAACATAGGAAGCACAAATGGAAGATGGAAGGTAGAAATAGAATGGAAGGTAGAAATACTCGATGTACAAAGCAGAATTAACAGTTATCTTCCTACTAAGCTTCAGAATACATAGATTTATATGAATACATTAAAAAGAGAGGTTGGCAGTACAAAATCTTTTACTGAATATTTATAGCTCTAGAAATAAAGGAGCAATTGTTAACATGTAAATATTGTCATTGTGTGAGTATATGTAAATGTGATAATGTGCATATTTTAACTTGTTAACTAGACAAGTGTGCCTGGAAGCGTATGCACCTGCAGAAAATGTCTTTTCTGTTATGAAGACTTCATGATGTAGTTTGTTCTGAGATACATTAGAAAAATACTTAAAAAAGAACAAATTAATGCATAAAATATTTGATAATACAACTTATGGTTTTCACTGATAATTTAAAAGTAAAAAATAATAATAGAGTAGATCATATAGAGAATACCACTATGGAGAAATTTGAGTACCTACACTTAGTCTATCCTATAGAAATTCCAACCTCAAGCAAGTTACATAGGCTGTTGTATTTTCTCAGGTATAATATTATCAACTTTAAAGTAGAAAGACAATACTTACCTAGCAAGTGTTTTGGGATTAGATAGTTTATTATACAAGAAAACTCCTATGACTCTTAAGATTTAGGGCCCATTAACTTTTTAAAAAAATTTTGGATGGTTAATTAAACTTTCCATTATTTTCAAGGGCCTAAACACTTTCTAAAGTTACATATTCAAATTTTTAACATAAGAAATAATCCAGCAGAAGTTAATTAGTCATAAGAGCAAGTATTATGTTATATATTTTAGAATTTCTGAAATTTATAATAATCATCACCAAAAAAGTTCACACTTTATGTAGTTGATTGAACTTACAATTTTTTTTTTTTTTTAGTTTTTACGTATATGTTGGATACTTAGATAATTTTACATAAACCAAACAGGAAATTTATTTCCATTTTTAATGTTATGCAGCCAAAAATTTACTACAAAAGTATTATGAGTCATGTTTTGCATAGTCTTCTAAAACAGTCTATAAAATCTGGTAATTCTGGCAAAGTATTAAAAACAAATGCCAAATTGTAGATATAATAATCCATTATTACTTCATAATGTTTTTCGGTATCATTGGAATACTAGGAATATTATAGTTTATTTCAGAGTTACTGTCCTAACTGGTACTTATCACACCGACAGTACAGGATGCAAACAACATATGCCACAGCTTTTTACAACTGAATCTCTTGGCAATTGAAACTAACAGAGATAGCTTGAGCGACATTTAAAAACTGTGAGGTTTTTTCCCCCTCTTGTTGGTTTTCCATTTAATTACAATAACTCTAGGTTCCATCGGAGGCCCTGAAGTCTTCTGATGGAACACAGCTAACAAGACATATGTTCCTTTCTGCTATTTTTATTTGTTAATGTCAAGGGATTGTCTTTGCGGTGACCACAATGAGTTTATTCAAGGAAATTAAATGCAGCTAGATGGAAAACAAATAACATGCTAGTAATGGAAAGAAAATATTACCCAAGAGGAACATTTGGAAAAACAGACTTATCACTTTTGTCAAACATTGCTTGAAGCATTGTCTTTGGAGAGTATATTAGTGTTTAAGACCAGTAACAAGGGAGGATGCCTGTGGGATCACCTCGTATGGTTTCCTTCTGCCATTACACCTAGGACCTGTGAATGAGTTTACGTGTTCTTCCATAGGACCTACTTAGCACGAACTGTTATTTTATCCAGGAAACACCTAGTATGTTCTAGATTTGGACCATAACTCATTTGATCATCTGATTTGTATAATGCATAATTTTTACCCATTGTTCTTAATAGTGGTTTGTTTCCCCAGAAATTTAAGTCAACACAGTCACTGTCTGTTGTTAGTCCTTGAATGATTTACATTCCCTGTTTTTCAGGATCATTTAAAGTCTTCTGAGACAAAGCAAAGTATGAAAGGATAATTATGTTGTTAGATACTCATACCTCAACCAATCATATAAAATTAATTTTTATTTTAGAAGTTAAAGCATTTCAAGTAAAATGAAGTAACATATATAACAAGAAAAGGAATTTACAAAGTTTCAAAAAAATCTCGAGAAATGCCAACTTTTTCACTTGATTTGAGAGTTCTTAGCTGATTCTGGAAGTGCCACATTCTTTTTATTGTTAGTGGCCCCCTCCATTCCCCAACCCCCAAACATATTTTTTTTCCTAACAATTGCATCATTTTTTACATAGGAGAAGAGAAGATATTTGTGATTGAGGCTGATTTTGAAACACTACTTTCCTAGTAGATTGACTTTGGATTTCACAAACTTGCTGGATAAGAACATGCAAATAGACTATGCAAACTTCTAATGTTTGGCCAAATACATCATCCTTCCAGGCTTAAGCTGAGTAGATTTAGATGCTATTATTGCTTTTTTCAGGTGCCATGGAATTGTTTACAATTCTTAGTGACCCTCTGCACAACAGCTCTGAACCTTGCCTTACCTGCTTTAGCCCATTTTTACAATCACTGTGTTCATTTATCTTGCTGGAGATCTGTCTCTCTTTCTTTAACCCTTTAATTTTCCCAGTACGATGGCTCTTTCCAAACACCAACCCCTCCTGAGAAAATGCCCAAATTAAGTGAGACAACATTTCACCATCCTTACCTCCCAGGAGCACCTTGGTGAAATTCCTCCAAGTTAGATTTACTTACTTTGGTTTTCCCATGGGTTGCTGAGCACTCTTCTCCAACACCACGTCTCAAAGGCATTAATTCTTTTTCTGTCACTTTTATTCACTGCCCTAATTTCACATGCACACGCAGTAATTGAAAAGACCATGTCCTATTTAAGATTAATCTTAATCAAAACATCTACGAGATATCATCTTACCCCAGGAAGAATAGCAAAATTTAACAGAACAGCAAACATCAAATGCTGGTGAGGTTGCAGAGAAATTGGAACCCTTATTCACTCTTGTGGGAGTATAAGATGCTGCAACCACCATGGCAGGCTGTATGGCGCTTTCTCAAAAATTTGCAAATAGAGATACCATTTGACCCAGCAATTCCACTATTGGGAATATATCCTAAAGAGGCCATAACCACCACCCAAGCAGATATATGCACACCCATGATAATCGTGGCTTTGTTCACAATAGCAAGGAGTTAGGAGCAACCCAAGTGCCCATCAACAAAAGAATGGATAAAGAAGCTGTGGTATATTCACACAATGGAGTACTATGCTGCATTGAAAAACAAGGAACTCATGCAATATACAAAATGGGTGACCCTGAAGGACATTATGCTGAGTGAAATATCTCAGTCACAAAAGGACAAATATTGCATAGTGCCACTGTTGTAAAATGGGACTGACATCGAGGTTGAGGGGAGAATGAGAAAGAGGGGATAACAGAAATGTATACTGTATTGAAACAGATGA
>NW_006399848.1:12705377-12708346 GCF_000299155.1 Elephantulus edwardii | reverse complement strand
AGGGAGGTTAGAAGGAGAATGGATGTCATTGAGCTGTGGTGCTGGAGAAGAGTATTGAATATAGTAGAAAAACAATTAGGTTCATCCTGGAAAGTGTGAAACTAGGCTACTCTTTGGAGGCAAGGATTCTGAAGCTTCATCTGACATGCTTGGACATGTTGCAAGAAGGGACCAGTCCTTGGAGGGGGACATCATGCTTCAGAGGTTTGGAGAGACAGCACAAGCGAGGAAGACTCTCGATGAGATGGATTGAATCAGTGACTCGGGTAATGGGGATAGGTGTGTTAGAGACAATAAGATTGGACATTAGATAGCAGGGGTTAGGGCTGTTGTACGTAGGGTCACTATGCATCTCAGGCATCTGGATGGCACATGATATCTACAACTGTTTCCATGCTCTCTTTGCACATTAGCTTCTTAATCTAGATAGAGGTTTTGCATGAGTACGGTTGGCATCCACTTCCATAATAGCTTGCCTCCGGAAACCCTATGAACCTGGAGAAAGGTTGAGAGTCACACAAGCATGGAGGACTTTCATTCAGAGGGTTGCTATGAGTTGACTACGACTCGATGGCACTTACCAACAACAAGAACACAGTTAAGTATTCTGGGATTCCCATTCTTGTCAATATTAACCATTATTTATCATAGTCCATACAGTCAAATGATTTTGCATAGTCAATTAAACAGAAATAAACATTCTTCTGGTATTCTGCTTTTCAGCTCTGAGCCATCTGACATCAGCAATGATATCCCTAGTGCCAAGGTCCTGTCTCTATACTTTTCAATCTGTACGCTGAACAGATCATTAGAGATGCCAGACTTTATGAGGAGGAATGTGGCATCAGGATTGGAGGAAGACTCAGCAGCAGCCTACAATATACAGACGTGCAACCTGGCTTCCTAAAACTGAGGAGGACCTAAAGCATTTGCTACAGAATGCCAAAGACTGTAGTCTTCATTATGGATTGAAGATCAACATCAAGAAAGCAACAATTATCACCACTGGGCCAATTAGCAGCCCCATTACAGATGGAGATTTTTAACAATTCCAGTTTGCTCACCTCCCAAATCAACCCTTTTGGCAGCAGCAATGAGGAGATCAAAAGACAAACTGCTGAGGGGGGCCGAGGGGGGCCGGGGGAGCAGCTGTCAGGGATCAGGCCAAACTCTTAAAGAGCAGTGATACCAGTCTGGAGAGCAAGGTTTGTGTAATTACTTGTGCATCAGAGAGCTGGACAGTGACTAAGGATTACAAAAGAAGAATTGACGCTGTTGAGTTGTGGTGTTAGTGAAGAGTACTAAACACACCATAGAACACCAAAAAAACAAATAAATCTGTCTTTGAGAGGGTGAAACGAACTTTCCCCTTGGAGGCTAGGATTTTGAAGTTCCATCTAAAATACTTAAAAATTACAGAAGTTCTGCCTCACAGAAAACATACTTTGATTATGTGGCCAGAAAGGACCAGTCCTTGGAGAAGGACATTATGCTTGGAAGGGACAGCAGAGGAGAGAAAGACCCCAGATGAGATGGATTGATAAAGTAACTGGGGTAATGAGGATAAGTGTGTCAGAGTCAGTGAGATTGTCTCTAAATAGGGCGGTCTTCAGAGCTGTTGGACATAGAGTTGCTATGGGTCACAGGTGACTCGACGACACATAACAACTTCAACAGTAACAATATTTTACTCTTTACATATTTCAGTGTTATGAAATGATGTGTACAATGAACTTTCTTCTACATCTAAGGTCCTTTTTTTTTCTACCTTCTCAGAAATTACTACCGATGATAGACTTATCCCTGAAATTTCTCAGTAATAGGGAATCTTTGGTGACTTCTGCACAATGAGATACCATATGATCTAATTACAGATTTTCTCCAATTTGCACTGTCAATTGTATCTTTCCTTCCAAATAAGATTCCATAATCCTATCATTATTTCATGTTTTATTTTGCCTTGAGATTTAGCATCTCTCACACTGGTCAAATTTGGGCAGGAACAACTCTCAAGGGAGTTTTTATTATTGAATAAAAGTTAGTCGATGGCTACTTAGTCTGTTTAATAATCTTTAAACTATCTGAGGCCAAGACTAACAATGTCTGTTCACAATTACCAATGAATAGCTGGAAAACCATACTTCAGCACATGTGTGTGTTTGTATAAGTGTGTCTCTGGTGACCCAGTTTTGAAAAGTTGCACTTTTATCTCAAAGGTATGTGGTTGGAATCCACCAGTTGCCCCATGGGAAAGGGATGGGCAATATCCTTCAGTTATTTACTGCCTCTGGAAACCTTCTGGATGGTCAGATATGTGTCTGTCCTTACTCAACAGCACAGAATAAAACACACACACACACACACACACATATACATTTTTATTTATGTATTTATTTATATAAAACTTATGCCCTGTGTGGAAACATTTAGAGAATATAGTGTTTCAGGTGATAGTACTAGGTTAAGAGAACATGCAATATGTTGGGGTTTTGTTTTTGTTTTTGTTTGTGTTTACGTGAGTAAAAGGAAAACAGACAGCTACAGAAGTTACACGCAATTCAAAAAACAACATATTTTAATGTAAAGTGCAACTAGAATGTTCCTTAGAGGTAAATAAAACTAGTGAAACTTCATCTCACATATTGTGGACAAATTGTCAGGACAGATCAATCCTGGTAAAAAGACTTACTTGGAAAGAAATATTGATCCAAGATGTATTGACACAGTTTCTGTAACAAAGATAGATTGACACAGTTTGTGTAACAGTGGGCTCTAGGATATTAGAAATAGAGTCTGAGACTGACATCGGGATGGGGTAAGACTGAGAAAAACTGGATGAAATATGTTTACGGCATTGAAGTCTATGGGGGAGAGAATAGTTTAAAAATATTATATTTTAGGGCATTATGTTTATTGTAAGAGTACAGAATGAGGGTTGCAAAGTGGATTATATTTGGGGTTGGGGGTGT
>NW_006399848.1:12696882-12705167 GCF_000299155.1 Elephantulus edwardii | reverse complement strand
TGTTGTTTCTATGGTAACGATGAGTCATACCTTGATGACACCTAACAACAACAGCAACAACAATTTAACAACAGTAAAATCCAGCAGGAAGTCCAGAGTTCAGAGGCAAGGGATAAAGAATGAATAAGGGCATCTGATTTTAAGCAATTCTGGGCAATGGAAGAAAGTGGCAAGAGTTTTAGAGGATTCAAGGTATAAAATTTATGAATGATTAGTTAGCTAGACTCTACATCTAGATGACACTATTCATCAAACTATTGAACAAAGAATGAAAAGTCACATGGATAAATGGTTATTTTTGCGTTTACCTTTAAATGTCTTCAGAATACTGGATTCTGGAATACTCAGTTGATAATTAAGGTTTACTAAGAGAAGGAGGATTCAAGTATGTTAGGTGTTATTGAATCAGGTTCAGTTTTGTAATTGGCTGTATAAATTACACCTCATAAAATCTTTAATTTGTGTATATTAACTGAGGAACCTATTAATAGGGCTAAATAACATTTCCTGTCTTCTGTTTTTTATTAGCTTTTTAAAAAAAGTTTATTAGTTTGCATACGAAGTTTGTATAACTTTTTTTAAATAAAACAATTACATTGGTTTGCTTACAAAGTTTGTGTATTGTGTTTCACAGTATCCTTTATTCACATTGTATTTCCTACAAACATTCTCACCTATTGTTGTTGTTAGAAGCCTTCCAGTCATAGACGACTCATAGCGACCCTATGAACGAAAGGCCTGAGCATTGTTCATAGAGTTTCTGACATTGAAACACATGAGGGAGAGAATTGTATAAAAAGGAATATATGATTAGGTATTAGTAGCATGACAAGAATACAGAATAAGAATTGCATAGTAAAGTGGTCTGGAGCGGGGTGGGGGTGGGGAGACTGTATAACAATGAAAGAACTTTTTTTCCCACAGAAAAAAGCCAACTGGGGGGAAGGGGGGACAGGGAGGAAAATGTGCAACAATGAATTATTGAAAATCCAAGTTCTTTATAAACTTTGAATAAAATCTAAAAATAAAACTTGAGGCAAAAAGAAAAAAACCTTTCAAAAAATAAATTCTCATGTAATTCTGTAGATTTACCAATTACTGTATTGTTTTCTTCCCATGTACAGGATGCACTTAGAAATATAGTCCCAAGTAAATTTGAATACCTGAGCAAAGAGAATATTTAGAATGTGTTTATTAGTCTATTTATACCTACAAAGTTTTATTTAGTCTAAATAATACTATATTATCTCAAGTAGTCTAAGTGTGATTTAAATGATATTGTATGTATCTCCAGAAATAACTTCTTGTGTTTCGTTTAGATGTAATACTTTATCAGAAAAAATAAAATCTGAGAGAATCTCTTTGGTATTGAACAGATTCTAATCAAGCTCTAGAAATAAAATACTGCAGTAGGACCAACATAAATTCTTGAAAGAGATTCTTGTAAAAGTACAGTTCTTCAGTGGTCTGACTCTTACCTTTGTCAGAAAGTGAATAAATAAGTCATACAGAAAGCATAACTTTGGTGGTTTATAGCTCACACATCAAAAATATCTAGCATGAACTCAGAGCCCGTGCTTTACAGACGGAAAATAAAAATTCCTTTGACATTGTCTGACATTGATCATCCTAACTAAGTTCACGAATTCTTAAGACTTATGCCTTGTTGTTGTTGTTGTTGGTTTTGTCTACCACTGAGTTGGAAGCTACTCATAGCTGAGCTTCAGCGTGTTTTCAGAGGCATTTAATCTCACGGAAGGAGATTGCCCATCCTTTTTCCAATGGAGCCTCTGGTGGCCTAGAATTATATGCCTTTGGGATTGCAGCACAGCTTCTTGAAGTAATGATATTATTATAATTCATTATATTCTGAATAGTATAAGTATTTTAAGCAAGCTGACTTTAAAATGTACTTTTTAAAAAAATGTAATTTCACTTGGTCGTATATGAATCATCAAACCCATCATGATCGTCACATCCTGTTGTCTTTGTAGGAGCAATGCTAAGCACAAGAGTGTGTGTGTGTGTATGTGTATTTTGCAGCAACACTAAAAAGCACTAATAAGGTGGCTGTGAGTTGCAAGAGACAACAGCACATAACAACAATATATAGTTGGGATAGAAATGCATACTTTCTATTAATTTTTACCTTAAGTGCAAAAAAAGCACAAAACTAGTAATAACTCTAATATATAACTAAGGGATATTCAAAACTTAGATATTAAAGTACATGGAAAATATTAATTGTTCTACTGTAATATGTGAGCTAAACTTTGAAGAATGGAGTGGATTTAGACACGATTATCTTGATAAGTTGTCCAGTGGGAAGAAAACTGCTTCTTGTTTTCCCTGTAATATTATCCGCCAACTCCTTTTATTAACTCCTTTTAGCAACAGGAACAGGATGTGTTTATTCATTTCTTTACTCTCCTATTTAGCTAATGTTTCTGGAGATCTCTAAGAACATTGATGGCATAGTGATGATCATCGGAGTGCTAAAAAAAAATAGTTTAAACTCACCAACCACCTGGTGGACGACAGATACTGCACCTGGCTGCCTCTGTTAAGATGTATAGCCTTGAAAACCCTATGAGTTGTTCTACTCTGTGGTCTAGTGGTAAAAAACTGTGTTGCAATTTGAAAAGGAGGAAGTTTGAATTCACTAGCTGCTGTGTAGGAGAAGGATGGGCAGTCTCCTCCCTTGCAATTAATGAATGAATTAATTGTTATGTGCCATCGAGTCGTTTGCAACTCATAGTGACCCTATGTACAATAGCCCTAAACTGTGCTCTATCCTGTGCCAATCTCATTGCTTCTGACACACCCATCCCGATTACCCCAGTCACTGAATGAATGGATTAATGATGAGTTAAATAATGAATGTCAGCTATGGGTCATTTACACCTCAAAAGGCACACAGCAACATACATTTTGTTAGTGTTAGTAGGTGCCTTTGAGTTGACTTTGACTCGTACTGACATTATAGACAAATCTAACCTTGGCCTTTTCTGTACCATACTCCCAATTTCTGGACTGTTGAAGCCCATCTTATGGTCATTGTATTAATCCATCTCATTGACATTCTTCCTCAGCTTCTCTTACCTTCCACTTTTCCTAGCAGTGTCCTTTTCCATAAATAAGTTACTCCTAAAAACATCTCCAAAGTATATGACCAAGTTTCACTATCTTTGTTTCCAGGAAGCAACCCTGGTTGCACTTTCCTTCAAGACAGACTTCTTTATTTTGGCAGTCCATGGCATATTCAACACTCTGCCAAAATCGCAATTCAAAAGTATGAATTGTTCTCTGGTCTTCCTTAATCATTGTATAACTTTTTAAAAAAAATATTATTTTATGTGTGTTTACCATCAAATTGGATCTGACTGGTACAGGAGGAGATTGACCCTACTTCTCCAGCAGAGCATCTGGTAGATTCGAACTGCGTACCTCATTGTATAACTTTTACATAGACATGAAACCATCAAAAAATACTACTGAGCGGGTCATTATGAATATAAATATGAATAGAAGGCAGTGTTTTGTTTTGGTTTTTTTTATGGTGTGTTTTTGTTTTTTATTTATTTAGTTTTCTATATAGTTGGTATTTTGTTGTGTACCATAGAGTGTGAACCAACACAATAGCCAACCCTCTTGTTAGTTTTCAGAGGCAGTTAATTGCACAGGAGGTGGCCCCTCTTTCTCCTACAAAATAGCTAGTGGCCTTGGACAGGGGGAAATTGTCCATCCTTTGGTGGAGCAGCTGGTGGCCTCAAACCGTGTGCCTTCAGGATTTCAATGGAGAAGAGTATTGAATATACCATGGACTGCTAGGAGAACAAATAGAATCATCCTAGAGAGGGTGAAACCAAACTGCTGCTTGGAGGCAAGGATCTGAAGTCATCTAAGCCTTGGGGAGGACGTTTGTATTTAAAAGCTGGTTGTTGTTACGTTTTGGAGGAACATTCTTCTAAGTGTCAATTTGCTGTATGTACTGAGGTAACCTAGGTTGCTGTGATGCTGAACCTTGTCCCATTGGGGTGTCAAATAACCCAATGGTTATCCATGGTGGACAGTGTTTGATGGAGCTCCCAGTTTAAGACAGATTTGGAAGCAGGAGTGACATCCACTTCCTAAACAATATGCCTTTGGAAACTCTATGAACTTTGGTAAACAACAGTGTTTCATAGAAAGACTTCAGGTCTTTTGTTCATAGGGTTGCTATGAGTCGTGCTCAACTGAATGGCCATCATCAACAACAACAATAACAGTGGATTAAAATGTGATGTTAGGGAATGTATGACTAGTAGTCTGGTAGTCAGGTCAGGCAATTTTATGGTGGGCTGATGTATATGATAACAAAAAAAAATTAGCCTTGTCAAGCTCAGAGAAAGAATTCCAGGCAAAGAGACCAACATAAAGTCTGAAGGTAGCACAAAGAGTAAGCAGAGAGAAGAAAGAAGATAGAAAATACAGCCGAGGAAAGTCTGTTAATAAAGGAAGAAGTATAAATAGAGTTTTCAGAGATAGACTAGGAGCAAATATTGTAACCACTCATACTTGACCCTCCAATGTGTTTCTGAGGTTCTCACTAATCACAGAGAAAGAGATAACCCATCCTTCTTCCTTAAAGTTGTTGGTGGATTTGAACTGACAGAGAGGCATGACCTTTGAATTAATAGTGCAACTCTTCAGGAACTAGGCCACCAGAGCCCCTCGTACAGTCTCTTTATCTGACAGAACTTTCACTATGCTCCACTTATTTTACTCACAATGACCTTGTGATTATAGTTACGGCCTTTCTAGTTCTACAGTTTATTTCCACATTTTACTCACTTAGAATGTCACTCTTTTATTTTTTACATATCCGGATACCCATCACTATTCACAGTCTACTATGTTTGAGCAACCAAATTAATATATTTATATGAAATATTTTTTCAAAAAGTCTTTTATAATTAATTTTAAATATACTCTCTGAAATTATGATATACCCTCTACGCTGGGTTAGTAATAGATTTTTTATTTCAGAATTGCTTTTGCTGTTATAAATGTAATATTATGCTCTTTGGGGAAAAAATAAAGCCCAGATATATTAAAGAAAAAACAACAAAAGAAAGTTACCTGAGTTTTTATATCTACAGCTAATATTCTGTTGTGCAATATTCTGTACAACAGAATATTAGCTGTAGATGAGTTGCAAACGACTCGACGTCACATAACAACAACAGCTAATATTCACTGTTAACATAATGATTGTCTCTCTTATACCATCTGTATGTACATACTTGTTTATCTTTGTAATTATTTTTTTAATATTGGAAAATTATTCATCAGATACATGTCAATATAGGATATGAAATTAGAGCTACATATTTACAAACCTACTGTCATAGAATTTTCCATTTGTAAGCCTGTCTTTGCACATTTTGTAATATTTTGGTCTGCTGAATCTGATCTGGTTTTTGAAATTATCTCTTCAGCTCTCTCACTTCATCATTTAATCCCTTCATTCTGTCTTCTGTTTTGCAGAGCAACTTTTAAACTCTATGCCAATATTCATCTTTGACCTTTTGTTTTATTCTTTTATAAAGTTTTATATGTTTTGATAGAAAATTCATATACATAGTGTTTTCATTAATGTCCATGTGTTTCCCAAATTCCTTCATTCAATATTATATATTGTAAGATCATTCCCATACACTATTATAAAATTAATCACCATTGATCTAGCTACTAACACCTGGTATTTTCAGGTCCACACTAGATCTATCCGAATCCCTTTACCTTCTCTCTTTGCCCACCAAATTCTGTGACCTCATCAATTCCTCCTCCTCATTTCCATCGCCCCTGCCTTTTTCCCCTTTTCCCTCTTTAGACCTTTTTAAAAGATATTTTACTTTTATACTGTCACTCACACATTTTGTGTTTGGAGGAGCTTCCTGATTAAAACAACCTTGGAAGCTGGAGTGGCATCCATTTCCGTAAATAGCTTGCCTCCAGAAAGCCTATGAACTGGGAGAAAGGATGAAAGTCACGCAAGTGTTGAGGACTTTCATTCATAGGGTCGCTATGAGTCCCCTACGACTCAACGGCACTCAACAACATAGAGACCAGCTGGCCTAGTGGACACAAAGCAATGCTACCAAGCCAAAGGTGGTTGACTCTAATCTGTGGCCCTCGGGCTTGTTTTTCATTGTTTTTGTTTAACATTCTTAGCATTTGTCTGCCCACCTGCTGTGCAGAGGTAACTTCTGGTTGCTGTGATGTTAAACATTGTGACACTGATGTGCCAAATGTGATAATGGTTACCCATGGTGGACAGCGTTTGGTGGAGCTCCCCAATTAAAACAAGTTTAGAAGCAGGAGTGGCATCCACTAATGTAAATAGCTTGCTGGAAGAAGGATGAAAGTCACACAAATGTTGAGGGCTTTTGTTCATAGGGTTGCTACGAGTCACCTACAACTCAATGGCACTTAACAACAACAACAACACATTTTACACTAATTTACTTACAAAATTTGAATACATTGTTTTTCATCCCAGAGACTTTAATTAAATTTAGCTATCTTTCTATTTTACAATAATGGTCTTATGAAGTATTTATTGGTATGAAACTGAGTTCACTTAGCATAATGCTGTCTAGTTTCTTTAATGTTATATAGTATTTTATAAAAGCCATGCTCCTAAAAGTGCAGCTATGAATAGCTGAAACCCTAAGAGTCTGTAAACTTTTATTAAAATAAATTAAAAAATAATCAGTGCTCTTGAGTGCTGCATAGTATTCCATTGTGTGAATTTACAACAATTCCTCAATCCATCTATTCGTTGATGAGAATTTAGGCTGTTTCTGTTTTCTTGCTATTGTGAACAGCTATTGTGTTGCCACAATCATAGGTATTCATAACCATTTATGTCTCAAGGATTTTTTTTCTCCTTAAGTATACTTCTAGAAGTGGAATGACTGGGTTATATGGCATTTGTATCGTCAGATTTTGTAAGAAATGCCAAATGATATTTCATAATGGTTGTACCATTTTACAATCCCACCAATAGTATATGAGAGTTCCAATCTCTCCAATTTGCTTGCTTGCTTATTAAACTTTGTCATGACTACAGGGGTGAGATGTGTGACTAACTTTATCTAAGTTACTGCTCAGTATATATGCATATGATATGTTTATTTTGGTCATAATTTTATTTCAAATATAACAATACTTGATTAATTCTTAGTTATTACTCATTTTACCATGTTCCGATTGCTGATATAACACTATGATGAAAATCCTTTCTTTGCTAAATTTTCTTGTAAACTTTTCACAATAATACATCTCTGTTTCTAAGATATATTGCAAGTATTGAATTAAGTGATTCAAATAATTTTCAGGGTTTTTTTTCATACTTAGTGCTGATAAGTGTATTGTTACTGAGATAAAGTGTGGTAACATGATAAAACATGTGGCTATATATATTGGGTAGTCAGATTAGACTGGACTGAATAAATAGCAGAAAATGACTATACTGTTTTTAATATTTCAGACATTGGTAGATGATGGTTTGTGCTACTTGCTTAAAAGTGAAAATTATAGCTTTAAACATAGTAAGCTACAATTTTAGCCTCATGAAATCAATGAGAATGGTTTTGCAATAGCTATGGCTTCATAGCATGATGATTTGTCTCACAGATAGCTCTGTAGAAAAATGACCTTGACATTACACTTTAGCTTAATGAGCATTAGAATTGCAGGCAATTATCATACTTGTGTCCTCAAAAAATGTCAACCAAATATTATTCTAATAGATATGAATCAAACCACATTGTTTATACTGTTAGTCATATTGAATAATTATGACATAGAAGCAAACTTCCTCCCTTGTGATAGTAACTCACACTAGAAAGTGTTTCCAGGGAACACTACCTAATATTTTGTCAGTGATATTTCTCAAACTGTCATTTGTACAGCCTCAGTTTTGATATAAAATTGAGATATGCTCATGAGTTAATTGGGATTTGTTTAGGTAAACATTTCTCTTACTTTCCATTCAGCATTACCACATCAATGTAGCCTGCATTCTAATATAGTTGCAACATTAAAATTAAGACATTTCATATACATGAAACCATTTAAACATCATTAGCTATCTACTTGATCAGAATATATATAGATGCTAAGGATATTTCTACCCCATAATGACAATGTTCAATTTAAGAAGCAGGGTATATTAGGATGTTGATTTTATTCATATATTAATATAAATAAATGTGGCTGACTCTGAGAAGAATGGG
>NW_006399848.1:12685767-12696212 GCF_000299155.1 Elephantulus edwardii | reverse complement strand
TGGAAAGGGTTAAACCCGGTGGCTTTTGGAGGCAAGGATTCTGAGGTTCTGTCTAACATACTTTGGACATGTTGTAAGGAGGGAGGGGTCCTTGGAGAAGGACATCATTCTTGGGAGGGTGGAGGGACAGCGCAGGAGGGGAAGGCCCTCTATGAGTTGAGTTGATTCAGTGACTGGGGCAATTGAGATGGGTATATCGGAGATGATGCGATTGGCACAGAACAGAGCAGAGTTTAGGTCTGTTGTACATAGGGTCGCTATGAGTCGCAAGCGACTTGAGGGCTCATAACAACAACAACAACAATATAAATAAATAGTATCAGCAGAATTAAAGTAGAATTTAATTGTTAAGAGAGGAAAATCTTGGACTATGCTCTCATGCTGAGAAAGGCACTTTCACTGATGATGGTGTTATCTCTGCTGCACTCAAGTACGTGTCCACACTAGGGGTAAGGTGAAAATACATAATAATATATTAAAACAAACAAATAAAAATTCTAATTTAGAATTCTAATTAGAATTCTAATTCTAATCTTGAATCTCTACAAGATTCCTGCGGCTATAGAACTTTCTTTTAGAAAACATATTTCATGAAATGAAAAACAGATTTGGCAACAAATCTTTTCTTTTTTCTTATATGCTTTTTTTTACATTTTTCATATTGTTATATATTATAATAAATAATATAGAATATATTTATTATAATGTATGAGAAATAGTATATATAAAGAAGATATATACATATAAAAAATATATGAATAATGTTAATAACAAAAAGAAATACTATATTTAACTTAAATGTAGGTTTTTCTGACAATATTTTTATTTTAAGGTGACAGTAGGAAATTTGTAATTTTTTATTAAAAATGAAAATACAATATCTATATGTGACTATATAATGCAAAGACTCTTACCCTGTGGCATTTAAACACTTTAATAGCATCACATTATGGTACAACTCTGTGTATCCTAAAACCTACAACCACTCTGATGCTTATAGAGGGTGTGGCCAAAGGTAGATTTAACTGACTTGTTGCTGAGTATGCTGTTGCAAAGTTAGACATTTTAACTGTGTATTATATTTCACGAAATATTTATAGGTATTCTGGTGGCATAGTGCTTAATGTATCAGCCTTCTAGCAAAAGTTCACGTCTACCACTCAATCAGAAAGGCAAAGATAAGCAGTCTTCACCCCTAAAGATTTCCAAGTTCACAAACTAGATAAGGGGTTGCTATGAGTCAGACTTGAAAGTAGTAGATCTTGTTTTATTTGTGATTTTTCTGTTTGGTTGGTTGCTTTTTTGTTTTTGGGTTTTTTTTTCCCCCTGTAAATATTTTTAAATTATTTTATTACTCTTTTTTAACAAACGGCCCCAGGGTTAGAGGACCAGGGGAAGGGAAAGGAGGGGAAGCAAGGCCCCAGCCCCACAACCCCTCCCCATCCACCCCATTCCCCCTTATATATATTTATAATCTATATACAAGCCCCGGGGGGTGGAAGGTGAGGGGCAAGGGGATCTTCCCCTCAGCGGGGTGGGGGCAACCCAGGTTCCTTATCCCCTCAGGACCCAGGCTCTTCTGTCCTTCGAGAGGACCCTTCTTGAGAAGGTGGCCCTGTCCGTTCCCAAGGCTTCGGCATCCAGCGCAGGGCATCCGGTGGGGAGACCTGCTGGTAGAGGTCAATGCGCTGGGTGGGTGTAGTTGGGAGGTGTGGTCCTTAGGGAACTGAGGCAGACCAGAGAAAGACCTTCCAGCTGAGGGAGTACATGACAACCCAGGACCACCAAGATTGTTGCTAAGTTTTCGATAATCCTGAAACGGTTTTATTTCCACTGGGTGCAGCTCTGCTCGCCCCAAATTAGGGGGGAAGGGTCTGGCGGGTGAAGGCAGAACCCGAGTAGCAGGAGCAGGTGGGGGCCAGACAGCCAGGCTGGGGGGCTGCAGAGCAGGGCCCACAGGTAACAGGGAGAGTAGGGGAGGGACAGGAGGTGAAGCAGGCGGCAGGGAACCAAAGTTCATCACGGGCAGCTGTGAGTCTGCCTCTAGCCAGAAGAATTACCGTCCTGGCTCCATGGAGCCCTGGATGGAGCCCTTGAGCCCCTTTGAGGATGTGGCTGGTACTGAGATGAGTCAGTCTGACAGTGGAGTAGACCTGAGCGGAGACTCTCAAGTGTCATCAGTTCCCTGCAGCCAGCGAAGTTCCCCTGATGGCGGACTCAGGGGGGCAGCAGAGGGACCCACTAAAAGGCCTGGAGGCCCTTCACCTCTGAATGCTGTTTCCGGTGAGGGTCCACCTGGCTCTGAACCCTCTGAACCTCCTAGGAGTATATTGTTTCTTATATATCATTGATATGAAATGTCAAAACCATTAGGCATTCCTGTTATGTTCAATTATTTATGAATTTAATAAAACGTCTTTAATAACTTAGAGTTGTGGCAAAGGAATTATTTGGCAAAGTATTTAGAGCATAGATCAGGGCACACAAAAACAATAGTCCGTAGAGAATTATGCTATCTTTCTGGAGGTTCAAATACACCAGGCACTCTGTGAAAGATAAGCCATCTCCCACTGTGAAATTTATAACTTTCTGCAAACCTGATTAAAGATCCACCTTTTGTCAATTCCCACTCACATAATGAGTTTGAGATTTTTCTGAGGTCTAAAAACGTAAGCAATACATACATACATACATACATACATACATGAATATATATTATTGTGGTTGTAATGTGCCCTCGAGTCATAGATGACTCATAGCGACCCTATGAACGAAAGACCTGAAAAATTGTATAACTTTTATCATTTCTCGAAGTTCATAGAGTTTCTGGAGGCAAGCTAGTTTGGAATTGGCTGCCACTCCTGCTTCCAAGCTTGTTTTAATTGGGAAGCTCCACAAAACACTGTCCACCATGGGTAACCATTATCACATTTGATGCATCAGTGTCACAGTGTTTAGCATCACAGTAACCTAACATACATAAATAATTTATAAACCAAACTCATTGTCCTCAAGCTGATTCCTACTTGTGCTTTGAACACTAATTACTGAAGAAGACCATATGAGTTGTGAGATTACAATGTAGACATCATCCAGGAAGAAAACAAAAGACAGACAGAAGGAAAACACTACCCTAAAAAACAAAAATAATGCTTACTTAAGAGAAGTGAACAGATTTCGAAGTGACATTCTAGAAGATAAAGCTAAGAAACATAACAAAATGAATGAAGAATTAGAGTTAGAAAACCAAAATTGAAGATAAAATTGGTATTTCTCTATCTGGAGAACTAAAGAACTAATTTAGACATATTACAATACTGAAAGATTCTACAGGTCAAAAATAAAAATTGAATAATAAAGAAAGCATGGAAGGAATGCACAAAGTCACTGTATCATAAAGAACTAATCCTTAGAAAGTCTTAGAAAGCCATAGAATGACAGTTGGTCTATCTAAGCAAACAGATGCAGCTCCATACACTAATGTATGCAAAAAAAATATAAAAATTAGGAGCTAGCTACTTGACTAAATGACTTAAATTCATATTTGTACTCACTCCAAATAATAGAGTATGGAAATTACCAAATAAAACAGTTGCTATCACATGCAAGTAAAATCTTACCAATGATTATTCAAGAACAACTGGAATGATTGGGTAACTTCCAGAAATTTGAACCAAATTTAGAAAAAGCTGTGGAACAAGGGGTATCATTAGTAATATCAGATGGGTCTTGGCTAAAAGCAGAGACTATCAGAAATATAATTACTTCTGCTTTATTGACAATACAAAGGCATGAAACTGTACGGGTCATAAAAAATTATGCTAATATTGAAAATAATAAGAATCCTAGAACAAACTTAATTTGCTCATATATAACCTATATGTAAACCATAAAGTTGTTGTCTGATCAGAATAAGGAACACTGAATGCTTTAAAATTGGGGAAGATGTTCCTCAGCATTGTATATTTGCTGCATTTCTATTAAATATGTATGATCAAATAAATTGAGAAGTGGGACAATATGAAGTAGAGCCTGTTATCAAGATTTAAGACTCATCCATAAACTGCATTATGGAGATGATACAACCTGACGTACTTGCTGTAGTAAGTAAAACACTATAGCCTTCAATGCAAATAGACTCTCAATACCAACAAAGAAAACGCTTTCACCTGGGACCAATAATAACATCATGAGATATTACTCGTATCTACAATCAACATCCATAGTAGCGTCAGTCAAGAAATCAAAATGTGTTACATTGTGAAAATCTGCTGTCAAGGACTTTTCCAATGTGATAAAGAAGAAGGATGTAAGTTGAAAAATTTATATCAGATGAATATTGGATCACCTCATGATATTGTAAATTTCTGAGCATGTCTCTGAATATTAGACAGTAAAGGAGAAAAACCAAAGAAGAATCTAAGCCTTTGAACTGTGGTGTTCATAAAAAGTACTGAAATAGTATGGATTGCCAAAAGGGAGGGGGAAGCCACCAAAAAACAAATATTTTTTGTTAGAAATGAAATCAGGTTGTTCTTTAGATGCAAGAATGACTAAATATAATGTCATATATTTGGGACATGTTGTCAGGAGGGGCTAGACTTTGGAAAAGACATACTAGAAAAGGAAGTGGATCAGAAAGGTATTCCTCTCTTTCACTGACTCTTAACATTTCCAAGTACGATAGATATTTTGACTCTCCCTGCCCTGTCTTGGAATAGCCTGTCCAAGTAACATGCCCTTCAACATTCTTACCTCCAAAGAGCATTCTGGCTGCACATTTTCCAAGACATATCTGTTTGTTCTTTTGACAGTCCAAGGGATATTAAAAATTCTTTAACACCACAACTCAGTTCAACTCTGTTCATATGGTCCTTCAACATGTGGACAGCATCTGAAACATTGTTCCTTATATTTTGGTTTATGGTTTCTTGTTTTGTTTTTTTTGTTTGTTTGTTTATTGTTTTTTCGTGTGTTTGTGTCTGTGTGTGTGTGTGTGTGTGTTTTCAGAGCCTTTAATGTCTTGTTTGTTTTATCTGAATTGTTTTGGATTTTGGGGTTTTTAAATTTTTTTTTCTTGTAGTGTCCTGTAATTCTTCAAGTTTGTCTTTACCCATTGAAAATATTCAATCATTGTTCTTTTTAATTCTCTGTCAGAAAGTTCCACTTCCTGGCTTCAGGAAATCCATTGGTACTGTGTCCCTTTAGGGGTGAAATCTTGTTTTGGGTTTGTGTAGGATGTGATGTAGCCTGTTTCTTTCATGATATTGCTGTAGTAGAGTTTTTCACTCCTAAGGTTATTTCAGTCTCTTGATCTGAAGTCACTTCGCCACAAAGGGTAGGGCAGCTAACTTGTCTGAGTTTCTCTCCGAACTTTTTATTCAAGAGAAGACTTGCTTCAGTTCTGGAGAGATATGGCCACTGTACTAGCAGCCTCCTCTGTCAGACAACTGCTGCATCTAGGCCAGTCCAAGGTGCCCCAGGTTAAAGGTAGTTCAAGCTTTGGGAGCAGGGGTAGGTAATGAAATGCCGTTGACACAGTACAGAGGGATGGCAGTGGGTCATCCCGAGGCACAGGGGTTGGGGCATCCAAGTAGTGGAGCCAGGTCCTCCAAATAGGAGGGTTGGAACTTCCAAGTGGCAGGGCCTAGGGTCACTATTTTGTATATTATAGGAATTCCTTGTTTTTCAGAGCTGTGTCTTATTCCATTGTGTGAATATACCACAGCTTCTCTATTCATTCATTTGTTGATGGATATTTAGGTTGTTTATTTTTTGCTAATGTGAACAATGCATCAATAAATATGAGTGTGTATGCATCTGTTTGGGAGGCAGTTCTGGCTTCTTTAGGGTATATTCCAATAATGGAATTGCTAGGTCAAATGGCATTTCTATTTCCAACATTTTGAGAAAGCACCAAACTGCCTTCCATAGTGGTTGCACCATTTTATGTTCCCACCAGCAGTTTATAAGGGTTCTAATTTCTCCACAACCTTGCTAGCACTTGTTGGTTTTTCATGTGTGTCTCTCATAGACATCGTTTTGATTTTTTATCCTATCTGCTACTGTTTTTCTTTTAACTGGTGCATTTAAAAAAATCTCATTCAGTGTAATTATTGAGAAGCAAAGTTCTGTTGCTATCATTTTGTTGAGTTCCTTTTGGTGTTGTTGCTAGTTACTTGGACTCATCCTACTTTTCTGTGGCATCTCTGTAAGGAGTACTTCCCTCAGTATTTCTCATCATGGTGATTTTGTTTTCACAGACTCCTTTAATTTCTGTTTTTTAAGAATATGTTGAACTCTCCATCATATTTGATTCACAGTTTTGCTGGATACATTATTTTTGATTGAAAGTCATGTTCTTTGACTGTTTGAGAGATGCCATTTCACTGTGTTCTAGCTCACATGATTTCTTCTCAATGCTAAGAAACCTGTACTTAATCTTATTTGCTTTCCCTCATAGGTTATCCTTCTTTTTTACCTAGCTGCATTCAGAATTCTGTACTTAACTTTGGTTTTAGCAAATTTGACTATGATATGCCTTAGTGATTTCTTTTGCTGTCTGTTCTATATGGAATTTATCCTCTCATTCTTCCTTATGCCAGGAAAGTTTTCTTCTATTAATTTTCCACAACTCTCTCAGTGTATTTTTTGCTTCTTCCTGTTCTAGGATTATAACTATGAGTGTATTGTTCCTTTTTATTGTGTTCCTCATTATTAGGTTTTGTTCTTTTTCCTTCCTTTTTGATTCTGCTTTTAGTTCTAGCAGATCAGTACTAGTAATTCTATTTTCTATTTCACTAGTTCTATAATACATCTCTTCTATTGTGCTCAAATGTCCCTAAAAGATGTTGGTAGCATCTGAGACACAGGTTCTCATTTTTTTGAGTTGGAGTTTCTTTGTTTTTCCAAGTTTATAATGCCTCATTTGTGTTTTATCATTGATTGTTTTTATAAGTTCTTGACTTTTGCTTTTAGAATCCTGTTGTTCTTCAAGTTTGTCTTTCACACATGGCAATATTTAATGATTGTTCTTTTGAATTCTGCATCAGAAAATTGCATCAGACTTTTGGACTTCACAACATTTCTTGATTCTGTGTTTTGATCACTTTTTTTTTGGGTAACATCTTGTTGGCTTTGTGTAGGGTGTGAGGTAGTCTGCTTCTTCCATGTCATTGCTGTGGTAAATTTTTCTTGCTTGAAGCCCTAGTTGGGACCGTGATCTGTTGATCTTGGCTTGAAAGCTCACTACTAATGAGGAAGCAGGGGCAGTTGACCCTGCATGAATTTCTGATTCTTAGACTCATGGGGAGACTTGCTTCAGATGGAGAGCTCAATATACTAGTAGAGAAGGGGAGGACAACTATTCAGCCTATAGCTTTTCCTGTCCAGTCCTGTCCTTTAACTAATTTCTTTGATGTGGATTGCTTGCTCTTTTCTGGTTGGAGATCTCTCCTCTAAGGTCTGCTGTCCTCCTTGTTCTGGCAAGGGATGCACCAGATACCTCCACTCTCTTCACTACTCTGACATTTCAGGAAAACCATTTTGTCTCAGACTTCCTACTCGAAGGCTGTATTCCTGAATCTGCTGGTTGCTGGGGTTTTCTAGTGATTGTGCATAGCTGGCTAAGTAGGATGCTGTCTCAGGCGAAACCAATGTCTTGGCTGGATCCTAAACATAGGTGATACTCCCCAGCTTTGGCCTGAGGGGTGCATACCAGAGGACCTACAGCTCTGAGGGTACAAAAATGTCTGTCCCACATCTCCTGGATCTGTGCAGGGCTAAGGGTGGCAGAGGGGTCACTGGGAGTCAGTCAATGGGTGGTTTTTACCTGTGAGTATGGCCAGTGGATCAAGTTCTTGCAGGACTGACAAGCTACTACAGCTCCCAGGTCTGCAAAGGTACTCCCAGCCTCTCCCGATTCTACGTGGGGCTCAGCAGAAGGATTAGTAAGGTGTGGAGAAAGAATATAATGCAGTCATACATGTTTCTTAATTTTAACCATGTAGTGTTCCCTTACTCTGTTTCCTTCTTGATGTAGGTTTTACATGAGCACAATTAACTATTCTGGGATTCTTATTATTCTCAGTTAGTCATGATTTTTTTAAGATTTATGCAATATATTATTGCTGTTTTTATATTATGTATCACCAATTATGACTTATAGTAACCCATTCACAGTAGCTCAGAATCCTGACTTGATCTGTACCATCTCCACTCACCCCACACTTGAGTCCATATTACAATCATGATGTCAAATCAACTTTGTTGAAGGTCTTCATGTTTTATGCTGATCCTACACCTTTCCTAGCATGGTGTCTTTCTATAAGCACTGGTCTCTCCTAACAACTGTACAAAGAACATGAGATAAAGTTTTATTCTCCTTGCCCCCAAGAAACAGCCGGATTGAACATAGTCTAAGAGAAGCATGTTTGTTCTTTTGGTGTCCATGGCAGGGTAAGTACTCTCCTCCTAAAGCATAATTTAATAACATCAATACGTCCTCAGTCATCCTTACTCATTGTCCCTCTTTCAGTTAAATAGCAAGTCATTGTGAAAACCATGGCTTGGACCAGGCCCACCTTAGTCTTTAAACTGACATCATTGCTAACACTTTAATACTCTGGAGAGGCCTCTGGCAACATATTTTGTGACTCGTGCTTTGATATGTTTTACTGTTTCATTGTGGGTCCAAGTAAGATAAAATAGTTGTCAAATTCAATCTGTTTTCCATGTATTATTATAGCATCTAATGGCTCAGTGACAAGGTGTTTGGGTTTGGGGTTTTAGTGTTATTTTTTTTTTTTGTTTTTTTTTTTTTTTGGTGTCTGTGAGTTTGTGGTTTTGTTTTGTTATGTTTTGTTGCTTGATGTTGAGATGTATTCCATATTGAAGGTTGTAGTCTTTAATGGTCTGCACCAAGCGTTTCATGTCATCTCACCTTCAGAGAGAAAGGTTGCATCATCTGTATAACTCAAATTGTTGACAAGCCTTTCTCCACTTCTATTGCCTCATTTATTTCACAAAGTCCAGCTACTTGAGTGATTTGTTCAGCAACTAAATGTGTATAATATAGTATAAACAAATGCTCTTATAAATATCTCTGATACTCGGAATGCTATTATGATTCTAGATTTCAATGTTGTTTTTGATGTTGAGTATTGTCAAGTTGTAACTGACCCATAGTTGACCCTCCGGCAGGTTTTCAGGGCAGTAAATGACACAGGAGGAGACAGCCCAACTTTCTCTGTTTAGCAGCTCTATTTGGACTGCATACCTTACATGGGCATCACAGTTCCTTACTAATAAGTCACCAGAGCTCCCTTATTATAGGTGAGAAAAGAGTTTTAGGTTTATTTCGGTGAGCTTCACATAATTCGAGATTAAGGCTCTGTCAAATTATTTCAAGATCTTTACCCTATAGTTGTTTATTCTATTCCATGGGAAAATTTCCTTTCTGCTCTTTTCCCATATACCAATTTCTACCTTAGGTAGAAGTTAACAGATATTTGTTTGCTCATTTGATGGTTGCTATTTTATTTTTCTTGTGTAGGTGGTTGTTTGCCAAAAATAGAGATTTAGATCAAAACAACTTACTCAGTGATTATATGTAGACAGTCAAGGTTGGTTTTTTTTGCCGTGCTGTCTCATACACGTTTATTAATCCCTTATGTCTCTTGGTTTATAAACATTTGACCTACAACTTAATCTCAAGTCTTGTGGGAAGACTTTATTTCCTCAGGAACACTTTAATTCTCTTGGCAGACTTGGATATCTAGGATTAAAATATAACAAAGTGACATATATATATATATGTGTGTGTGTGTGTGTGTGTGTGTATAGCCAAGAAGTTTGTTATATAGGCCTAAGAAAGGAAACACTTCCTGAGAATACTAGTATTTTGATAAGTATTTTAAATATACACACGTAGATAAAGCTTTCCTTTTATCTGAATTATAAAGTAATGTGTTAATATTGGAATATTGGAAGAATACTTCTAATTTGCAGTTATTTGAAGAAATACTTTTGATTTTTTTTAATATTTTATTTTGTTTGAAAATTTATAGGGCCAATTCAAAATCCACTTAATCTTTCATACAGAATTTGTTTTATAACATTACTTATAGTTCTCACTGTAACAAAATAGTACCACTTCCTCTGTGTAATTTTTGCTTTTCATTTGGTGCCTGCTTTATTGCTTCCTGCCTTCTGAGGTTTTCTTGGAGCAAAATCTGTGCTTTCGATCTTGCGTGATTGACTACTCTGAGGAGTGAGTACCTAGTTGTAAGAGTGGTGTGGGTAGCATGGAAGTAAACATTCTGTTTAATTTCTATCAACTCCACAAGAAGGAACATTTCCATTCACCATGGCCATAGCACAAAAGCTATTGGTATGAGGTCAGATATGTCCTCATACTCTTAAATTTAAAATATACTGTATTTTAG
>NW_006399848.1:12673091-12684847 GCF_000299155.1 Elephantulus edwardii | reverse complement strand
AGGTACGCTCATGTTTTCTAGAAGCCTGAGGATCAAGGCTATGACCTTAATTTGAGAAGCCCTCGGATCAAGAAAACTACAGGACACATCAGCCCTCCTTTGGGAAACTATTCCCTGTGACTACAGTGTACTTCAAATGGAAGAGAAGGGACACTAAGCCACATGAAGTCAAACCTGGGCCAGAGTTCAAGGCAGAGGACCTTTCCTCAGAACTATCTGTGCTACATAGCCTTCCCCAGTACTGTTTTTGCTGTTGTTGATTGCTGTCGAGTCGAGTACAACTCATAGTGACCCTATGAATAAAAGGCCTGAAGCCTTTCTGTAAGTATCTTCATTTATCAAAGTTCAAAGAGTTTCCAGAGGCATGTTGTTTAAGAAGCAGATGTCACGACACCTGCTTCCAATCCCTAATACCTGGTATTTGGACTTAGAGACTCCTAAACTCAAAAGATACTCAAACGTAAGTAACTGGCAGCAACTTGTGTCATTCAGAATCACAGAAGCCCAGAAACCTTGAGATGTAAGTCACTATATCAAGGGGTGTATAGCAGGAGATAGATGTCGAATCAAGTAAGTGGGAGTAGAAGGGAATGTCGGTGTAGCAGGGAAAACGTGGGTCAAGATACACATTTCAAGGGCGGCGACAACAGTGAAACGATTGGTTATTTCTATAATTAAGGAAACATACTTCATCTACTCTTTTCCATAAAATGTTTGTCTGCCAGATACTGGTGTAGGTCTGAGCATTCAAATTTGGACAGATGAGTAAGAATAATTTACCATCCACTTCTGAAATAACAGGTCTTCAAAAACACTACGTACAAAAAAAACACACTTTGACTAGCAGATACGTCAACTAAGGCTGAGCCTTTAAGTATGGAAACACAAGGAGAAGGAATAGTAGTAAGCAAACACCAGTGATTGGAATGTGGAATGTGAAAACCATCAATGCAGAGAAATTAGATATCGCTATGAAAGATGTGGTGGTGGTGGTAGTGTTTACTGCCATCAAGTCGAACATGACTCATAGCAACTCTATGAACAAAAAGCCTGAAGCCTTTCAATAATTATCGTTGTTTCTCCAAGTTCAGAGTTTTCAGAAGCATGTGGTTTAGGAAGTGCATTCCAAAGTTATCTTAAACTGGGAGCTCCTCCAAACACTGTTCACCATGGTTGCCATTATGGCATTTAAGCCCCAATGGCACAAGGGTCAGCATTACAGCAAACCCAGGTTACCTCAGTGCAGCAAAATGACAGAGGAGTACTGTACAACTTAGAAGAAAGTTCCTCCAAAAGAAAGTAACACTAGACACTTAGGCCCAACTGAATTTTAAATACAAGATACACACGTAAGACTTGAAACCTTTCTATAACTACTGTTGTTTTCCAAGTTCACAGAGTTTCCAGAGGCATGTAGTTTAGGAAGTGGATGCTATTCCTACCTCCAAACTTAAATCAATCTTGTATCATTCTGGATCTCCACCAAACATTGACCATGATGGATAGCTATTATGGTGGTGGGCACAACTATGGCTCAGTTGTTCTCTTATGGTATTTGAAACCCTAAATGGCACAAGATTTTCTTTCACAGCAAACCCAGATTACCTCATTACAGAGGTTCATCCTAGAGAAGGTAAAATCAGGCTGCTCCTTGAAGGCAAGAATTCTGAACCTTTGCCTGACGTACTTTGGACATGTTGTAAGGCAGGACAAGTCTTTGGAGAGGGAAATCATGCTTGGGAGGGTAAATGTGGCATCAGGATTGGAGGAAGATTCATCAACAATCTGCGTTATGCAGACGACACAACCCTCCTTGCTGAAACTGAGGAGGACCTGAAGCACTTGCTGCATAAGGTCAAGGACTGTAACCTTCAATATGAATTGAGGCACAATATCAAGAAAACAAAAATTCTTACCATTGGGCCAATTGGCAGCAGCATGATAGACGCTGAAGATATTGAGAATGCTCACAGCTTTAGTTTGCTTGGCTCCACAATCAACACTCTTGGCACCAGCAGCCAGGAAATTAAAAGGCATTTTATAGGAAAGTGTACTGTTAGAGACCTCTCCAAATTATTAGAGAGCAATGATGTCAGTCTGGAGACTAAGGTGCTCCTAATACAGGTCATGGTCTTTGCAATCACTTGCTGTGTGTCAGAGAGTTGGACAATGACTAGGGATGATAGGAGAATTGATTCCTTTGAGCTGTGGTGTTGGAGATGATTATTGAATGTACCATGCTAAGTAAACAAACAGGTTTGTTCTAGAGGGTTAAACCAAGCTGCTCCTTAGAGGCAAGAATTCTAAAGCTTCATCTTCCATACTTTGGATATGTTACAAAAAGGATGTCATGCTTATGAGTGTGGTGGGACACAGCTCAGAAGAGGAAGACACTCTATGAGGCTGATGGATTCAGTGACTGCAGTAATGAGGGTAGGCGTATCTGAGACAGTGAGATTGGCACAAGAGACAGCAGAGTTTAGGGCTGTTATACAGAGGGTCACTATGAGTCTCAGCCAACTCAACGGCACACAACAACATAGGGGCGCTATGAGTTGCAGGCAACTCTCAATAACTCAAAGCACAATACCACATACGGTGGCACTGACCGTTAAGAGCTGTCTTAGGTTGGTGTGGTTCTCCATTAAAGTTACCTCAGTTTCTTGATACCCACATGTCTCAATCTCCTGCAGACACTGTTAGCATTGTATAACTCATCCTGCATTTTCAGTTTCTTTCTGATAGCAGGATTCCTATTTTCTGCCTCTTCACATTTTCAATTTAAACTTGGTGGGATGGCAAGACTGATTAGTAGTCAACACAACCTGTTCTCATATTCCACTCAGATATACTGCAAAAACAATGTAGCCAGTGGTGTAGGGCATTTAGTTTGAAGCTATAATCCCTGGTGCTTTTGTTCACCTTATCAGCATGGCTATTATCTGGTTGAAAATTGAACCATATCAAGTTGAGGTTAGTTTCAGACTTGAAGGGTTTTTAAGACATAAAGTCGTGGGTGTTCCACCAGTCTCTGTTAGGCCAGCAAGACTGGTCAGTTTCATGATTCTGAATTTTGTTCCGTTTTCTGTCACTCTGTTAGAACTCTCTACTGTGACTCTTTTTTAGCGAAGTCAGCAGTGTTGGCCAGGCGTCCTCTAGTTCTGGCTTCAGTATCATGGAAGGTGAAGTTCTTGTGGTCCATTAGTTATCTGAGTTAATTGCTTTTATTTATTAGCTATGACAAGGAATTTGTCTCTGTGGATCATAATAAATTACAGATAACACTGAAAAAATGGCAATTTCATAACAATTATGCTGCTGCTGCTTCTTCTTGTTACGTGTCATCAAGTTGCCTGTGACTCATAGCGACACTATGAACAACAGCCCTAAACCCTGTTCTATCCCTTGCCAATCTTACTGTCTCCAACAGACATATCCCCATTACCCCAGTCACTGAATCAATCCACCTCATCAGTGGTCTTCCTCTCTGGTGCTGTCCCTCCACTCTCCCAAGAATGGTGTCCGTCTCCAAGGACTGGTCCCTTCTTGCAACATGTCCAAAGTATGTCGGATGAAGCTTCAAAATCCTTGCCTCCAAGGAGCAGCCTGGCTTCACCCTCTCCAGGATGAACTTATTTGTTCTCCTAGCCGTCCATGGTATAGTCAATACTCTACTCCAGCATCACAGCTCAAAGGCATCAATTCTTTTTCTATCATCCCTAGTCATTATCCATATCTGATGCATAGCAAGTAATTACAACGGCCATGGCCTTTGTATCAGACACACCAATATGTTATACTTGAAACAGAAGAGCGATGAAAGACAGAATGGCATAATGCCTGCAACAGTTGACTTGAACAGGTACAATTAATTATAAGATAGGGCAAAAGAGGGAAAGGTTGCAATCTACTTTTCATAGAGTTGCTGTCAGTGGGATTTATCTTCACTGTACTTAACAATAACAACACAACCATTACATATTAGCAGTGTAATATATCATATTCAATATTGATGGTAAGCATATGGTCTTTTGTAGAACGTGTCACTATAATTTTTCAAAATAATGCAATATATTCTAAGTTAAAAAAAAGTGTAATACTCAGATACTGAAAGAGTATTTTCATGCAGTCTATCTTATACAGAGATTCTGTATTGCATTTCCTTTGCGTGAAGCTGTTCTATTTAAATTACAATAGTTACTCTTATGAAGACCTGTCTAAGAAAACTTCTAGGGATTTCTATCAGTAAGTTCCATTTTCTCAGTCACAAAGGGAAAAAAAGATCATGCAATGGTCTATTTTCATAAAACTTAAAAGTAGAAATAGAGGAAGCTGAAAACTGCCTTTGTGTTTTGGAGAATCAGGATATTTAAAGGTCTTGGTGAACTTCTGGTATACTTCCTTTGTATTATTTTGGTTCTCTACGGAAGAAATAAATTTCCTCACCTCCATTCCTTAGGTACTATATCCAGTCCCTGATTACAAATGAATTTCATTCCCAAATTTACCTTTGGGTCAAATTTGTATGTGATTCAGAATAGTTAGGTACTGTTCATATGTAATATGAATCAGAATATAATTGTCTTGGCAAAAAATGCATAGTGTACATTTTTTATGGATAGTGTTAAAGAAATACTCCAAGATAATCTAAAATATTTTTAACTTAAAAATACTATAATGGTAATAATGTTTGGATGTGGTATCCATTTGTTACTGCATTTCTTAATGTGCCCATTTGTTATGATGAATCACTACATACCCCTCAAATATTTAATATTATAGGCTGCATGAGAATCAGTTTATAATTACTGATTACATGTAAATTGGATGTTTATAATTCAGGATCTGACTGTAAAACCAGTTCTTGTCATTTTTTTAGAAGTGATGTAGGAAAAAACCAACATTACTAAGCAAAGCATATAATCCAGCTTTTTTGACCCCTCTCATCTACGAAGTGGTATTGTCTCTTTCAGCTTTCCTCTACTTATGCTCTTTATTTTTGTAAGCTAGAGTTCTCAACTGAGTCATCTATTTGCATAAAATATGCAAATAATGCACCATGTATGCATAAAAACATTAAATAAACACTTGCAGATCTACTAACGCAGCTCTGTTCTTTTAGTCTATTCAACTTTATTAATCCTGTGTCTAAAACTTGGAATCTGTGTTATAAACAACATTTTTTGGTAGAAAGTGTCCTGGCTCATTAATTAGGCATCAGTCTCTTAGAGGAAGGATTGAAATTCCACAGTATGTAGGTTTACAAAATCCAGGGCCATGGAAAAGTCAGGGTCTTAAGTCATTAGTGTGAAAACAATGTAGAACTGTAAAAATAACAACATAATAATACAGAGTTCTTTAGCTACCATTAATCTTACAATCCTCAGTTAAAAATTAAACCTTATACAATCTACCCTAAACAAATCAGAACTCCCATCCAAACAGGTATATGAACACTTATGTTTATTGCTGGGTTGTTTTGTTCACAATAGCAAAGAGATAGAAACAACCAAAGTGCTCATCAAACAAACGAATGAATAGATTGTATACAATCTATTCTATTAAAAATCTGTGGTGTTTACTACAGCCCGCAAAAAAAATGAATGTCATTTTGTTTTGATTGTTGCTGTCATTGTCATGTGCCATTGAATCACTTGCAACTCATAGTGAACCTATGACCAACAGCTCTGAATTCTGCTCTATCTTGAGCCAACCTCGTTGTCTCTGATACACCAACCCGTCTTACTCTAGTCACTGAGTCAATATGTCTCATCCAGGGTCTCCCGTTCTTGCACTGTCCCTTCACTCTCCCAAGCATGAGGTCCCTGTCCAAGGATTGATCTCTTCTTGCAACATGCCCAAAGTATATAAAATGGAGCTTCGGAATTTTTGCCTCCAAGAAACAGCCTGGTTTCATCCTCTCTAGGATGAACCTGTCAGTTCTCCTAGCAGTCTATGGTATATTCAATACTCTTCTCAAGCACCACAATTCAAAGGCATCAATTATCCTTATATCATTCTAAGTTATTATCAAGCTTTCTGATGCATAGCAAGTAATTGCAAAGGCCATGGCCTGGATCAGCCTATCTTAGTCTGCAGACTGACATAGTTGCTCTGAATTCAATACTCTGGAGGGGTCCCTGACAGAAGACTTTTCATCTTTTAATTTCCTGACTGCTGGTACGAAAAGCGTTGATTGTGGAGCCCAGCAAACTGAAGCTGTTAACGATCTCAATCTTTTCACCCTCTATCGTGATGTTTTATTATATTTAGAATGTTTTTAATATATAGAATGATAAGCATAACTTATTTCTTAGAATGTTGTTGTTGTTGTGTATTTTAGAGTTAGAAATGACCCATAGCTGACCCTCAGGTGGGTTTTCAGAGGCAGTTGATCACATGGGAGGAGATTGTGTATCCTTCTCCCGTGGGGCGGCTGGTGGCCTTAAATTGCGCAGCTTCTTGACACTAGAGTTGCCTATACTATTTCTTAGTATATAGTTTCTCTTGCACGCGTGCTTGCTTATTCTCTCTCTCCCTCCCTCTCTCCTTCTCTTCCTCCTTCCCTCTCTTCTCCTCTCCCTCTGTCCTTCCTTCCCTCTCTCCCTCCTTCCCTCCCTCTCTCTTTCTCTTTTTCTCTCTCTTTCCCTCCTCCTCCGTCCTCCTTACCCATATCTATATATAGATATCTAGATGTAGCTCTCTATCTCTACATATGCCCACATATATGTATATTTTCTTAAATTTTATTATTTTTGTGTGTGTACTGTCAAATCAGACCTGAGTGGTACAAGATGAGATTGTCCCTCCTTTTCCAGCAAAGCATCTGTTGGATTTGAACCATGAAGCGCATACGCCAGGGATGTGTCCTGTCTCCATACCTTTTCAATCTGCATTTGAGAGACTGGGCTCTATGAGGAGGAATGTGAGGTCAAGATTGGTGGAAGACCTATCAACAATCTGTGTTACACAGATGACACAACCCTCCTTGCGGAAAGTGAGGAGGATCTGAAGTGCTTGCTGCTGAGGGTCAAAGATGGAAGCCTCCAATATGGATTGAGGCTCAAGGTCAAGAAGACAGATTCTTACCATTGGGCCAATTGGCAGCATCAGGATGGATGGTGAAGAGATTGAGATTGTTCACAGCTTTAGTTTGCTTGGATCCACAGTCAACAGTCTCGGGACCAGTAGCCAGGAAATTAGAAGACATATTGCCATGGGAAAGTCTGCTGTTAGGGACCTCTTCAAAGTGCTGAAGAACAGTGGTGTCTCTTTGGAGACTAAGGTGCGTCTGATACAGGCCATGATCTTTGCTATCACTTCTTATGCATCAGAGAGTTGGACAATGACTAAGGAGGCTAGGAGAATTGATGCCTTTGAGCTGTGGTACTGGAAAAGAGTATTGAGGGTACCATGGACTGCTAGGAAAACGGATTCATCCTGGAAAGGGTCAAACCGGGCTGCTCCTTAGAGGCAAGGATTCTAAGGCTCCGTCTAACATACTTTGGACATGTTGTAAGGAGGAATAGGTCCTTGGAGAGGGACATCATGCTTGGGAGGGTGGAGGGACAGCACAGAAGGGGAAGGCCCCCTATATGAGGTGGATTGATTCAGTGACTGGGGTAATCAGGATGAGTGTATCAGAGACGGTGAGATTGGCACAGGACAGAGCAGAGTTTAGGGATGTTGTACATAGGGTCGCTATGAGTCACAAGCGACTCGGCGGCACATAACAACAACCAACAACCTTTAGGAATGCAGTGCAGCTTCCTGACACTAGGCCCCCAGAGCTCCCCCATACACATATATTGTAGAAAGTGGCAGAAAAGATGTGCCTTAGAGACAAACATAGTGAAACTTCGCCTCACTTATGTTGGGCATGTTGTTATGATGAGGGGCTGGTATTTGGAACATATCATGCTTAGAAAGGTGGAGAGTCAGTGAAAGAGACACAGCAACTGCAGTAATGGGCTTAATTAACTGTGTCAGAGATGATAAAAATGTTCCAGGACAGGAAAAGTAAATGATTCATTGTTCATAAGGTCTTACGCTGTACTAGACTTGAGAGAACCTGACAAATCAACATATATTAAGTTAAACATTTGTATAACTGGCATATTTACAATTTATTTACAATTTTGACTTTCAAATGGATTCAGATATTGAAGCCTTTCATAGACCAAAGCTAGCTGTACTTTCTCCACTGTTTTGAGGTTCAGTGAGAAATCCTTATTTCTTCCCTTATTGAATTTGAAAAATGTGTCTGTAATAGTGTATTCTCTACCTAAGGAATAAATAACATCAGTATTCTCAGCAATAATGGGATACAAAGCTGAATTTTAATTTAAATTCTATGAGGAAGTAGCTATGATATATCATACACAATTAGACTCTAAAAATGAATGAAAGAGAATTTATATCTACCAATTTTAGTATATATATATATGATGTACATATTTACATATTGTGTTTCACATCATTTGTCATGGATAATATCAAAAGGAAAACTAGATTATTTGATTATAATTTTATTAGCCAAGAGCAATAAAAGAGGAAGAAATAATAATACAGAATTAATTCATTTCATGTTCTAAATTATAGGTGAATCATTCCATATCATTTTATCACTGACTATAATTAATTCAACTCTTCAACATCTTACCACTGCTATCAGGAAAAGGACTTGCTTTTTTGAGTTATTTTAAAAACTAATCACTTTCAAACATCAAAATTAAAATAGTAATAGAACACTATAAGTAGTCGTGTTTACATACTATGTTTAAATTTATATTGTAGAGTAAGTGTATTTTAAGTCCTTTTTAAAATAAAACAAATATAAATGCTTGTTGTTATTGTCAATTACAACTCTTCACAACCGTATGAACAGCCGAAGGAAAGCCTGCCCTAGAGCTCATTGCTGAAGTCACTCTGTCAATTCACCTCTTTTGGGAGGTCTGCCTCTCCTCTATCACACACTCCATCTTTCCAAGCTTGTTGAATCTTTCAAAAGGAATAGCCTCAACTAGCTACAAGTGCAACGTATAAGAGATGGAATTCCCCATCTTTGCCTCCAACGAGCACTCTGGCATCACTTTCCCCAAGAAACTTCTTTTGGAAGTCGAAAGGCATCAATTCTTTTTCTGCCATCCTTAGTCATTGTTCAGGCCTTTAATGAATCATAAGAATATCCATGGTCTGAATCAGGCAGCCATTAGTGTTTAATTGACAGCATTACTCTTTAGCATTTTGGAGAGGTCCTCAACAGCTGATTTGTCCAATGCAATACTTCTTCTGATTTTCTGACTGCTGGTACCAACGGTGTTAATTGTTGGTTCAAGCAAAATGAAATTATTGACATCTTCAGTCCTTTCTCTATGTGTGTTGACTATTGTTGTTGTGTTATTGTTCAGTGCCATCAAGTCATAGACAACTTATAATGGCCCTATGAATGAAATACCTGAACATTTTATAACTCTCATCATTTCTCCAAGTGCGTAGGGTTTCCAGAGGCAAACTATTTTGGAAGTGGATGCCACTTCTGCTTCCAAGCTTATTTCAATCTGGGAGCTCCACCAAACACTGTCCACCATGAATAACCTTATTACATTCGACACATCAGTAGTACAGTGTTCAGCATCACAGTAACCATGGGTTACCTCTGTACAGCAAATGGACAGACGAGTGCTCTGCTACTTAGAAGAATGTTTGACCAAAAAGAATTAAAACCAGGCCTGATGGCCGCAGATTAAAATAACTCACATTTGGCTTAGTAGCATCATTTTCTGTCCACTAGGCCAACTGAGCTCTCTTGTTGTTGTTGTTGTCAAGTGCCATCGAGTCGTAAGTGACTATGTAATCTAATATTGACTATTTGTCCTCTGGTGAGGACATTTGCTTTCTTGATGTTAGTCCTTGATTTTCTAAAGTAATTGTTTCATATTCTCCAGCTTTTCAGCAAGCAAGGTTGTGTCATTTGCATAATGAAGGTTGTTGATGAGTCTTCTTCCAATCCTTATACAGTATTACTTTTCACAGAGTGTGGCTTTGCAAATTATTCTCACAGCATAAAGATTGAATAGGTATGGAGAAATGATATAACCATGATGCATGCTCTTCTGATTTTAAACCATGCTATATTACTTTTCTTAATTCAGACAACAGCTACTTGATCTCATGAGCACAATTAAGTGTTCTGGGATTCACATTCTTCTTAATGTTAGCCATAATTTGCTTTGATCCACACAGTCAAATACCTCTGAATAGTCAACACAGAAGTCTGAAAAAACAAAATAAACAACCTCCAGCTGAAAGCCCTGTATCTTGCTAATCTGTTCATCAAATATTGTTTGTTGTTGTTATGTGTTGTTATGTCACTTGTGACTCATAGCGACCCTATGTACAACATCCCTAAACCCTGCTCTACCCTGTGCCAATTGCACTGCCTCTGACACACCCATCCCGATTACCCCAGTCACTGAACCAATCCACCTCCTAGAGGGTCTTCCCCTCCTGCACTGCCCCTCTACCCTTCCAAAAATGATGTCCCTCCCCAAGGACCAGTCCCTCCTTACAACATGTCAGATGAAGTATGTCAGAAGAAGCCCCAGAATCCTTGTCTCCAAGGAGCAGCCTGGTTTAACCCTCTCCAGGATGAATCTGTTTGTTCTCCTAGCCGTCCATGGTACATTCAGTACTCTTCTCCAGCACCGCAGCTCAAAGGCATCAATATTTAAGGAGAAATTAAGGTACTTGCAAGAATTTAAGGAAAGCAGGAATATAAATCTATCTCTCTGATAGAGTTTTTGAACACTTCTTCATGTTTGTTTGGTATCTAAATATTTTCTTTGGTGAAGAGTCTATTCCTATCTTGCACCCATTTTATGATTGGTTTGTTTACATTTTCCTTGTTGAGGTGCTGAAGTATTCTATAAATTTTACATGAGTCTCTTAACTGGTAAGTCTTTACCAACTATTTTTTCCCAGTCTGTGGATTTTCTTTTTACCCTGTTGGGGAAGATCTTTTGATGTGCAAAGGGATTTTATTTTTAGAAGTTCTGATTCAGCTATTTTGTTCTCTCCTGGTTGTAGGTTTTTCATTATGCTTGGAAGATTGTTCATACAACTTAGGCAATATTATCTCACCTGAGTAAGAATAGCAAAGTTTAACAGAGCAGTAAATGATAAATGCTGGCAAGGTTGTGGAGATATTGAAATACTCATTCACTGCTGGTGGGAATGTAAAATGGTGCAACCACTGTGGAAGGCAGTTTGACCCTTTCTCAAAAAGTTGGAAATTAAAATAACATTTGACCCAGCAATTTCACTACTTGGAATATACCATAAATAAACTGTAACTGCCATGCACACAGATGTATGCACACCTATGTTATTGCTGCATCATTTACAATAGCAAAGAGTTGGAAACACACAAGTGCCCATCTCTAAATGAATAAAGAGAAAAGTGATGGTATATACACATACAAGGGAATATTATGCAGCATTAAAAAACAATTAGTTCATAAACATTATATAACATCGATTATCCTGGAGGACATTATGCTGAATGAAATATCTCAGGCACAAAAGGATAAATATTGCTTAGCATCACTATTTTAAAGCAGGTCCAACAATGAAGCTTTGGGAGAGAGTAAGATAAGAGTAGATAGATAATGAAAATTGCAATGAAACAGATGAAGAAAAGAACTATTCAAAAGGAATATATGATTAGCCATTCTATGTAAAAAACAGTCCAGAAT
>NW_006399848.1:12660854-12672821 GCF_000299155.1 Elephantulus edwardii | reverse complement strand
GGTATAATAGAGTTTAGGATAAAAGCCACCATAAGAGATTTGGAAGGATATATAGTGATTAAAGGAACAATAGAACAAGAAGAAATAATCTTAATTAATGTCTATGTACCACCAAATTATAGATCTACAAAAGAAATAAAACAAACCTTAAGATTCTTGAACAAATAAATAGATAATGCCAAAATAGTAGTGGGAGAGTTCAACACATCACTCTCACCAAAAGACAGGTTAAGGCAAAAGAAACTCACTAAAGATTCAGTTGAACTAAACTATACAATTAGCTAAATTGACCTCATAGACATATTCAGGGTACTTTGCCCAACAAAACTCAGTTCGCTTTCTTCTCTAGTACACACGGTACATTATCCAGAACTGATCACAAATTAAAACACAAAGCAATCCCAAACCCTTCAAAATCATTGAAGTAAAACGAACTACCTTCACAGACCACAATGTCACAAGGACAGAAATTAACAAAAAGGGGAAAAGGAAAAAAAGAACATCAATGTGGAAGCTAAATTACATTCTGCTGAAGCACTACTGAATTATAAAAGAAATAAAAAAGTTTCCCAAAAGAAATGAAAATGAAGACACAACATATCAAACTGATTTGGTATAGGCAAAGAAGCTTCAGAATCACATCATAACAAGAAGTAAATGCAATAAAAAAAGGAGCAAAATAAACTATGTAACCCAACACTCTAACAAACAGAAAAAGAAAATGGGCTAATCCTCTAGAAAGTCTCTAGAAGAAAGGAAATTATAAAGGTAAGGCTTGGAATAAATGAGATGTAACACAGACTAACAAGTAAATTACAAAAACAAACAAAAAACGCAAAAAAGAAGCCATTTCTTTCAAAAGACTAATAAATTTAACACAAGAAAAAAAGGAAAGATATTAATAACTTGGATAAAAAATCAAAGATGTGACATCACAACAGAACCAGGTGAAATTAAATCAATAATATGAGACTATTATGAAAAGTTATGCAGTGATAAATTTGAAAATTTGAGGAAAATAGATAAAATCCTATAGTAAATACTACTAAGAATTAAAATATATGTTCCAAGAACCAGAGCCTATGAAGAGGAAATAGATGATCTCTACCAACTTTGACAGTCAGAAATTAATCAAACATACAACCAAGGTGCATTAATAATAATGGGTGACTGGAATGCAAAAATTGGGAACCAGAAAGAAGAAATAGTAGCCAGAAAACACAAACTTAGTGACAGAAATTAAGCTGAGGATAGAATGATAGAATTTTGCACAATGATTTATCCACTGCAAATACTTTTTATTAGAAACATAAATGCAGTCTGTATATGTGGAATTCACAGTGTTTCCCTGCTCTGCAGAACTCATAGGGTGTGGAAATTGGTGAACAATATCATTAGTACTACATGCAAACAAAATTCTGCTGAAAGTCATTTAAAAATGGTAAGAACGTGCTCTACAACAATGGTCTTATACAGTATTTTACCTTATTGGACTGAGTCAGTTCACTTAGCGTAGTGCTCGACAGAACCTCCCAAGTTAGACAGTTATTTACAAAATCATTGTTCCTGTGTAATGCAGATTTTTCCATAGAGAATGCACCACATTTTCTCATTCCATTTGATTGTGGTTGGGCATTTGAGCTGTTTTGATGTTCTTGTGATGGTGAATAATGCCACTATGAACATTGTTGTACGAATTTCCATTTTTGTCTCAGTTCTCCTTTTCTGAGGATCCAAAGGAGGGGGCGTGGGAGTAGAGTGGTGAGCATGGGTGCGGGTGGGAGGGGATGAATCATAGGGTAACACAATTCAATGGTTGGAGGGAGGTGTCCGTAAAGGAAATGGCAATGATCGAATGTAAAAACAATGTATAAGATCTTTGTAAGTAAACAAGTATGAAAGAAAAAAAAAAGCCTTTAAATAAAAATAAACAAAACACAAAACAAACCACACCAAAACCCAAAAATGGTTAGATCAGTACATAAAGAACTACTGGATGTTTAAGCAGGATTTAAAAGAGGCTGTCACTGCTGATGTCAAGTAGATTCTGGCTTAAAGAACACCAGAAAAACATCTATGCATTATTGAGCTTGAAAATGGTGCTGACTGTATGGATATACAAAACCACAACTAACATTGAGAAGAATGGGAATCCAGAACAGTAAATTATGCTGATGAGAAATAAAACTGTTAGAATGAGATTACTGAGGACATTCAAGCATTTGTAAACAATGAAATCCATGTTACTGAACAATTTGTTTAGAAAGTTTTGAATGAGAACCTACATTGTTATATAAACACTCACCGAAACATAAAAATTCTGTTGCTGTTGTTACTGTTAAGTGGTGTTGAGTCATCTGTGATTCACAGTGTCCCGCTGTACAACAGCTCTGAAACCTGCCCTATCCTGAGCCAGTCTCACTGACTTCTACGCTTATACCCTTTACCCCAGTTACTGTGTCAATCTCTCTCATCCCTGGTCTTCCCCTTCTGTACTGTCCCTCCACCTTTCTGAGTATGATGCCCTTCTCCAATGACTGATCCCTCCTGGCCACATGCCCAAAGTTTGTGAGAAGGTCTTCAAAATCCTAGCCTCCAAAGGGAAACTTGGTTTCATCCTCTCCAAGACACACCTGTTTGTTCTCTTGGTGGTCCATGGTATTCTCAATACTGTTCTCCAGCACCACAAGTCAAATGAATTTTTCTCCTGTCATCCTCAGTTATTTTCCAGCTCTCTGATGCATACCGAGTATTGCAAAGACATGAATTGAATTAGGCACAACTTAGTCTCTAGACTGACATCTTTGCTTCTCAGGACTCTGAAGAGTCTATGACCACAGATTTTCCCAGTGCAATCTGTCTTTTGATTTCCTGACTGCTGGTGTCAGAGTGTTGATTGTCAAATTGAGCAACCTGAATTTTTTAGCAACCTCAACCTCTTCTTCATGTATCATGCATGGAGTTTCCCATTGGCCCAGTGAATCTTTGTGTTCTTGATGTTGAACTTGAAACCATATTAAAGATTATAGATCTGGACTTTCTGCAGGAAAAGCTTCAGGTCTTCCTCAGTTTCATCAAGCAAGGTTGTATCATCTGGATATCGCAAGTTGTTGATGGGTCTTCCTCCAATCCTGATGCTACATTCCTCCACATAAAGTCCAGCCTCCAGAATGATTTGTTGTGCATATAGATTGAAAAGTTACAGAGGTAAAACACATCCCTGATACACTCCTTTCCAGATTTTGAAACATTTCCTTGTTCTGTTCTGAGGATTACTTCCTGTAAGGGGCAAAGAATATAGGGAGCTGTATCCTTGGGATGTAGCTGTGTGCCTTGCGCACAGAAGTGTCTTCAGAAGGAAGATTGCAAGCACTTCTCCATGAGGAGCTCTGAGAAGGAAGATTACAAGCAGTTCCTATACATCTTTAGACACTGACTTTTGTGAGAGTAGAAGCAAATGTTCCTGCTCTTGATAAGGTTGTTGTAAAATGAGAGAAAGCAGTTTATGAATACAAACAAGTCTTGCTTGAATATATGTATTTTATCTAACAATGTACCCTGCCCATTTGGGCCCTATGAAGTAATCCTTAATGTTTCTGTTTCTCTGTGATCTATTTCTTTGTTTCTGAATGCTACTAAAAGCACAGGTTTTGGGGTTGTTCTAGGCTAGTGGCCTGAGCGAGCTCTAGCCTTTCTGGATTTCCATTCTGCTTTGCTACTCTTCCTTTGGCTCTACCCATGAGAAACAACATTTCCCGGTTTGAGAATAGGCTCTGTATGAACCCAGTCAAGTGTATTGGCATTCCCATCTTCCTCAGTGTTCACCACAGTTTGTCATGATGCACACAAATGCCTTTGTGCAGTTAATGAAACACAGCCTGGCATTCTTCTGGAGCTCTGCTTCCAACCAAGACCCATCTGACATTCGTGATAATATCTCTAGTGCACAGACCTCTTTTACAACCAGTTTGTATTTCTGTTTGCATTTTTTTAATAAGTCAGTTGGTATTCCATCAGTTCCAGGGGCCCTGTGTTTTGGGTTTTTTGTTTGTTTGCTTGTTTGTTTGTTTGTTTCTGCCATTCCTCAGAGCAGGCTGCATTTCTTCCCGCATCACCATTGCCTCTTGAGCACATGTTGTTTCTTGAAATTCTTCAAAGTCTTCTGTGTTCAGCCAATTCTTTTTTGGTATAGTTGCTCTATATATCCTCCCCCCCCCCTTTTTTTAAATTTTCTGGATCATTCTGTGTTTTGCCCATAGCATCCTTAAGTATTGCAATTGAAGGCTTGAATTTGTTTTTCAGTTCCTTTAGCTTAGGAAATGTTGGGAGAGTTTGGCCCTTTCGATTTTCCAACTCTAGCTCTACACATTTCATTGAAATGCTTTGTCTTCTTGTGTTGTCGTTTGAAATCTTCTCTCCAGCTTCTTAACTTCTTCCACCCCCTCTTCCCTTTGGCTTTTCGGTGCTCTAGTGCAATATTTAGAGTCTCCTCTAACATCCATTTCTGCTTTTCTTCCTTTGTAATGACCTTTTCCATTTTTCATGGATTAAAAAAAAAACAAAACAAATATGGAAGTAGGAAAAAATCTCAATAAACTTTTTAAACGAATATTTCTGACTTCAATTTTTAGGAAGACTCATCAATAACCTGTGTTATGCAGATGAAGTAACCTTGTTTGGCAAAACTGAGGAGGACCTGAAGTGTCTATGGCAGAAAGTCAAGGACTCCAGTCTCTAACATAAGTTGAAGTTGACCATCAAGAAAACAAATTTTTAACCACTGGCCCAATTGACAGCACCGTGATAGGTGGAGCAGAGTTGAAGAGTGTTAATAATTTCAGCTTACTCAGTTCCACAATCAACGTTCTTGGCATTGTTGTTGTTGTTGTTATTTGCCATCGAGTCATTCATGACTCATAACGACCCTATGTACAACAGCCCTAAACTCTGCTCTATCCTGTGCCAATCGCACTGCCTCCGACACACCCATCCCGATTACCCCAGTCACTGAATCAGTAATCGAAAGACAAATTTCGTTGGGAAAATCTGTTTTTAGGGACTTCTCCAAAATGCTATCAAACAACAACGTGAGTCTAAAGATTACACTGTGCCTAATCCAGGTCATGGCTTTCACAATTACATGTTATTTATCAGAAAGCTTGACAATGAATTAGGATGATTAAAAAAAAAAAAAGCATTGATGGTTTTGAGTCATGGTGCTGGAGAAGAGTACGGAACATGCAGTGGACTGAAAAATGAACACAGAGCTCTGTCTTGGAAAGGATGAAGTCAAGTCACTCTTAAAAGGCAAGGATTTTGAAGCTCCGATTCATGTTCTTTGGGCATGTTGCCAGCAGGGACCAGTATTTGGAGAAGTACCTAATTCTTGGAAGGGCGGAGTGAGAATGCAAGAGAAGAAGACCCAGAATGAGTTAGAGATAATGGGGGCCCATGTGTCAGAGACAGACTGGCTCAAGACCGGGCAGGGTTCAGAGCTATTTTATATAAGATCACTACAAGTAGCAGTTAACTTGGCAGCACATAACAGCAACAACAAAAATTGTTATTTCTTTCTCTGTTAAGATCAAGTACTTTCAATATTAGAAACTGTTTGGTATTTTCAGTCTGTGTCATATTAAGCCTCTCATAAATTATTTTCATATTTGAATATGGATTCTACTGGCCCAGCTTTATTTTTATTTAAGAAGTTTGCATAAAAATATGACAAAAAATTCCAAACTCTTCATTCTGCTACTTCCATTTACCTTTTCCGTCCCCTCACCTCTGTGTAATCATATGTCCTTTTTTCCTAGGCAATAAATCCTGAACAGATGACAGACACACAATGTGGTTTTAAGATTTTTGAGACTTCAGAAAATTATCTAAAGATCTTTATCTTGTCCTTTGTTTTTTTCTCTTTTTTTCCAATTTATCAAGGCATGATAGGAAGTTGCCAATAGAGACAAGTTGTCACTCATATCTGTATAATTTGGAAAACATGTATTTACTCACTCACTGTCATTGCTCTCAAATAAGATCTGACTCATAGTTGGTCCTCTAGTGGGATTTCAGAGGTTGTATAATGCAAGGGAGGAGATTGTCCACATTTTTCTCACAGAGCTGTTGGTAGATTTAAACCTTCAGAGGGAGATGGTGCCTTTCAGTTAGGAACACAACTCCCTATGAAAAATGTCAGAAGAGTTCCACAGAATTTATTTTCATCTATACTACAGTGGAAAATCTATTCTAAACTAATGATCGCCAAATATATAGACTATTTAATCTTAAGCAGAAGAATATATATTTAGAAGAAATATCTAAGGTGATCGACATAGCTTTGATCAAACAGAATGTGTCTACAAAATGATTTCCTCAGAAAGCATAGAAGTAAGTCATAAAAGGAAAAAAAAAACCTGATTCACTTGCTTATCATAAAATTTCCTTGCATAAAACAAGATCTTATAAAAAAGGACAAACCAAAAACAGGAAAACATTTTGTTCCCTTCCAAAGTATACATAATCAATGAAATTTTATAATCTAGAGTTTATAAAAGATTTTATACATCAAGTAAGACATCAAAAAATAAAGCAGCAAATTATAACGTATATAATTAGAACACAGTAAAAGAAGATTAAAAGGCCAGTAAACAGATAATACTTAGACTCATTAATAACCAGTATATCATTTCAGACTTATCAGATAAGTAAAAATAAAATGAAATCAAACCATAGACAGACCCACTATTGGTTAGAATAGTAATCAGGAATTTCCATTTAACAATTCCGAATCCTATTAGTGTAGGCTCTGAAACAAGTTTTCCAAAGTGTCCCAAACTTATTCCACTCTTTGTGTGGTGCCCAAGCCATGTGTAGTGAATTTCACCATGCATAGCTTTCACTTCTGTGAAAAGAGTGAACCACTGGCTACCTTTTGTTTCCTTTTCATGGATATTTCCAAACAGCTTTAAAAGAAAGAAAAAGTGGATTTTTTTTTTCTGGGGGAGGAAAAAGAAACAGGTAACTTAAATATTTATATAGGTAAAATTTTAAGGTAAAACTTTGAGTTCCTGCTTTCGAAATTTAATCTTCTATGTACATTGCAGTTATCATTGACCCTCCTCGTGAAGTTCCAAGGGAATTGAGGTGTGAGGGGCCAACACAATAAATGCTACTAATATCATTACTGGTTACTGCTATTGCTAGGAGTGATACCTTGTCTTTCATCTTTCGTGTAACTGAGGAATATCTCATTTGATATAAGCATTCATGAATCTCTGACAAGCAAACTTGCAGTTTGCAAGTAGAGTGTAATCTCACATCTTTCATACTTTTGGGCAAATATGTCTTTGTCTGATCTACTTACTCCATCTGTATAATGGAAATGGAGATGGTATTTTCGATGTTTAATGCTATATTGGAAATATTAATCTTTTAGATAGTGTCTGGCACAGAGTAAGTGCTCAAGAGATTTCTTTTTTAAATTTTTTTTCAAGAGGTTTCTGTGAAAGAAAAGTAAAAAAAAAAAGCAGCAAAGCTTTACTTGTGTATTTTCCTAGCTATGTGGAATAATAGTGAATAATATGGAATAATATTGAAAAAAAGCATGAATAATAGTCTAAATATAAAGATGTACCGATTCAAATAGTGGTATTTTCAATTGTTCCATATGTATCTGAGAATTAGATGATAAATATGAATGTTGTATTGTTATGTGCCGCTGAGTCGCTTGCAACTCATAGCGAACCTGTGTATAATAGCCCTAAACTCTGTTCTGTCCTGTGCCAATCGCACTGTCTCCAACACTCCCACCCCGATTACCCCAGTCACTGAATCAATCCACCTCATAGAGGGTCTTCCCCTCCTGCACTGTCCCTCCACCCTCCCAAGCATGGACAAGAAAAAAAAAAATCAATGCCCTTGAATTGTAATATTGGCAAATAGCAATGAACATCCAATGGACTGCCAAAAGAATAAACAAATTAATATTGCAGGAAGTACAACCAGAATGCTCCTTACAGACATGCGTGGCGAAACTGGATCTTATATAATTTGAACGTATGGTCAGATTGACCCAACCCTGGGAAAAAAGATATAATGCCGGGAAAATTTCAAGGTCAGCAAAGGAGAAGATAACCCTTACCAAGATATATTTATGCAGTAATTGTAACAGGGGACTTGTGTATGTCTGAGATAAGGATGAGGAGGAGAGGACAAGGGTCTGATCTGTTGTCATTGGAGTCACTATGAGCCGTAGTCTACTAATAATAGAATCCAAATAAATTATGGCTGTTTCAATAGGAAAATAAAGAGATTTGAATTAAGAAATGATAAACATTCCACTTCAGTTCTAATTGCTGATTTTAATATATTATCTCTTACTTTAGTCTTCTGTCATTTTGTCATATTAAAGTGGCATCAGTACTCTAGTGATGCTGGAAAATACATATAATTCAAATATGAGCAAAGAAGCAACAGCGGCATCACCAGGTGGATAAAAGGCTCAAGGGATTGACCGACTATTAATTGAGCTGTTTCAGCACACAGATGGAGCCCAGGACATGCTCAGTGATCTATGCCAGGAATTTGGAGTACTATTACCCAGCCAACTGTATGGAGGAGATCTGAGCCTGGACACATTCTAAAAAGAGATGGTCCAATGGAATATCAAAATTTTCTCTGTCTTTCTTAGAGAAAGAGCAACCCAGGTGTTTCTAGGAGGCAAGAATAGTGGGCTTGTAGTTTGCATATTTCATCATGTTTTCCAAAGGCTACAATCAATCATTGTGGCCGGGTGTAAAAAAACAAACCAAAAAACCAAAACAAAACAAAAACAACCCCATCTTGGTGGAAAAAGTAGAGGGTATTCATAAAGACAAATACTGTATAAGACCATAACTGTAGAATGAATATGAGGATTTATGGTGATTTATTTTACTCCATGTGGTTTTGGAGGAAGATTCATCAACCATCTGCATTATGCAGATGACACAACCCTACTTGCTGAAACTGAGGAGGACCCAAGCACTTGCTGCAGAAGGTCAAGGACTGCAGCCTTCAACGTCGATTGAGGCTCAATATCAAGAAAACAAGATTCTCATCATTTGGCCAATTAGCAGCATCATGATGGTTGGTGAAGAGATTGAGATTTAACAGTTTCACAGCTTTAGTTTGCTTGGCTCCACAATCAACACTCTTGACACGAGCAGCAAGGAAATTAAAAGACATTGTGATGGGAATGTCTGCTGTTAGGTACCCATTCATAGTACTTAAGAGCAATGCTGTCACAATGGAGACTAAGGTGCACCTGAAACAGACCATTGTCTTTGCAATCACTTGCTATGTGTCAGAGAGTTTGACAATGACTAGGAACGACAGAAGAGAATTGATGCCTTTGAGCTGTGGGAGAAGAGTATTGAATATACCATGGACTGCTAAGAAAAAGAACAGGTTCATCCAGGAGAAGGTTAAACCAGGGTGCTCCTGGAGCAAGGATTCTGAAGCTTCTTCTGACGTATTTTGGACATATTGCAAGGAGGGACCAATCCTTTGAGAGCGACATCATCCTTGGGAGGGTGAAGGAACAGAGCAGGAGTGGAAGACCCTCGATGAGGTGGGTAGATTCAGTGACTGGGGTAATCGGGGTAGGAGGGTCAACAATAAAATTGGCACGGGATAGAGCAATGTTTAGGGCTGTTGTACATAGGTCGCTATGGGTCACAGGTGACTTCACAGCACATAACAACAACAACAACAAATGCCAAATAAGTGTAGAAATTCTGACCTCCACTAATTTAAACTTTGCTGTAATATACTATTTTTGAAATATTTATTATTTGTGTTTAAACTAATAGCATACACATACTGGGTACCCATTACTTGTACCTACAAATGTTCAACTCAAAATGAGAATATTCTCATAATTATCATTGAAGGCCAGCATGGGCGAGTTTGGCAAACACATTGAGGTGGTAACAAACAAAAAGAGCAAAGAGTTATCAAGGCAAATACAAGGTGATGGCAACAAGGGCAGAGAAGTTAGAGCATACCCTTTCCACGTGCACATACATGTATACATATACACACATTTAAGTTGTCTCTTCTCTGACAACTCTGCAAGCATCTGGCACCAAATAATTGGCAACCACAGGAGATCAAATCACAGAATGGAATTTAAGGTGTTATCTAATAACTCTCAGAACTGCTCCAAATCAATTTCTCAAAGATGGTTTTCATTTAAATCAGTTTTGCCAACCATTGTCATTCAGTCACTGACTCTGTCACTCTTCTCCTCCTTCCTCCTCCTTGACAGAATTTTGGCACGATCCACAAGGTCGGTTTGGCTTTTTGCTACTGTATCCCATTAACGGTTTATTAACCAAGCAAAGCTAACTATATTCTTTTCATTACAATTGGTCTCTCACCAAGACTTGGTCTTCAGAACAGTAAATTCCTTCACAGATTCTTTTCGAATTACCAAGTTCTCTCCTTCTCCGGAAGAATGTACACATAGTTATTTTTAATGACTTCTAAACAGTCTCAGTTTCAGGAAAGGCACTGAGTTAGACAAATTATTTTTGTCCCCTCTGTTAAAGATCAGATTTCTTACCATAGGTCTCATTACTATATTTGCAAATGTAATCTTTATTTTTTTTCCTCATACAGTCTGATTTAGAATGTCTCTCATTGTTAATTAGAGTTAGTAAAAGTCAGTGAAATATCTCTTTCAGTTAACACCCAATTAACAGAATAACCTTAAAGGAAAGCTGCCTTTGAAGCATAACTAACATATTCATAACCCTATATTTCTCTCACAGAGTAAACAATGTACTTCCTGCCATTCGTTTTGTAGAAGAATCTATTTCACTCCTTGTCTACTACAATGACTTTCATTTTACCAAAGATGAACTATTAATTATTAGCATGCTTTTAAGAAAAGGACACTTTTAAAATGTGGGTTTCATGGTACCCAAATGTCTATGAAATGACCTAAATCCACTGCTACAGAGTGGATTTCAACTCATAGTAATTCTCCACTTTGTTAGAGGCTTCAAATGCTTTTAGGAGAATAGTGACCATCCTTCTCCAGAAGAACTGGAATATTTGCAGCTACTTGTTTGGAATCACAAACCATTTGGTTTCTAGCTGGACACAATGTACACTATGAACTATGTCTCCAAATTACTTTAAAGGGACTTATGTAGCAGTGGAATAGCTGAGTTGTATGGGATTTCTGTTAAGCTTTCTGAGATAACACCACACTGCCATCCAGAGTGGTTGTACCATTTTAAAATCCCACCAGCAGTGTATGTGAGTTTCAATCTCTTCATATACTCTGCAACATTTCTTGCTTGCTGCCCTCTTAAACTTTGCTCCTGATAGAGAAGTGAGATGGTATCTCTTTGTGGTTTTGACTTGTGTTTCCCTTATTGTCAGTGATTTTAAGCATTTCTTTATGTGTGTATTGGCCTTCCAAAGGAAGGCATTCCTTCCCATGACTTTTGTTTATTTTGTAACTGAGTTATTAGATTTTTCTTGTGGAAATCTCTTGTTTTCATATGCCTCAAGTCATTGTGATTTATAGCGACCCTAAGAACAATAGCTCTGAATTCTGTCCGATCTTGAGCCATTCTTATTTTCTCTGACAAACCTAAAGCAATGACCCCAGTTACTGATTAATTCATTTCATCCATGGTCTTCCTCTCTTGTGCTGTCCCTCTACTTATCAGGTGTCCCTCCACATCTTGTCTTTCTCCAAGGACTGGTCCCTCCTGATAACATGCCCAAAGTATGTGAGATGGAACTTCAAAATCCTTGCTTCCATGGAGTTACTTGGCTTTACCCTCTCAAGGACAAGTTCAGGCTGCTTTGAAGGAAATGGCAAAAAGTAAGGCTCCAGGAATAGATGGTATACCAATTGACATATTTCAGTTAACAGATGCTGCCCTGGACGTGCTCACCAAGTTGTGC
>NW_006399848.1:12656032-12656589 GCF_000299155.1 Elephantulus edwardii | reverse complement strand
CAGAACACTTGAAACTTATACTTGGACCAAGAAGCAGTCGTCAGAACAGAGCAAGGAAGCACTGTATGGTTCAAAATTGGGAAGGTTGTATGCCAGGGATGTGTTCTCTCCCCATACCTTTTCAACCTGTATGCAGAACAGATTATCCGGGAGGCTGGGCTCTATGAGGAAGAATGTGGCGTCAAGACTGGTGGAAGATCAACAATCTGCTATATACAGATGATACAACTCTACTTGCTGAAACTGAGGAGGACCTGAAGTGCTTGCTGCAGAAGGTCAAGGACTGCAACCTCCAATATGGATTGAGGCTCAGTGTCAAGAAGACAAAGATTATCACCACTGGACCAATTGGCAGCATCAAAATGGATGGTAAAGAGATTGAAATTATTCAGAGCTTTAGTTTTCTTGGCTCCACAGTCAACACTCTCAGCACTAGTAGCCAGGAAATTAAAAGGTGCATTGCTTAGGGGAGCTCTGGTGGCCTAGTGGCAAGAAGCTGCACTGCAATCCCAGAGGAACACGGTTCGAATCCACCAGATGCTCTGCCGGAGAAGGAG
>NW_006399848.1:12653044-12654452 GCF_000299155.1 Elephantulus edwardii | reverse complement strand
GGGAGTGTCAGAGACAGTGCGATTGGCACAGGACAGAGCGGAGTTTAGGGCTGTTGTACATAGGGTCGCTATGAGTCACAGGCGACTCGACGGCACATAACAACAACAACAACAACATTGCTTACAGACTATTGTAATTCCTTGGGTTCGTCTTTACTCACTGAAAATATTAAATAATTTTTCTTTTAAATTTTGTGTCTAAAAGTTCCATCAGACTTTCTGATTTCAGGAAATTCATTGATACTGTGTTTTGTTCCCTTTTGGGGGGTAAAGTCTTCCATTGGTGGTTTTTTTGTTGTTTTTTTTTGTTTTTGTTTTTTTTGGTAGGGTGTGAGGTTGCCTGCTTCTTTCATGTCATTGCTGTAGTAGAGATATTTCTTGCCTGGGACTTTAGTAGGATCTCAATCTAATAACCTTGGCTCTTGATCTCACTGCCACTGCTCCAGAAAAGAGAAGGGAAGCTCACTTGTCTGAGTCTCTCTCTGATACCTGGGCTTACATGAACACTTGGGAAGCTCAATACAGTAGTAGCAAAGGGGAGGAGAACTCACTCTGCCTCTAGTTCTTCCTCTCTGGTCCTTTGGCAAAATGAGCTGAGACTGGGGGAGGGCCAACAGCTGTGTTCCTTTCTCTCCACTTGTGCAGCTAAGTTTTCTGGGGTGTATGGATTTTTGTTTTCTGATTGTAGCCTTCTCTCCTGAAGACTGTTGTCCTCCTTGGTCTGTGGAGTGCTGTAACCAGATTCCCTAACTCTCTTCACTGCTCTGATGGTTTAGGAGGAAAGACTTTGTTTATTATCTTCTGCTCCAGGATTTCATTCCTGTAGCTGCTGATTGTGGATCCTTTGAATTAGAGTGCATAGTTGGCACGGCAAGAGATATGTCCCAGAGATAGCAATGTTTTGCCTAGATTTTGAACGTTGATGTTATCCTCCCTCAATGAGCTGCCACAATGAGGTGAGTCAGAAAGGTTCTCCAGCTCTGGTTCTGGAGTGAGTGGGTCTTATGGTGCTGAAAGGGTGTTTCACAAACACAAGGCAGAGTCACCTGTTGAGATAGTCTGTGAATTGGCAGTCTACTAGTCCATCCAGATGCCACAATGAAGTGGGATTCTAAAGGGTCTGTGACTCAAGTGCTGGCTAAGTCAATATTTGTTGATCCACCTTATTATGTATCTTCAAAATCTAAGGCCAATCTTTGACAAAAAAGTGAATAACACTTGCTATTTTCTCTTTATAATATGCATCTATATCCATTGATATAGTCTTTCTTTTCAGCTAAACTTCCCCTCCCCCCCATTTCTTTTTGGCTTGGTTTTGGCCCAAAGAGTTTAATTTCATTCGATTTGTCCAGACAACAGTGGTTTTACTAATGGACATGAACAGATTTATAGAAAAAATATTTTAACA
>NW_006399848.1:12643670-12648569 GCF_000299155.1 Elephantulus edwardii | reverse complement strand
CATGGTGTCCCTCTCCAGGGGCCAGTCCCTCCTTGCAACATGCCCAAAGTATGTCAGATGAAGCTTCAGAATCCTTGACTCCAAGGAGCACTCCAGCTTCACCTTCTCCAGGACAAACCTGTTTGTTCTCCCAGCAGTCCATGGTATATTCAACACCCCTCCTCCAGCACCACAGCTCAAAGGTGTCAATTCTCTATCATCCCTAGTCACTGTCCAGCTTTCTGATGCATAGCACACAATTACTATAAAGGCTATAGTTCGAATCAGGCCCACCTTTAGTCTCCAACCTAATGTCGTTTCTCTTCAGTACTCTTGAGAGGTCTCTCATAGCTGACTTTCCCAATGCAGTTAATCTCTTGATTACATTAAACGATATCATTTGCGTTGAGTTTTCACTATCAGTCCATTTTGACCTATGATGGAGACTTGAACCACTTATTGATGAACTACTAATTAAGGCCACATAGGAAATTATTATCTTCACAAATGGACCAATAAACATCATGAGATAAAGAATAAATATTGCCATTAGAAAGGATTTAATTTTGTTTGGGTCCACAATTAACACTCTTGGAAGCAATAGTTCATAAATCAGTAATGTATTGTATTTAGAAAATCAACTTCCAAGAACCTCTTGGAAATACTAGAGTGTAGAGAGGTCAGCTTAAAGACTAAATTGAATCTGACCCAAGTCGTAGTACTTATAACAGCTTAACGTTACTCTGGTGGCTTAGTGGCAAAAAGCTGTGCTGCAGTCTTGAAGGCACAAAGTTCAAGGCCACCAGCTTCTCTGTGAGAGAAGGATGGGCAATCTTCTCTGAAGACCTGCTGGAGGGTCAGCTATGGGTTGGTTCCTATTCTAAGGGACATTACAGTCCGACAACAACAACATGCTCTTGGACAGTAATTAGCAAACTCAATGACAGGCAATAGAATCCACCAGGGGCTCTGTGGGGAAAAGGTTGGAAATCTTCTGTACAGTGTATTGCCTCTGCAAACTATCTGAAGGGTGGGCTATGAGTCAGTAATAACAATAGCAACACAGATGGCCATGAGAACAAGGACATCTGTCTCGGAAGAAGTGCAACCAGAATGCTCCATAGAAGTAGGAATGGTGAAAATTCTCAAGACACACTCACTTTAAACACCCTTTCAGTAGTACCCCTAATGAAAGCATCATACTTTGAAAGTATAGAGTCAGTAAAAATATGAAGACCCTCAACAAGGGAGAGAAATATAATAACTGCAATAATTAATTTAAACAGAGATTGAGGATTACAGAGGATTATATGAAGTTTTATTGTCTAATACTCAAGGTTTCTCTACACTGAAACTGTTTCAACAGTAATGAACAAAAATTATTGAAACAAGACTTTCTTATCTGTAGGCTTTATTGCATATTTTCTCTTAATCAACTCTCCTGCTGGTTTATGTTTAGAAAAGCATTCTCATACTTCCGTGTTCTGTCTTTCACTTCATCCCAAAGAGATTGGCTAGAGTCTGGGATGGAGATGAAATTCTAAAACCCACTGCCTTCCTGTCATTTACAAGTCACACTGATACTACAGGGCAGAATGGAAATGCACCATAGGATTTCCACAGCTTTAATCTTTATGTAAGCAGACTGCCACTACTCTCTGCCATGGCTGACTGGGGTAGATAGAATTGCCAACGTTTTGGTTAAACTCAAGGATTTAATCACTAAGTACTATGAACACTTCTGGACAAAATGACTAAAACACACAGGGACCCTATGAACAATGGATCTGAACCTGGTCCTATGTAAAAATATCCTGGTTGATAATGGCATGCACTTTCAGCTACAATCATCTTGAATGAAAAATGATTATAACTCATTTAATATTCCAGTAGTAGTATAACCTCAGTTGGAAAACTCTTTAAGTGCTCACCTGCTAATTTCAAGATTGTTGTTGTTAGGTGCAGTCAGGTCGTAGATGACTCATAGCGACTGTATGAACATAAGACCTGAGCACTGCTCATAGAGTTTCTGTAGGCAAGCTATTATGAAAGTGGATGCCACTTCTGCTTCCAAGCTTGTTTTAATCGGGATGCTCCACCAAACACTGTCCACCATGGGTAACCATTATCACATTTGACACAACGACTTCACAGCTTGTTGTAAGGGGAGGAAAAAACCCATCATGACAATTTGCTTCTATGAAAATTGCAGCCTAGTAAACACTGTAGAGTAATGCTACTCTTAAAAGTAAGATTTCCAGGAATTAGGATTTATGGAAACAGCAGCATATAACACACAACAACAATAAACAAGAGTTCACACAAAAATCAACAATCCACAGTTCCTAGCCCCTTGTAGAAAATCTGTGAACACATACATCTTTCCTTTTTTTTTCAAGAGTCTTCTTTCTCAACATCTTTTTGTCTTACATTCTGTACAAAGAATATATCCGTTGAAGTAGAGGTTAAAGTTTTGTCTTGTCTTGACTCCTCTGCTGTTATAGACTTTTGCGCTTTGGACTTGCAAATTGGTCCGTTATTTCTGTTGAGTAAGAGTCAACTCATAGCTGAGCCTTCAATGAGTTTCCAAAGCTGTAATGGCATAAGACAACATTGATCACATTTCCCTTAGGGAGCTGAAGGTGAATTTGATCTTCCAGAGAGGTAGTGCCTTTGGATTAGCAGCTCAGTATCCCAGGAATTATGCCACCAAAGCTCCCTGGTAAAGTCCTGTTTATATTTCATATTGTGATTCTGCTAAGGAACTCTTCCCACAGTCCTGGTCACTTGCTGACTTATTTTAGGGACTTATTCTAACCAGGCTGCTGTAAGTACACAAACACCTACCTAACCCTGAAAAGCCATAATTTATTAAAGAATTCATTCCCTCCAAATGACTAAACATTTATTACATGCCAGGTCATGAGATGTTGATTACAGAGAATAAAAGAGGCACAAGCGAAATATACTCTCTATCTTAAGTTTCATGTAATCCAGGACAAACAGTACTCTGAGGAGATATTTATTTTCATCAAGAGTTATCTTTACTAGGATAGATATACCTTCTTCTGGGAAATGATAATCTTTTTTTTCAAGCTAAAGTTAAGCATATATTGGTGTTGTTTTCTGTCATTTGTTTCTAAGAAAATGTTGTACATTTTAAAATTTTATTATATCCCTGATACATACCATGCAACTAGGGATCTATCACTGGATAGCCGCAAAAGACCCATAAGTATGGCAGAGATTGCGAGACTGGAGCAGGACTGGGCAGGGTTTTGTGTTGTAAGTAAGGTTGTTTCTAGTGGGAGATGATGCAGCGCCACTTAGAGAAACACATCGTCACACTTCTTCGCATTGTGTTAATAACACAATATTTAACCACTGTTTCAGCAGAACTCAAACTAAAACTCACTACTGCAAAGCGGGTTCTGATTTTTAGGGATCCTTAATCTGTTCATGAGGCTATCTATTACAACAGGAGAAGACTGTCCGTCTTTCTTCCATAGGGTGGCTTGTTTATGATAGAAGCACAAGAGGAAGGTCTTTGGTGCCTGCTTTGGCAGCACATATACTAAAATTAGAATGATACAGAGAAGATTAGCGTGGCCCCTGTGCAAGAATGACACACACATTTGTGAAGCATTCCATATTTTTAAGACTCAACAACAACAACAAAACAACCCTGTTAGAGTTAGTAGGCCAATTTGGTAGTGTGGCAGGATATGAGAACAATATGCAAAAATCAGTAGGATTCCTCTAAAGTAATGAACAGAAAACTCAGAGAAGGAAGTCAAAAAAGTAATACCATATGCAATAGCCAGCCACAACTTGAGATACTTAGGAGTGAGCCTAACTAGAGATATAAAAGCATTATATAAAGAAAACTACAGAGCATTTCTGCAAGACACATGAAAGACCTACAGAAATGGAATAATAATGTGCCCTGTTCATGGATAAAAAGACTCAGTATCATGAAAGTGACAGTCCTACAAAAAGCAATCTGCATGTTCAATGGAATCCAAATTCAGATACCAAAATCATTTTTCAAAGAGATTGAAATGGAAATTGTCAAAATTATGTGGACAGATAAGAGACCCCAAATAAGCAAAACATTTCTGAGAAACAAACATAAAGTGAAAGGTACAGCCCTCCCTGACCTCAAAACCTACTACACAGCAGTGGTAACCAAAACATCATGGTACTGGCACAATGATAGGCACATAGACCAATGAAACAGAATTGAGAACCCAGAAGTAGACCCAACTATCTATGGTCAACTAATATTTGACAAGGAAATTGAAGTCATCAAATGGGAAAATGACCACCTCTTCACCAAAAGGTGCTGATAAAACTGGATTTCTAGCTGCAGAAAGATGAAACGGGAACCACATCTCACAGCATACTCAAACATCAACTCAAAGTGGATCAGAGACCTGGGAGTAAAGCCCCAAACCATAACGTTTATAAGAGGAAGAAAGCTTAGGAATGATAGTCCAAAGTATAAAGAGATTGTCAAATACAGCCAGAAATATACAATCTGAAGAGGATAAATTGATGAATTGGACCTTTGAGAGATTAAATTCATGTGTGCACCAAGAAATTTTTCCAACAGGGTGAAAAGAAAACCTATAGTCTGAGAATAAACATTTGATAATACCATCTTAGACAAGAGTCTCATAACAAAAGTCTATGGGCCTCCACAGGAAAAAGACTGATAACCCCATCACAAAATGGGCAAAAGACATGGAAAGAATTTTCAGAGAGGAAGATATTCAAATCACAGACATATGAAAAAATACTCAAAATCACTGGTAATAAGAGACAGGTAATTCAGAATTACAACAAGGTACCCTCTCACTCCAGTAAGAGTGGCAAAGTTTTTTTTTTGTGGAAAGATTTACTGAAAATATCATGAGA
>NW_006399848.1:12642680-12643570 GCF_000299155.1 Elephantulus edwardii | reverse complement strand
CACTTTCTCCAGCACTAAATAAGTGTTCTGGTTTCTCCACAACCTTGTCAGCATTTGTTGCTTGCTCTTCTGTTAAATTTTGCTATTCTTACTGGGGTGAGTTGATATCTCATATTTTTTTTTTATTTTCATCTCTCTTAGAGCTAGGGATTTTGAACATTTCTTCATGTATTTGCCATCTGAATGGCTTCTTTGATGAAGTGTCTGTTCATATCCTGTGCCATATTTTCAATTAGATTATTTACCTTTATCGTGTTGTGATGCTCAAGTGCTTTATAAATTCTAGTTGTAAGTCCTTTATCTGACATATCATTATCAAATATTTATATTTTAATACTAAAAAGTAATACTAGAAAACATTTTAACAGATTGCATTGAGAAAGCAGCTTAATTTTCTCTAAGGACTCTTTGGATTGAAACATGTGATAACTGGTATCGATAGGAAACAAAATGTTATGATAGAATTTAAGAAGAAAATAAAATACCATTGCTTAATGAAATAATGTATTAGTTACAATAGAATTTAAAATGTCCTTCCTTTCTCAGTCATCGGCAAGATTTTACTTCCTATAATTTTCACTAGCAAACGTCATTGTTAATAACTTCCAAAGAATCAATTGTGTCTTCCTCCTCTCCTGGATAGGTGAGAATGCAAACAGAATGCCACAAAAATTTATCATCACATTTTAATTGTTGATAGGGTTAGTGAAGAATCCCCTACTGGTACACTCAACATGTGTTAAGAAAATCACATAAAGACACAGATACAATGATTCAAGACAAAGTTATAAAGAAATAAAAGTAAGCTTTAATGAACACATTTGAAAACACAGAAGAGACTCTGAAAATTGCATAGTCACAGGCGACTCGACGGCACATAACAACAACAA
>NW_006399848.1:12633335-12638375 GCF_000299155.1 Elephantulus edwardii | reverse complement strand
ACACCCATCCTGATTACCCCAGTCACTGTGTCAATCCATCTCATAGAGGGTCTTCCCCTCCTGCGCCATCCCTCCACCCTACCAAGCATGATGTGCCTCTCCAAGGACCCGTCCCTCCTTACAATATGTCCAAAGTATGTCAGACGAAGTCTTAGAATCCTTACATCCAAGGAGTAGCCTGGTTTAACCCTCTCAAGGATGAATCTGTTTGTTTCCCTAGCAGTCCATGGTACATTCAATACTCTTCTCCAGCACCACAACTCAAAGGCATCAATTCTTCTATCCTCCTTAGTCATTGTCCAACTCTCTGATGCATAACAAGTAATTGCAAAGTGCCTGTATCAAACACACCTTAGTCTCCAGAGTGACACCATTGCTCTTCAGTACTCTGGAGAGGTCCGTAACAGCAGACTTTTCCATCGCAATACGTTTTTTGATTTCCTGGCTACTGGTGCCAAGAGTGCTGACCATGGAGCCAAGCAGACTAAAGTTGTTAACAATCTCAATCTCTTCACCATCCATCCTGATGCTGCCAATTGGTTCAGTGGTGAGACTCTTTTTCACCATAGCCCCTTTTAATTTATAAAAAGGATTTTGTACATGATGAGAAGCAATTCAGTTAAAGGGTGTGAAAACTAGTTAAAAAAAATCTGTACTTGTGTTTGAGAGATTGCTCTGGATTGAGTGTTGGCAGAAAGTTGTCTAAGACCAACCTGACATTTTTGTTAGCTTTTCAAATGCTGGCTCCTGATAACTCCATGCCCAATGGAAAAAGAAATACTACCTCATCTTGTATAATTGCCACAGTCAGTTCCAGAGTGAAGAGTAGAGATCCACGTGGGGTTTTATTGGCTAATTTTCAGTAGAGTCTCAGTTTGTGTTAGTCTGGAAGTTCTCCTAAAATGAGCTCAAAAATAGAACAACATGCATGTCTCCAGAGAGGTAGGTGGTCGCTGCACATGAGGTTCATAGACAGGAAATTGAAGCAGGCCCTTTGATATAGAAGGCAGGAATTCTACCTCTAAAGCACCAATGCCTCCAAACATAAGGTTGTTGATTGCTGAGTTAACTTTGATGAGTCATTATGCATTCATGGAGAGCTCATGCACATCAGAATAAAAGGCAGCCCCAAAGGATTACAGATAGCTGATTTTTTTTCAAAATTTGCAAGTTTTTCTGTTTCCCTTTCTGTAATTATGAGATTTATTAGGAAAATAACAACTCATAATTCAGGTAAAACACTCAATATGGTGAGGATATCCAAACCTTGCTCATAGCCTGGTTCCTTCTGAGCTTCAACCCTAAGGTTTTTCTGAGATGCTCTGAGTGGAAACAAACTGTCAATATTTTAACAGTAAGCTAGCAATGCCCTGACTGTTCACACCATCCAGGGAATCAATATATGTACTTCATATACATTTACGCAGGAGAGTATCTACATGTGTCTCTTTAAATGTCCATTTGAAATACAATGTTCCAATAAACATAGTAAATGAGTTACATGTCTAAGATTCGTGAAACATTGAAAACATTTAGTATAACTTAGGTGTTGGGGGTTTTTTTTTGTTTGTTTGTTTTTAAATTGGCACTGAAAGAGGTATTGTTTTAAAAATGTTTTGTGGTAATATTTGTAAGATTAAAGAAGGAAGTCATTTTAGAATTTTTTTTTAGGAGTCTAGAGGGAATCTTTAGCCAGCAGGTTTTAGAAATAGTGATGGGTTCAGGAATTCCAACCTGGTCATCCAAGTCAGAAAAAGAACCATTGTGAACACCTGCAGACTGTCAGAATTGTGACAATGGGAAGCTTTAGAAAAGTGTTAATGAATGAGGAAAGAAGAAGTAAGACTTGCTCATTTTAGCAAGAAGGTCCCAGTGGGTCAATCAGAAGAAGAAATATGATTAAAAAGAAGAAAAAAGAAGCTGTATGGAAGCCTGGATTAGAAACTTCCACTGTCTACAATTTTTTTTTCTCCCCTAAATTGTAAAGCATCCTAGAAAGGATCTTGGCACTTGGAAGTGGTTCAGGGAGACTATTTCAGAGTTTAGTGGCAGAATTTGGTGTGTATACTCATGGCTGCTTTGTAAACCTGCGTGAAATGAGGCTTCGTAATCGTGAGATCTATGGTTGCTCATATCTGAGATTTATGAAAGCATATCAGGTAGGTATTTGCGTAGGTCACAGTGGAAATTAAGGTGCCCTAGTGGTGTTGGGTTACAAACCAGAAGAGCAAGGGTTCAAGTGCAGCAGGAGCTCTGAGAGATATAAAGATAGTTGCCTCTTCCCATAAAGATTGAAAGCTGTAAGGCACCCATTCCTTGTAAAACAGAAATAATTATTTTTTTTTCTTCCTCAGTAAAGAGATGAAAAGAAAAAAAAAAAAAGACTTAAAGTTGTTGAAACTTATGGAAATCAAAATCTTCTCCACAGATATTGGATTGAAATCTTGGAATCAAGATTTAAGATTAGATTAGACTAGATTAGATTAGTGACTTTTCCTAGTCATTTTTTTCTTAATTCTACTTTATAAATGTTCACGTCTGTGGTTTCATCATTTAAGCTTCCTCCCAAACACTAGTACTTCTTGCTGGTGTCAGGTGCCAGAGAGTTGACTACAACTCATAACAATACTATGAACTGAAACTCACCCTATTCTGTATCCTATACTGTGAACTTTGTCCGATTTCTGTCCTATTCCTGATGATCTCTTACAATGCTGGAGCTTATTGTTACAGCCGTTGTATTAATACATCTTGTTGTAGGTCTTCTTCTCTGACTCTCCACCTTTCCCAGCCTTTTTCCAAGGACTGGTCCCTCCTGACAAAACGTTCAAAGTATGTACAATGAAGTTTCACCTTCTTTGCCTCTAAGGATCACCCTAGTTGTTCTTCTTCTAAGTCAAACTTGCATTGATGTTATTGGGCAGAATTCACACTACATGATGAACATTTAATTAGATCCAGAGACTGCAGCCTTCAATATGGATTGAAGCTCAACATCAAGAAAGCTAAGATTCTCACCACTGGGCCAATCGATAGCATCAGTATGGATGGTGAAGAGATTGAGATAGTTAACATTTTTAGTTTACTTGGTTCCACAGTCAACACTCTTGGTAACAGCAGCCAGAAAATCAGGAGACAAATTGCATTGGGAAAGTCAGCTCTGAGGGACCTCTCAAGAGTACTGAAGTGCAACAACATCAGGCTGGAGACTAAGGTGCACCTGATTCAGACTATAGTCTTTTCAATTACGTACTATGCATCAGAGGGTTGGACAGTGAATAGGGATGATAGAAAGAGAATTGATACCTTTGAGCTTTGGTGCTGGAGAAGAGTGTTGACTATCCCATGGACTGCTAGGAGAACAAACAGATTTCTCCCGGAGAGGGTGACACCGGAATGCTCCTTGGAGTCAAGGATTCTGAAGCTTCGTCTGACATACTTTGGGCATATTGCAAGGAGGGACTGGTCTTTGGAGAGGGACATCATGTTTGGGAGAGTAAAGGGATGGTGCAGGAGAGAAGACCCTTGATGAGATGCATCAATTCTGTGAGTGGAGTGGTGGGAATGAGTGCACTTGAGATGGCTAGGTTGGCACAGGATAGAAAGGGATTTAGGGCTCTTATACATAGGGTCGCTATGAGTCGCAAAGCGACTCGATGGCACATAACAACAACTTATACTAATTTGACAATAATCAATAAGTGAAACAACAACAAATTGTTCTATCAAGAGACTCTTTTTACATATAAGATGAGCAAATCTTCCTAAGCCATACACACACATATGTATTCCTTCTTTCCCCAGTTATTTCCCTCATAACTTTATTAATAATATAGTCCTTATCAAAATCCTTCTCTTCAAATCTCTTTCTGGTAGGACTAAATAGACCATACAAAACTCACCACTAAACAGTATTTACCCAATTTTAATATTGCTTTACTTATGAAATCATGTTATTTTTATATGGTAAGAATCTCATTTCCATGGCAACCAGTAGGAACACCCCATTATCTGAAATCTAAACAGTGCTGACTAAAATCTCCAGTGAATTCTTATTCCGCCTTATTATAATAATGTACAATCTCTGTGTGTCTCCATTTTTATTTTGTTCACAAGATTTAGTAACTTATAGACTGTCCTGACATCATATATTTTCTGATTATTACTGTGTTTTTTTCCTAATCATAAGACTAGAAATTATATTTTAGATTTCTAGACCATATTTAACAGTAATATAAATTATATTGATTTTAATACAGTTATAATGAAAAGTTAAAAGTTATGCTGATTTTCCTAATTTATATTATATATTTTTTGATAGAAAAAGTTTGTCACTCAGAAAAGAGAGAGTTGTTTAGATAGTACATTAGAAGTTTTGCTGACATAATCTGTATTTAAAGTGGGTGTTATGCAAATAGTATGTGCAGATTCATTTTTACTCCATAATGACTTAACACACCTCACTTTGGTTACAAGGCATGTAGAAATATTACAGTGTAGATTGTATTATGAGTCTATTTGTGTCATAGCCATAATACTGCTTTAGTATCAATACTAGAGTGTATAAAACTATTTTTTAATACTTTTAATTATTGATTTCCACTTATTTATTATTGCACTTTGCTCTCTGCCCACTCCCCCCCCAGTTCACTTTTCTCTTTGAAATGTAAAAAAAAAAAATTCCACATTTTCATTGTAATACAATCTCTCCCCTGAAACCCCCCTCCACAGTCTACTCCACTATGCACCTTTCATTCTGTACACTTGTCATGATGATAATACCTAATCATATGTTCCTTTTAAACAGTTCTCTTCCTCGTATATTTCAATGCAGTGGACATTATTTATCCCCTCTTTTCTTATTTTCTTCCCAACCCCAATGTCAGTCCTTCTTTACAACAGTGGCACTATGCAGTATTTTTCCTTTTCTGACTAAGATATTTCACTAAGCATAATGTCCTTCAGGGTAACCCGTTATGTATAATAATTCATTAGTCCTGGTTTTTCAATGTAGCCTAGTACTCCATTGTGTGAATACAC
>NW_006399848.1:12631291-12632185 GCF_000299155.1 Elephantulus edwardii | reverse complement strand
TGCCACTTTGCTGAATTGGTCAACAATGTCCAGTAGTTTTCTTGCTGAGTCTTTAGGGTTTTCTACGTATACTAACATATCCCCTGTATATAGAGATCATTTTACCTCCTCTTTATCAATTTGGATACCCCTTCTTTCCTTCTCTTTTCTTATTGCTATTGCTAAGACTTTCAATATAACATTGTAGAGGAGAGGTGATAGTGGGCATCCTTGCCTAGTTCCTGTTCTCAAAGGAAATGCCTTTAATCTCTCTCCATTAAGAACAATGCTGGTTCTAGGATATTTATATATACTTTTCACTATGTTGAAGAAATACCCCTCTAATCCTATTTTGTTGAGTGTTTTAATCAGGAGAGGGTGTTGGATTTTGTCAAAGGCCTTTTCTGCATCAATTGATAGGAACATGTGGTTCTTTTTCTTTGCTTTGCTAATGTAATGAATTACATTGACTATTTTTCTTATGTTGAACCATCCTTGCACTGCCGCGGACCAGCCGAAGGAAGGGGAGAGCTGAGGATGAAAGACACAGAAAGGCTAAGACTGATGGTCAGTAGCAAAATTTATTCTTGAAATTCTATATCATATTCTTTTGCAGTAAACAGAAAAAAAAGCTTAGCCTCAAGGCCAACAACACACTTGTTTCGATATTCCCCACTACCTGCAAGATTGCTTACTTTATTAACAGCAGCAAGCAAGGACATCTGAACAGAGGCATTAGTGAGGGACGTGCCATTCTGTACATCCTTGCTTGGCCTTGGGGTTCAAGGAACGGTTAAACCTGTTTTTGCTCCCCTTCAAACATCTGCACATTTGAACCTGGCGAAAAATGGCTACTTGCTTAAAATGGCTGCAGTATGGCTCACTTTTTGACATCCTGCTTCCTTGAGTTTTTTT
>NW_006399848.1:12613906-12629722 GCF_000299155.1 Elephantulus edwardii | reverse complement strand
TTTCCTTTTTCAGTTTTGTTAATGTTTGTTTAATATATTTTGCAAGTCTTTCATTTGGTGCATAGATATTTATTATTGTTATGTCCTTTTGTTCTATTGGCTCTTTAATCGTTATGTAGTGACCTTCCTTGTCCTTTCTGATGGTTTTGTATTTAAATTGATTTTGTCAGAAATTAATATTGCTACTCTTGCTTTTTTTCTGGTTGTCATTTGCTTGGTATGTTTTTTCCCCATCCTTTTTTTGTTAGGCTTTTTTTTTTTAAATCTTCATTTTTCAGGTGTGTCTCTTGTAGACAGCATATTGGTGTATTTTGGGGTTTTTTTTGTTTTTTTTAATCAATCTGCTACTCTTTTTCTCTTTAGTGGTGCATTTAAATCATACATTCAGTGTATTTGTTGAGAGGCAAGGTTTTATAGCTATCATTTTGTTGAATTCTTTTTGGTGGTGTTGCTAGTTACTGTGATCCATCCTGCTTTCTATGGCACTCTGTAATAAGGTTGTCTCTTAGTGTTTCCTGCAAACTCTGGTCTCATTTTTGCAAACTCCCTTAGGTTTTTGTTTTGTTTTGGTAATTTTTCTGGGCATATCTTGATCTCTCCTTCATGTTTGATGGACAATTTTGCTGGGTTCAGTATTCTGGGCTGACAGTTGTGCAGTTGTGTTCAATGTCATTCCACTGCCTTCTTGCTCTCATGTTTTCTGTTGAGAAATTGGCATTTAATCTTATCAGCTCTCCCTTACAGGTTACTCTTTGTTTTTCATTCACTGCTTTCAGAATTTTCTTCTTATCTTAGGTTCTGGCTAATTTGACTATGATATTCTTTGGTATTTTTCTTTGGGGTCTATTCTAAATGGTGTTCTCTCAGCTTCTTAAATATATATTCTCTTATTCATTATGCCTGGGATATTTTCTCTCATAATTCCTCCACAACTTCTTGGTGCCTTTATTTCTTTCTGTTTTGGGATTCTGATGATGTGCATGTTATCTCTTTTGATGATGTCCCACATTACTCTTAGGTTTTCTTCTTTTTCCTTCCTTTTAGATTCTGCTTTTTATTCTAACATATCAGTTGTGACAATTCTATTTCACTGGTCCTGTGTTCCATCTCTTGAACTCTGTTTGTTTATGTGTTACTCCATCATGTTGGCAGCTCCTGAAACATTGGACCTCATATTTTGGTTTATGGTTTCTTGTTTTTCCAGAGCTTTTAATGCCTCATTTTTTTTTAAATCTGTATTGTTTTTAATTGTTTTTTTGAACTCCTCCTCATTTTTGCTTACAATGTCCTATAGTTCTTCAAGTTTGTTTTTCACCCATTGAAAAGATTCAATCATTGTTCTTTTAAATTCTGTGTCAAAAAGTTCCATCAAATTTTCTGTCTTCCAGAAATCCATTGATACTGTGTCACCTTTTAGAGGTTACATCTTGCTTTGTGCTTGTATAGGGTGTGATGTAGGCTGCTTCCTATGTGACATTGATATGGTAGAGTTTTTCATGCCTGAGGCGATGGTAGGTTCCTGATCTGAAGTCACTGCTCAAGAAAAAGGTGGAACAGCTAGCTACCTTGTCTGTGTTTCTCTCTGAACTTCTGACCCAAGGGAAAGTTTAGTTTATGGCCTATGAGAGCAGCCTCTTGTTGCAGTTGCAATTTTTACCAACAGGCCACAAGAATGCCCGCAGTCAGTTGGAAATACCTAAATATCATTGACAAAAGAAATAATTACTGGTATGGTTAATAGGAACTTAACAGGGCCAAAAGGAGTTATTTGATTATAGGCCATGTCCTCTTGCCTATTTTCAAGTTGTAAGTGGACCTCAAATGTTTGTGTATGATTGACTTGAATACATATTATAAAACTGAACAGCTAAACAACATATGAGTATACAAGGCAGATGATTTTGACTTATTTCCTATAAACCAGTTATCTAGTTATGTGATCTTAAACCGATTGTTTTTGCTGTGTACTGTAGAGTTGGAACCAACCCATAGATGAGTTTCTGGCTGGTTTCAGAAGGGCATAATTGCATGAGAAGAGAATGCCCATGTTATTAAACTTTTTTATAAGTCTCCGGTGTTTTTTTCAATTTTAAATTGTACATATTAGTAATTATTGTATAAATTAGTGAGGTAATACATGAAAGTTCTTAGTGCTATGTTTTATACTCAGTAAACATTATAAAAACTGGTGTTTTTTTCTCTATTATGTAATTTTGAAAAAGTTACAGAGATAAAAGTGTTCAATATATGTCAAAAGGAAAGGCAAAATATTGATCAATTTTTCTTATGTTGAGAATTATGATGTTAAATATTCATTTCATATTAATATAAAATAAGATTGCAGTAAATTTTTAATGTAGGAGTTTTAGATGTCACTCATCAGCCAAGATTTTAATAATCATATGATAAGAGAAACTAAGTATTTTTTAAAGACTGAATAACCAAGGACACATTTATGAACAAAAGGAAGACGAGAGTCCTATATACATCATAAGTGTTAAATAAAATTGAAGCCCACACATTGAAAATGGCTATTAACTTTTTAAATAGACATAAAGAAATATATAATGTATTTGCTGTCATCTATAGGTGATTCACTGGCACATAACAACAGTAGCATGTTTGTGGAGGTTTTTTATTTTCAGTTTTTTAAATTTAAGTCTCTTGGTTTGAACAAACAAGAACCTGAGGATGTCCTCTGTATTTAAAAGTTGGGGTGTTTTTTTTTATATTTTGGAGGAACATTCTTCTAAGTGGCTTAGCACTCTTTTGTCAGTATGCTGTACTGAGTTAACCTGGGGTTGCTGTGACACTGAACCTTGTGCCATTGGAGTGTCAAATACCATCATGATTACACTTGATGTAACCATGATGTATCCTGTGTTTGGTGGAGCTCCTAGTTTAAGAAATGTTTGGAAGCAGGAGTAGCATCTACTTCCTAAACAACATGCGTCTGGAAACTCCATGAACTTTGACAAACGACGATAATTATAGAAAGGCTCCAGAACTTTAGAGTTGCTATGAGTTGTGCTCTACTCAGTGGCAATCAACAATAACAATGAAGAGAGGTATTTCTAAATAGAGCAACATCATGATATTTTCCTAATGTGTGACACAAATACTGACGAGCTGAAAGGGAAACACAAATGCTTAAATGAAGGGGTGGCTTTGGATTAACTATATGGATTGTAGCTCTCTTTTTTACTGATGACCATTTCAGATACTAGATCCAGATTACTTAATTTTTCTGAGTTCTGTTTTCCACAATTTTAAAATAAAAAGATGAACAAACAAGTTTTCACAGAAAAGGTCAATGATAGCTCTAATAGTAAGCAATTCTCATTTGGTTAAATATAGTAAAATATGTGATATAATAATAAATACAAGCTTACTTTTCTAAGGAAAATGCAGGCATTTATAGGGAATTTAAACAACTTCTCCCCAGTAATATTAAGCCATTATGTTGTAATAGCCCCATGTTAACCAACATTACTGTGATAAAAGATATTCTTGTTGTACTTCTTTGACTATCAGTAAAATGTCAAGAGATGGAATGAACTACTGAAGACTTGGTCAAGATGTAAGGGGAGAGAAGCTCATGGTTTAGCGTCCTCTTGACCGATGGTCCTCATAACTCTTTAAGAAGTTTTACAAGAGGAAATTCATGTTGAATGTAGTCACAAACCAAGATGTTGGTTACTTTTTCTTACATGTTTATCCTTCCTATTTACAAGACCACATCCATATTAGAAGGCAGCTTTAGCAGGAGAATCAAGATTTTGCACAGACATCATGCTAACACTTCTATAAAAAAAAGAGTATCTTTTTGTCCTGATTACATTTTTTAATTTAGGCAGCTTCTGTCTTGATCAGCTTAACTCATATGTATTCTGACAGGTTTGTGCACATTTTTAAGGAGTGCATGACAGTTTCTATTTGTTTAGTTTTGTGTATGTTTATGTGTATGTATAAATATGTTCATAGTCGTATGCGCATATAGTGTGTGCATTTTGGAGAATACATAATTATACTTAACTGTGTTTCCTTGAGATCTTGGCTTCATTATTTCTGTCTCTTGTGTTTACAGACACATTTAATTCAGTACCATGAACTTCTTTTATTTAACAATATCTCATCATTATGCTATTACATTTTCCAAAGAAAGAACTAAAGAACCCATTGTTCTTAAAAATAATCACTGAAATTATGGCATGGCATATGGTGCACCAGAATTTTGCTATTGTGTGAATATTGCATTGAGTTTTCATTTTCATTTATGTATATTCTCTAGAAAGGGAATGTTTCCCCAGAGTTTCTTAAATTCTTCTTTCTCTAGTGGCTGTAGAGCTGCTATTTACGATTTGTTCATATTTTCAGAATTTTTTAAAAGCAAGAATAGATTTTATTCTATCTGCGTCTGCAGCTTTTGTTGTTTAAATAAAACATCTGGTCACACAAAAGAAATCTCAAAACCCAAAAGACTGCTAAAATTATGTAGTGTCTATAACATGTTTTCAGAAGTAGTTTAAAATTGGTGACATAATTATTCTTTATTTTTTATAAACAAAGCCTGATAAAGATGCATATGTTTAATAAGTAAGGCTTGATAAAGATATATGTTGTAGAAGTGCATGTTTCAGGGATTTCTTCACAATCCTACAATTATGCAAGACCAGCTAATCCATCTGATTTTAAGTCAGCAGGATTTCTTGAAATTAAAATGGTCACAAAATAGATATTAACACTGCACTGCAATTATATTTTGTTACTGAAACCATATTAAAGTTTAGGAATTGTTGTAGAGATCTACTGCTTACTAGAATGGAGATACCCAAGAATGAGCCATGTCTAGAATTTATGGATGATGAAATTAGGGCACAGGCTCAAATATGCCTACCCACTTCATTCCTAAATAAAAGTATACCATATCTCCCCACCCCCACCCCATTGTTTAGTAGGTTTCTGAATCCATAAGTCTTTTTCTCCCATCTAAAATTTTTTCTTGGTTTTTGTTGGGTAATAATTATTATGCATTGTGTTCCATTCTTGTATATTGTGTTTTAGACATATTTTCACTTACATTGTGTTTCATACAATTATTCATATACATTACAGTTTATATAAATATTTATTATTGAGTTATGCGTATTAGTACCATTGAATCTTATTCTTTCATCCCAACTTCCACCTGCCAATCTCTACTCTCTTCATAATTTCCAACCTTCTGCTTTTTCTGCCTCTCCTCTCCTCTCCTCTCCTCTTTCCTTCCCTCCCTCCCTCCCTCCCTCCCTCCCTTCCTTCCTTCCTTCCTTCCTTTTTTCCTTCCTTCCTTCCTTCCTTCCCTCCCTTCCTTACCTCTTTCCTTCCTTCCTTTTTGAATATTTATCCACATCTTGTTCAGCTATCTTTCTATTTTTAAAATAAGGGTTTTATGTGGTATTTGACCTTATAGTTCTGAGTTATTTCATTAAGCATAGTGATCTTTAGACTCTTTCATTTCATATAGTATTATATGAAATTTGTTTCCTTAGTAATGCATAGTTTCTCACCCTTGAATATAAATTATCATCTTACTGTTATGTTATACTGTTATGTTATAAACACTGTTATGTGCCACTGAGTTGAAATGAACTAGTAGCTGACCAAACATTTTCAGAGACTGCAGATTTCACTGGAAGAGACTGACCATCTTTGCACACTGAGCAGTTGCTGGAATTCCCTGCCTTGTGATTGTCAGTGCCACCTCTTACCCACTAGGTCATCAGAGGTTTCAGAGTTTCTGTTAAAAAACTGTAAATATCAATAATTGAAGAACAAAAATAGGGAATTAAAAGGATTTTAGGAGCATGAGTACAATAGGTTCAAACATTAATGCAATGTCAAGAAAGGCAATGATAGCTACAAAAACTATCATATTTTGGGCATTGTATTCCATACTGTCAGTGATAAGAGGAGGCCGAAATGCCCTTGAAGGAGGAAAAAGTTTCATCTTGTCATCATGAAATTTGACATGAACTTTCCAGAGATGGAAAATTATTAGATTATTAAAAAGAAACTAAAAGGGGCAGTAAAGTATCTGTAAGATTCATGTATATACATTGACAAGGGGACCTCTTGCCAGTTTTAGATACATTAGTAAAGACTCTTCAAAATTTTCCACACATAAAAAAATCAAATTATTCTTTATCCTTGGAGTGGAAACTATACCTAAGCTTAGACTCCAAGAGGAGATACATGAAAAAGATAAAAAGGTACTATACTTCTCAGATCAATTTTCCACTCTTCACATAATAGTCATAGTAAGACATGCTAGAGGAAGTTAAAATAAAATTAAACTCTAAGTTAGAGTTTTCTTATAGGATATGGAAATTATAAATGAAAGCAATCTGTTAGCTATTCTAATATATCTTTCCTGTCTCTGACAGGAAAATGATGCCCTTGGTTATCCTTACTTCAAATTGAACCACTTGGAAAATATATTATTATTGAAAAAAAATTATCCCTATGACCATTATGATTTTCTTAAAATGAATTTGATCTTTAACCGAAAATTATATTACATTTCTCCCTTACTAAGCGCTTTATTTCTATGCTTGAAATATATTTGAATTGCCACCTTGGGAAGAAGCTATATTTTAGATTGTTAGAAAAAACTTTATCATTCTGTTAAGTGTCTAATGTCAGTCTTTGTGAAGGCTTAAACAGAGTTTTTGATAGAAGAATATTTAAATACATTTGAGATTAGAACTTTACCAGTTCATAGGTAAAGGAACAAAAGGATTTCTTCAGGAATTCTTCAGTTCATCTATTTGCTTTTCATTCTTCTACTTCTACACCCTGCTCCTAGAATTATATTAGCACCCTTTGTATTCTTCTCCGTCACCTGTTAGTGATGTCTTCATTCTCATTCATCGAAGGAATTTTTTTTTTAAATTAAATTTTATTAATTTTAATGAACATTTACAGAGGTTTCGGGTTTCCATTCATTCATTGTTGCACTAGATCTAAGGAATTCTTGATCTTCTTTTGTTAGTGGGTGGTAGAGAAATGTGTGGACATGACATTTTGATGGGGATTTTTTTGACTTATGCAACTTCTTTGACAAAAGCGTTTTGATGCCAGGATCTTTTTGACATACCATTTTTTGGTGTAATTTTTGACACAGGGTTGTTTTGCCACAGGTGAAAAAAGAACTATTCAGCTTTTAACTTTTATTATTATCAGCCTCAAACTATCACTGAGTTGACCTTATCCCACAGTAAGAAAGAGAAATGGTTTCAGAATGATAGTGAAATTTAGCTTTGTTTTTGTTATTGTTAGGTGTGATCAAATCAATTCAAACTCTTAGTGGTCACAACAAAACAGAAAGAAAAACTTCCCAAGTTTTGTGCCACCTTCACAAGTTTTGCTAAGCTTCATTCAATAGTTGCACACAGGGTGCAAAACCATCTAATTGAGGACATTATTTATTTCTGACACCAGTGCCCTGCTCTGGGGCATGTTATATCCTGATAATATGTCCAAAGCCTATTTGACAACTTCTTTCACCTCCAACTCCAAGGGACATTCTGATTATACTTTCTTTAAGATATCCTTTGGTTTCTTCTCTACTATTTTCATAGATATTGGCTGTTGATGCAAATAAAAAGATATACAACACTAATATTTTCTCCATTTTTCATTGTGTGCCTCATTGGTTCAGATTTAAGGATCTTTGTTTTTTGGGGATTTAATCTTTTTTTAAGATAAAATCCTTACTGAAGGCTAAATAGGCTTTTATCATCATTAGTAAATTTGTTGAGTCCTCTACTTTCTGCAACAAAGCTGTGCTATTTGCATATTGAAGGATGTTAATGAGTCTCCTTTCTATTTGGGTGGTTTTTATTGTTTGTATAGCCTAGTTGTTGTTGTTGGGTTTTGTTATGTTTTTTCAATTATTTGTTCAGTACACAGTTTAAATATATGCACAAAAGGATATAAACCTGACACATGCATTCCCTTATTTTTAAATCATATATCATCACTTTTCAGTAGCAGGAGACTCCCAGGTTGAAAGAAGCTTGGAAGCAGGCATGGCATCCACTTCCATAAATAGCTTGCCTCCAGAAACCCTATGAACCTGGAGGAAGGACGGAAGTCACTCATGCAAGTGTCAAGGATTTTCATTCATAGAGTGGCTATGAGTTGCCTAAGACTCGATGGAACTTAGCAACACAACATCGTTATCACTTTGATGTGTTTTGCACTTTGGCTTATATACAGAATCTACATGAACTGAATTAGGTGTTCTGGAATTCACATACTTCTCACAATGTTATCCACGATCTGCTATTATCCATGCAGTAAATATTTTTCTGGAATTCTCTGATTTCAGCCAAGATTCTTCTAACACCAGCAACAATACCTTTCGTTCATGTCTTCTGCATTTGGCTTGAATTTCTAACAATTTCCTCTTAATATACTCCTAAACAACCTACTTTCTTACTTATCTTCAACAAAATTTTACTTATGTATACTTCTTCAGTGATTCTTTCCACAGATGTAATAGATCTAATTCCTACGCATACCATCAGGTGAAATCCATTTGTATAGCCTGTGTTTATGTTTCTTATAAAATGTATTTGCAATGAATAGTTCACTGTACAAAATTCTATCACACTATCTCCAGCTTCATTTCTGTCACCAAGTCCATGTTTTCCAAATACTAATCCTTTTCCTCTCTTTACAGCTTTTGCATTCTGGTCACTCATTATAATTAATGCATCTTGATTATAAGTTCAATTAATCTCTGACTGCAAAATTTGGTAGAAGTCATCTTTTTCCTCCTCTTTGACTTAAGTTGTTGGTGCGTATATTTGAATGATGTTGGTATTCACTGGACTTCCTTGTATGAGTATGGCTATTATCATTTCGCTCACTACATTGTATTTCAGGATGGGTCTAGAAATGACTTTTTTAAATATTAAAGCAACCTCATTTCCCCCTACCTTTTCATCTCCACATAGTAGATCATATGATTGTCTGAACCATAATGTTCCATATCAGTCCGTCTCATTTGACCAGTGCCTAGTATGTCAATATTGATGTGTTCTGTTTCTTTCCTCTCATATTTCTGTCACCAAGTCCATGTTTTCCAGAACATTTGGTTGTGTTTATATGAACCTTATACTCGGACCAGGAGGCAGTCTTCAGAAGAGAGAAAGGAAACCCTGCATGGTTCAAACCTGGGGAGGGTGTATGCCAGGGATATTTCCTATCTCCATATCTTTTCAATATATATGTGGAAAGAAAGGATCATCCAGGAGACTTGGGTCTATGACAAGGAATGTGGCACCAGGACTGGAGGTAGATTGCTCAACAATCTGTCTTATTCAGGTGACACAACTCTGCTTGCTGAAACCGAGGAGGACCTGAAGCACATGCTGCAGAAGGTCAAGGACTGCAGCCTTCAATATGGATTGAAGCTCAACGTCAAGAAGACAAAGATTCTCACCACTGGGCCAACATCATGATAGCTGGTGAAGACTGAGATTGTAAACAGCTTTAGTTTGCTTGGCTCTAGGAGAAAAGGCTTGCTCTACAGAGGATCAGACCAAGCTGCTTCTTCATGGTAAGGATTTTGAATTTTCTACTGACATATTTTGGACATATTGCAAGGAGAAACCAGCCCTTGGAAAGGAACGTCATGTTTGGGAGGATGAGGAAACAGTATCAGAGAGCAGATCTGTGATGAGATGGATTGAGTCCGTGACTGGGGTAATGTGGGTACGTGTGTTGGAGACAATAATTTTGGCACAGGATAGAGTAGGGTTCAGAGCTGTTGCATACAGTGTTGCTATGAGTCACAACTTGATGGCATGTGATAATAACAACAACATTAATGATATAATACTTTCTCATTGTTGTTGTTATTATGTGTCGTCGAGTCGTTTGTGACTCATAGCGACCCTATGTACAAAAGCCCTAAACCGTGCTCTATCCTGCGCCAACCGCACTGCCTCTGACACACCCATCCCGATTACCCCAGTCACTGAATCAATCCACCTCATAGAGGGTCTTCCCCTCCTGCGCTGTCCCTCTACTCTACCCAGCATGATGTCCCTCTCTAAAGACCTGTCTCTCCTTACAACATGTCCAAATTATGTAAGACGAAGCCCCAGAATCCTTGCCTCCAAGGAGCAGCCTGGTTTAACCCTCTCTAGAATGGATCTGTTTTCTTGGAAGTCCATGGTACATTCAATACTCTTCTCCAGCACCAAAGCTCAAAGACGTCAATTCTCCTTCTTCCTAGTCATTGTCCAACTCTCTGATGCATAACAAGTGATTGCAAAAACCATGGCCTGTATCAGGTGCACCTTAGTCTCCAGAGAGACACCGTTGCTCTTGAGTACTTTAGAGAGGTCCCTAACAGCAAACTTTCCCTTCGCAATAGGTTTTTTGATTTCCTGGCTGCTGGTGCCAAGAGTGTTGACCGTGGAGCCGAGCAAACTGAAGCTGTGAACAATCTCAATCTCTTCGTCATCCATCCTGATGCTACCGATTGGTCCAGTGGTGAGAATTTTTGTCTTCTTGACATTGAGCCTCAGTCCATATTGAAGGCTGCAGCCCTTGACCCTCCGCAGCAAGTGCATGAGGTCCTCCTCAGTTTCAGTAAGCAGGGTTGTGTCATCCGCATAACGTAGATTGTTGATAGATCGTCCACCAATCCTAACGCCACGCTTCTCCTCATAGAGCCCAGCCTCTCAGATAATCTGCTCTGCATTAAGGTTGAAGAGGTATGGAGATAGGACACATCCCTGGCGTACACCGTTCCCAATTTTGAACCATGCAGTGTTGCCCTGCTCTGTTCTGACTACTGCCTCTTGGTCCAAGTATAGGTTTTGCATTAGCATGATTAAATGTTCTGGGATTCCCATTCTTCTCAGAGTCAGCCACAGTTTGTTATGATCCACGCAGTCAAATACCTTTGCATAATCAATGAAACACAGATAGACTTTTTCATTACCTTTGAAAATATGTTACTTTTAATTTAAATATTTTGTTCTTCAATTTTCTAAATAGATTAGCTTTCTCTGGAAAAGGGACAAACATGAATCTCTTGTAGTTGTATGGACAGATAGTTGTCTATAGCTCTATTGACCTAGACCAATAAGGGCTTCCATCACTGATCTGCTTGTTGAAGCTTCTCAATTGGAAATTTGACAAGGCTTGTTGTTATTAAGTGCCACTGAGTTGAGTTCAACTCATAGAATGACACATGAACAATTGATGGGAATTCTGGCCTATCCTGTGCCATTCTTATTGTTCCTGAAATATTTCAGTCTTGTTGCAGATAATACTGCACCAATTCTTTCATTGAGTGTCTGTCTCTACTTTGCTACCATCCATCTTCTCAAGATTGATATCTGCCCTTCCATCTTTTCAAGATTGATGTCCTATTCCTAACAACACCATAAGAGCCTCTCCTAAAACATGGCTTCGAGGTATGATTCAGTGTTTTCAGTGCACTTTAATTCCTGCAATTCCATATGTTCGTAATTGTATGTTAAATATTTACAAGTATGCTAATTTGCTTGAGTGCAATGACTCTATACTTCTTCTATCTTTGGTTTATTTCCTTATATTTCCTGTGAATCCAGCTCAAAATTTGAGCAGTTCCCTTTCATTTATTGCTAAAACCGTTTTAAAATTATTTTTATCAGATTTTTTTGTTTATGACGTTATTGACTTTGATAATTTCATTATATTGGATTATGCTTCCGTGGAGACAGCACACATCTGGAACTCTTTGGTCAGTTTCTATACAGCTAGTGTCCAAATTTCTCTGTGCACATAAATGAATGCCTAAGAGCTGCCGTGATTTGTTGTAACAGTTCAACTGATATTCCATCATTTCCTGGAGCTGTATTTTTTCAATAGTTTGAGCAGGAAATCCTTGTGTAGTTTCAGCTCTTGACCACATGCTATCTCCTGAAATGTTTAAAAGTTGACCCATTATTTATGATAAATGGCTATGTATTCTTTTTACCTTCTTCAGTGTTTGTTGTGGTACTCAACTTTCTGACCACAGAATCTTTTGTCACTGCAGTGTGAGAATTTATTTTTTTTTCTTCATTCATCCTGAAAACGGTCAGCTCTGTTCTTACTTGGTTTTAAATGTCAGTTCTTGGATCATTTCATTCTGCTTGACACATCCTCTTGTTATCTTCTGTTCATCTTTCTTATTTCCTTATTTTATCCTTTGCTTTAAGTTCCCTACACTTGAGAGGAAGCTTTAGAATTTTTTATAGAATTCATTTTAGTATTTCCCTTCTTTCCTATATTTGTAATTCTCTTTTACTTTTCACATGTCTGATGTCTTTGATGTCCTACCTAATGATTTTAAGTCATTAATGCTCTAACTATAAATTTATTCTTGAGATCATCTGTAAATCATGATGGGACATACTCATGATTGTCTTTCTTCTCTCATGGAATTGTTAATTTTTTTTCTTTTTCCAAGAATTCTGGAGGACAACTGTTTGGCTAACTGACTGAAATAGATTCATATTTGTTCACATGCCAAAAAAAATGTGATCTATGAGAATGTGGAAATAATCAAACATTATCACTAGTATCACAAATAAGCAAGATCCTGCTGAGGACTATTCAATGAATGCCAGAAGTGAAAACTAGATTTAGAAGAGTCCGTGGCACTCAGGACATTATAGCCAATATTGTATGGATCTTCCCTGAAAGCAGAAGACTATCTATCAGCATTTCATTGATTATACAAACTTATTTGACTGTGTGAAATGTGGCTAACTTTCAGAAGAATGGGAATCCAAGAACACTTGATTGCACTCATGTGAAACCTATATTTGGAGAAGGAAGCTGTTGTCAAAACAAAGCAAGGAAAAACTGCATGATTCAAAGTCTTGAAAGGAGTGCTTCTGAGATTGAGATAGCTAATTTGCTTGATTCCATAATTATACTCTTGGCAACAGCAATCAGGAAATCAAATGACAAATTGCACTGGGGAAGCTTGCTGTCAGTGACCTCTACAGAGTGCTGACAATCAATGGTCTCAGTCTAGAGACTAAGGCGTGCCTGACCCATGCCATGGTCTTCACAATTACCTGTGATGCTTCAGGGAGGTAGACAATGACTAAAAATTATAGTAGAAGAATCAATACTTTTTAGGAATGGTGTTGGAGAAGAGTATTGAAAATACCAAGAACTGCAAAGAGAATGACTGGGTCTGTCCTAGAGATGGTTGCTCCTTGAAGGCTAAGATTTTGAAGTTCGATCTCACATTCTGTAGACACGTTGCCAGAAAGGGCTAGTTCTTGGAGAAGTACCTTATGCTTGGAAGGGTAGCGGGACAGCACAGGAGAGGAAGACTCTGCGTGAGATGAATTACCACAGTAACTGGACTAATGTGGTAGGTGCTTGGAAAACAATGTGATTGGCTCAAGGTAGGGCAGAGTGCACAGCTATTGTATATAGTGTCCGCTATGAGTTGCAGACGACTCAATGACACATAATGATGACAAAAACAGTGAGCAACTGATAGTTCTGTTGTGACACTATAAGCTTTTTCTAAATAATTACTTTGCACATCTTCATCTTATATTTCCACTGTCGTAGTTGATTTGATTTATGCATATTTAATATGATAAGGTTCATGTATAGATTATAGTTTATAATTTTTTAAAAGGTAAAAGAGGAGGGGAGGAATGATATACTGCATTGCAGCAGATGAGGGAGAGAACTGTTTAAAAGGGACATATGATTGGGTATTCTTGTCATAACAGAAGTCCACAATGATGGCTGCAGAATGCAGTAGCCTTGTGGAGACGGTTGCACAGCAATGAAAGAGTTTTTCTTTTACTTACCGTGGAGAAAAGTGAATTAATGAGGAGGGGATGGGCAGGGAGAAAAGTGCAAAAATGAATAAATGGAAACCTAAGTCTCTGTAAACTTTCATTGAAATTAACAAAAAAAAAACTCACAAGAAAAGGTAAATACAATTAATAAGTCATTAGTTAGACCAAATTATATTATTTGAGCTCCAGTGTTGTTTTCATCACCAAGATCATATTTTCCAATTACTAGTCTTTCCGAATAACAAGTGATTGTTATGCATCACTTGTTATGCATCAGAAAGTTGGACAATGATTAGGGAGGATAGAAGGAGAATTGACCCCTTTGAGCTGTGGTGCTGGAAAAGAGTATTGAATGTACCATGGACTGCCAAAAAAACAAACAGATCCATCCTAGAGAGGGTTAAACCAGGCTACTCCTCAGAGGCAAGGATTCTGGGGCTTCGTCTGACATACTTTGGACATGTTGTAAGGAGGGACAGATCCTTGGAGAGGGATATCATACTGGGTAGAGTAGAGGGACAGCGCAGGAGGGGAAGACCCTCTATGAGGTGGATTGATTCAGTGACTGGGGTAATCGGGATGGGTGTGTCAGAGGCAATGCGATTGGCACAGGATAGAGCGGGGTTTAGGGCTGTTGTACATAGGGTCGCTATGAGTCACAAATGACTTTCTGAAGAATCTCTAGTAGCCTACTGCTAAGAAGCTATGCTGTAATCTCTAAGACATGTGGTTCAAGGACACCAGCTGCTTCATAGGAGAAGGATGGGCAATCTCCCTTTTATTAACTGCCTTTGAAAATCAGCCAAAGGTTCAGCTATAGATCTGCTCTGACTCTATGGTACACAGCAACAACAACAAGTCGTTCTTAGTTTCCAGTCTTTACATTTCAGTGATCAGTAATTATTGACTCAATGGCGGATCAATTTCAAAGCGTATCAGTTGGCTGTTATTACGTGCCATTGAGGCAGAACAGTCCCATAAATGACACTCCAAAGGATTATCAGAGGCCATAAATAGCATAGAAGAAAATCACTCATCTTTGTCCCTAAAAGCAGGTAGTAGATTTGAACTAGGTGCTTTGGGTTGATGTGGAACTACTCACCCACTAAGTAACAAGAACTCTCTACAAAAGTTCATATAAATCCTTAATTTCGTCCTTGGCCTTAGTGATTGAAAGGTAAATTTAACTAAGAGATTAATAGGTTATCCGTGTGTGTGTATAGATATTATCCTAGAATTGTAGTAAAATATGACAATAGACATATTCTTCATGAAAATTAATGTGACACCATTCCTTCTCAATTTATTATCCTTAGTATAGTGGAGAGTATTATCATCTATACCCAAGTGACCAACACCAGCCCACTTCACCTCAGTAATGTCAAGGATGTCACTTTTTAGTCATATTTCTTCTTTGTAACTGTATTTTTCTTAAATTCATACCTTGTCTATCTCATATTACAAATAGTCAGGGGTGCTTTAAGCTGCTTCTTTTCATTTATAGTCCCGCCACAACAGCAAATGAAAGACTGTAAGCAAATAAAAGGCTTGAAAACATTACTACATCCTAATTATTAAGGTATCCTCTGTCACGAGGTGAGAGTTCTTCCCCAGAGGAATTTTGAGTCCTTTACAATATGATAGACTTACATTCTGGCAATATACTAACTAATGTTACTCGTATGCTTTTTATTATTTAGAAGTGACTGACTAGCCCTGCTTCCTACTCTTTCTTAATTAGGCATTTTTGTTGAAACCTGCCCACTCTGGACAACCCTGTTAATGTCTAAAGTACTGGTAAAACAACTTCCAGTATCATAGCAACATGCAAGACACCAGAGTACACAAAATGCCAAAAAGGGGTGGATTTTGCTCACAGACTCTTTTATGTTTTATTTTTTTTAATTTAAATTTTTTAAATTTTTTTTAATTTTTATTTTATTATTTT
>NW_006399848.1:12603324-12613760 GCF_000299155.1 Elephantulus edwardii | reverse complement strand
ATTTCTATTTTATTATTTTTATTCACAGACTCTTTTAATAGTGCAATTCGTGTCTGATTTTTTTTTCTCTCCTTTATTTCAGTTTGATAAATACTAAGGGTATTCTTCCCTTTTATGTTTTCCAACATTAGGATTTTGCAAATTTTGATACTAGCTTTTACCAGCCTTTCTTTTTATCTTCTGCTTAGCTCTTTCATTTCATCATTTCTTGTAATTATTTGCTTTTATAGTCCACAATCAAGAGCAAGCTTCAGAATCTCCTCCAATATCTGTTTATGTTTTTACTTAATCCGCGGCCCTCCAGCCTGTCTTTCATTGTTTTTGTCCAAACATTCCTCTATGTCGTGTAGCCCTGGTGTGTCCACTTGCCATACAGAGGTAACTGTGGTTGCTGTGAGGCTGAACACTGTGACACTTATTTGTCAAATGAATTAATGGTTGGTTACTCAATGTGGACAGTGTTTGGTGAAACTCCCCGATTAAAACAAGCTTGGAAGCAGGAGTGGCATCCACTTCCATAATAGCTTGTCTGCAGGAACTCTATGAGCCTGGAGAAAGAATGAAAGACACACAAGCTTTGAGGACTCTCCTTCATAGAGTTTCTATGAGTTGCCTGTGACTCAACGGTACTTAACAACAACACCACTTTCTTTCCCATGTTTTTAATCTATTTTCTTCATGTGTGATACTCTTGCACAAAATTGTCTTAGGCACAGTGTTACAAAAATTTCTTATATTCCAAAGCAGCACAAATATTGATATATAAAAATACTGATATATATAAATACATATACTTAACCCTCTTCAATGTATCACAAATTCTATCAATTCTAACAAGTTCATCTTTCATGACTCATTTGTATTCATAATTGCTTTATTGAAAATTATCTCATTTCCCCCTCTATACTTCAAGACATTAAGATAAGTAATATTTAAGAAATAATAAAATCATTAATTAGAACTTCAAAATGGCCTGACATAAAACTCCAGGGAAACTAGGAAACATCTAAGAAGTATTGCTAACAACTAGGTTACTAATTGCATATTATAGGACAAGACTTCTTCAAAATTCAATTCTGAATGTTTACAACTGAGACCCTTTTATAAATATATTGCCTTTTACTCAATTCTAGCATACTTTTGGTTTTTAATGTTACCAGGTAATCACAGATACTCATAGAGTAGAGAATAGAAAGTCAAAGCCATTGGTATTTGAAATCTGAGATAAAGAGTGAAATAGCAAGAATTTATGGAAAACAAGAAACAAACAAGGTATAGCATCTTAACAAAATCATTTTTTACTATGTATATCAAAGCGACTATAGCAAAATATACATCAAAATGTGTTCTCTTTAAAAAGAAGTAGAAAAGAAAAATTCTTTTAAAAATTGGCATTAGAAGAATTGTGAATTTCTGCACCTTTTTCATGCTATACTATGTAAAATTTTTATATCATGGATTCACATTTTTTTTTAAATAGGACAACAGGGTTGTTGGCTGATCTTTTCAAGACTGGCATTAGCAACGTAATTTTTCAGAAGAGATGTTGTGCATTCTATGCGGTCTGAGCTTCAGATTTTTACAGAGCGAGGTTTGCCACCTCTCCCGTGAGAACTGTGAGGACAAGTATCCCTGAACTGGGGGCAGAAGAGCAACTTTCTTGATATTTTCCAGGCCTCATTGCTTATATTGCTGTTGGAGAAAGGTGAAACAGGAAGGAGTTTATTTAGTAGAAATAATGAAATATAATTACTCTTTAGTCTCTACATATGAGACTGCAGCATTGCCTATTCCCAGGAAGCCGATGTGTAACACATGATCAGAGAAGTTTACCATAGGATATTAAAGCTGAAGAATCTCGACTTATGATACCATGTTCTGTTTCATATAGTCCAGCTTCTTGAATGGTTTTATTAGAACACAGACCACAGAGAAAGGGTATAATTCTGACTCACAGGTTTCCTGATTTTTAAACCATACAGTGTTTCCTTATTCTAATAGGATATCAGCTTCTTGGTCTATATGTAGCTTTCACATGAGCACAATTATATTGCATAAAGTTTATATCTTAGGAAAGCCTATCAAATATTTCTGCATGTGTAATCTCTAGCAGCCAAAATCTACTCAATGACACACAGCAAAAACAGCAGAGTGCTTATATGCAAATACTTATTTTACTTTCTCCATATGTATATAGAAGTTGACCTATCAAAGGGGATGAGGAGGAAATGCAGGGCTCTTTCCAAATGTCAGTCTCTATGGTTGGAATGTTGTACCAAGTTCAAATATAGTGTGGGTTACTGCAGGCCCAAGATTGAGCACAAGGCCCCTTCCATTCACAGGGCGATTCTGCTTTTCTCATCATGAGCCGTACAACCAGAACGTTGCTTTACGTTAACCTACTCCCAAAGAGATGACAGTATTTTTCTTTCTGATGAAATTTGTTGATAATTTTAACATTCATAAACTCTACCCAAGTATTTAATTCTTTAGAACACCTCAACAAAACCAAGACACAAATCCAAGATATAGTCCAGTGCTTAAACTATTGTTACTATATTACTTATCATTTCTTAGCTCTTATTCAACAAGTTTATTTTAAAGATTATGTTAGATGTTAGTTATCTGAGAGAAATTTTATTATATGATGTATTTTCCAGGAAATATAAGAAAAGATAAACTTGAGGAATTTTCCCTAATATTTTTGTTGCTGCTGTTATAATCATTCCTTGTATTTACAAACCAATCTATAGTTATCCAGTGCTCTCCTGAGTACATTTGTGTTCTTGGGTACAATTCATAGATATCAATTATGTTAGGGGAGTTCTACTGGCCTAGTGGTAAGGAATAATATTGTCAACCCAAAAGAACAAGGTTCAAATCCACCATCTGCTGTGTAGGAAAATGTTGGACAACTTACTTCCATGTGATTTATTGCTTCTGAAACCTGCTGGAGGGTCTACTATGAGTTGGTTATGACTCAAAAATACAGAACAAGAACAGTAATTATGTTAAACATGTTGCAGTCTCATCACTATTATCTATTAGCACTCTTTTCACCTTTCTTAGGGAGCTTGGTCAACAACACCTCCCCTTTTTACTTTCATCTATCCTGATAAACATTAAAAAGAATTATGTTAAACATATTACATCATCAGTGTTATCTGTTAGAATTCTTTTCACCATTCTTAAGGAGGTTGATTAGCAATATCCCTCCTTTTCAAATCATTCATCCATCTTGATAAACACAAGACTTTTGTGCATTTACATTTCTCAATAATTTATGTAAGTGGAATCATAAGGAGTTTTGATGGCATAGTATGTTATGTGTTGTCCTTCTAGCCTGAAGTTCAGCAATTCCAATCACCTGTCTTGTCCATGGAAAAGAGAGGGACAGTCAATCTCCTTTCATAAAGATTTACAGCCTCAGAAAACCTGATAGGATTATTGTGTGTTGGAGCTGAGCTATTGTTCAAATCTACCAGTTGCTTCGTGGGAGAAAGATTGGCAATCTCCTCTCATGCAGCTACATAGCCTCTTGAAACCCACCAGAGGTTTTCAGCTATGAGTCAAGACCAACCCAATTACACATAACAAAACATGAGTTGGAAAACACTCAATTTCAGAGAAGCCCTTTAAAAAAAAACAACAAAAAAAAATAAACAAACAAAAACCAGAAACTATATTCTGCAAGACAGACAAAGAGCAGTAGCTGGGGAAACTATTCATCCTATGGTTTGGAATCATATGCTGAAGCTAGAACACGAAGAAATGGTTCCTTCTATATTACTTCACAAGAAATCCAAGTAGCTCGGTTAAACACTGCCTCATTTTCTTTCAGATATAGCCACTGCTGATTTTGGAAAGAACAGAAGCATTGGAACTTAGGAAGAAGTCTTCCTTGCCACTCCTCCTGGAAATTCTAGGAAGCAGTACCAGAGGGTGTTGGGAAAGCTCGTAAATTAGAGCTATTTACGATGAAGGAGTCTTCGAGGCAGTGCTCTTGGGCTCAAAAGCCCAGCAGATCTTTTTGCTGTTCTTGATGTTATTTTTTCCATCGTGTCCTTTTCTAGCCAGTTTAAGTACCAAAGAGGCTATTGCTCAATCTCTTTATGAGATGACAGAATTACCCTGCCTTCGAAAGCATGCCTCAACATTTTTATGTGCTATAATTTGAACACTCACTATAAAAGCCACTCAAAATAGCTTCAGATACCACAGATTGCTCATTTCTGCCGTGCATTTTGAAAAGGCTTACAGTTCAATTTCTAAAATATTGATCTTACCTAGACACGTTTGGCAATTCATATCTTTCATGCACTTCAATCTTGTTTGTTTAAATCCTTGTATGAAATAATTATACAGTGATGTTATTTTATAGCATTCAAAAATAAATTAGAATTTGACATTTGAGCTTATAAATGAAAAGATATTATTTAAATAACTTTTATATTCAATAATAATGTAACTTCTTTTCTTCTTATAATGCTATCTTGTGGAGAGTTCTTGAATATGGCCCAAAATCTTTTTAATTTCTATGACCATGCTAATATATCTTATTGGATCATAAAGCTACAACTTCCACATAAAATTGAAAGCTGTAAAGGGCTTAAAATACAGAGCTGAGTACGGAAACCCCATAATCCTCATCATAGCCATGAAATTCGTTGGCGTTTCAGAATACACAAAGATCAAAAAGACAAATAGAAATTAATTCCCAAATTTGATGACCTTGTTACCCCAGTATTCTTTAAAGTATCTTCATGTCCTATTAAAGAAATATGTATCAAAAAAGATTCCTTTGCAATAACAAAGAAAACACGGAAAAGGAAAATAAGAAAGTGATATAGTTTACAATAACTAATGACAAATTGATACTTGGAAAGAAACTGAACTAGAGACACAAAAGAACCTTATAGAAACAACAGCAGCAGCAACAAAGCAAAACTAAACTAAAAGATACTACTGTGAAAAGCTGTAAGAGATCTAGCTAAATGGGAAAATATTCCCTGTTCGGAGATAGGAAGACTCAACATAGTGGAAACAATAATCCTGCCAAAAGCAATCTACATGTTTAATGTAATCCCAATAAAGATACAAAATTCCTTCTCGAAGAGATAGAAAAGACAATTTGCAAATTCACCTGGAAAGGAAGGAGATCCAGAATAAGAAAAATCTCTTCTTCAAAACAAAAATGAACTAAGAATCATAGCACTCTCAGATCTCAAAATTTACTACATAGCCAATAAAAGCCAAAACTGCCGGGTACTGGTACAATGACAGGCACATAGACCAGTGGAACAGAATCAAGAAGCCAGAAATTGATCTATCTACCGGTGGTTAACCGATACTTGACAAGGAAACAAAACCTGTCAAATGGAGAAACTACAACCTCTTCAATAAATGGTGCTGGCAAAACTGAACTTCTACCTGCAGAAGTCTGATGAAGGATCCATGTGCTACATTGTTCACAAAAAATCATCTCACAGTAAATCAGAGATTTAAGGGTAAAGCCTAAAACCATACAGATAATAAATACAAAATGGGACCAAACTTAGAAGGCATTGACTACATTATAAATAGACTGGAAAATGCTGTTGTTGTTGTTGTTACGTGCCGTCAAGTCACCTATGATTCACAGCAACCCTATGTACAACAGTTCTGAACCCTGCCCTATCCTGAGCCAATCTCATCATCTCTGACAGATCTAATCCCATTTCTCCAGTAACTGAGCCAATCCATCTCAGTCTGGCTCTTCCTCTCCTGTGTTGTCTCATCACCCTTCCAAACAAGATGCCCTTCTCCAAGGACTAGTCCCTCCTGGCCACGTGCCCCAAATATGTGAGATGCAGCTTCGAAGTCCTTGCAGCTTGGTTTCACCTTCTCCAGGACTGACCTGTTTGTTTTCCTGGCAGTCCATGATGTGTTGTTCAACACTTGTCTCCAGCACCATAATTCAAAGGCATTGATTCATCTTCTGTCATCCTTAGTCATTGTTCAGCTCTCTGATGCATAGCAAGTAATTGAGAAGACCTTGACCAGGATGCACCTTAGTCTCCAGAGTGTGAGGATGGAGAAAATCACTAGGTGACAGAGTTGCTAGAGGGGGATGGTGAAGAATTAGGAAAAAAAAACCAACAATGGAGACCTGAAAAGGTGAAACAATAGTAGTCAATCATCAATGGTAATTAATTTTATAAATCAATGTACTTAAATGATCACACAAAATGCAGTATGAATGAAGGAATGTGTGAAACACAATGTATATTATTGGAACACAATATATATAAATTTTGTATTCCAACCAAAATTTAAAAAACAAACAAAAACAACAGAGCATGGGGAAAAAAATGAAAAAAAAAGCACAGAAATACAGCAATGAAAGAATGCCATAGAAACTAGTCTGTTTATTCTCTTCATAGCCTACATGTTTATTTCAATACTGCTAACTGTAGATGTGTTTATGATGGGAGAAAGGAAAGACGTTTGTACTAGATGTTGAACATTAACCAAGGTTTAAATGAGCTAGTTGTATTCCTTTAATTTCCTAATCTGCAAAGTCAGAATCTAACATCCATAACCCAACTCACTGATTTTCAGCTATCTGCAAGGAAATAACAATAACTCTCTACTTATGAAAATACATAAATCATTATGCACTGCGAGAACAACCATTATCATGTCTATTTTATACATGGAAGAAATAAAATACTAAAAAAGTGAAGTGACTTACACTTTGCCACTTGTGTTAGAACTGGGATTACAGTACAGACAGTTTGATTCCAGTTCTCAATCTTCTTCAGACATGTATTATTTTCACAGATTTTGGCAGTGTAAGGGTCATCAGATAAAAAATAGAGGCTCACCTGAGGAATAGCAAGCATGGTACATGCCTTGGGCACCTCTTGAAGTAGATGTTACTGAGCAGTCTTTATGAACCCAGTGTGGCCGACCACCTTTCCTTCAGAACCATTCAGGTCCAGAGATGTAGTAAAGGCGGGGAGAGTGTAGACATTTGGTCCTGGACGAAAATGCAAGTAAAGACAAAATGAGGTACAGAATAGGTACCCTGAATGATGCCTGACATATGCAGCTGGGAAGGATGGGAGAAGGTATGTTTGGCAGACAGGTCACAATTATTGACGTCTGGCTATCTCAAAGTGGACAGAGTTGTTAGGTGCTCTTGAGTCAAGTGCAGCTCATAGTAACTCAAGTGAACAAAGTATCTAAACCCTGTTCTATCCTGTTCCATCCTTAAAATTTCTGACACACTTGAGCTCATTTTTTGTAGTCATTGTTTATGTCATTCCATCTCATTGAGGGTCTTCCTCCCTTACACTGACCTTACACCTTTCCAAAAATGATAATGTTTTTCAAGCAAGGATTCCTTCTAACAACATAACCAAAGTAGATGAATTGCTTCACCACACTTACCTTTGAAGAGCACTCTCGTTGCACTTTTCCCAAGAGATATCTATTTGTTCTTCTGACAATCCACATGAGATTCAGTACTCTTCTCCAGCAACAAGCTCCAAGGAATTTATGATCCTTTTGTTGTCCTTGTTTTCCACCTTTCAAATATACAACATGGAATTAAAAAAGGCCGTGGTCTGAATGTACTGTAGTATTTAAACTGCCATCCTTGGTCCTTATTACTTTGAAGAGGTCATTGACAGCAGACTCTTACAAAGAAATGCATCTTTTGATCTCTTGACTGCTGGTACCAAAAGTATTGATTGTGAATCTGAGGAAGATAAGTCATTGCCAACTTCAATCGTTTCTGCATCTATTATGATGTTGCCTATTTGCCCAGTGGTAAATATTTCTACCTCCTTGGTGTTGAAATGTAATCTCTATGGAAGGCTGCAGTCCTTGGCATTCTTCAACAAACACTTAAAGTCCTCAATTTCAGCAAGCAAGGTTACTTAATGTGTATAAAACAGGTTATGGATGAGTCTTCCTCAAATCCTGGAACAATATTCTTCTTCATAGAATTAATCTTCTTGAATGATTTCCTTAAAACACGGATTGAAAGGGTTTAGAGAAAAGATCCAACCCTTACACACACCTTTCTTGATTTTAAAGCATGCAATGTTCCATTCCTCTGTTCAAAGAACAGCTTCTTGATCTGGTGATAGATTTTGTGTGATAATTAATACTTAAGTGTCTGAGATTCCTGTTGTTCCCAATGTTAGCTGTAACTTACTGTGATCCACACCATTAAATGTGCATTCAATAGAACACAAGTAGACATTCTTCTGACACTCTCTGTTCTCAACCAAGATACATCTGACCTCAGCAGTGATGTTCTTTGTGTCATGGCCTCTTTTACACCCAGCATCATCTTCTGGCAGCTGTCATGTTTTTTTTAATAATCTTTACCAATATTTTGTTTGTACATGATAGACCATAATTTCAAGATTGCTCTTCTATTCAGTAGACCCTCTTTAAGTTCCTAGCTCAAATCAAAGGAAAGTTTTTCTTTGTATTTCTTTACACGTTTATACATTTGGATAGCATAAGACCAGATAGTGTTCGGACCTGATATCAACAGGGTCAACCCGATAGCACATAACATCATTATATTAGCAGGATTTCTGACGGTGTAAGCGTTGAAATATTTGACTACATGTCTCAAATCAAAGGAGTTGAACTAGCTGCTCTCTAGGATAAAAATGCTACAGTTCATTTTCATAAAATACACAACTTTAGAAACTATATCATAATTCTGCTTTGTTCTAGTAGGTTGTTTTTTATTTGGATTGACACGAGAACAGCCAGAAGATTTTTGTTTCTCCATTAGGATGTTTTCTTAACTCAGCTGAACACTCAACTGTATTTGAAATTTAGAAGTTTTAAAAACACTGATAAGTTTATTTTTAAACTTCATATCAACATATACATATTTATCTTTAAAATCACTGCACTAGTATAGAGAATTCAAGTGGCAAGTTACTTTTTCCTATCTATTTTCCTTTCTTTTCCTTTAAGCAAATTTATAAGTAGAATATATTTTATAGTAAGAAGCTAAATATGATTTTAAGAGGAAATAAAACATAATGTTAACTTAAAGTATCATACACATTTGGGATATGGCCTCAATATGTTTTATTTCTTTGTATTCGCTAAAAATAGTGCTACTTCTCTTATGTGAATGAAATCATCTAAAAGAAATATTGATTAGCTATTCAATTTAAGATAATATGGAAAGAAAAACCATTATCCCCCTACTGGGAAACAAAATGTTACATAAAGCCTTGGCTTGCATCATACTTTAATAAATTTTAATGATCATATTTAATGTCCTCCCAAAGGGCTCATAATGTAACTGTTAACATAAATTAAACACCAGCCCAGGTAAATTTCTTTTTCATTTGACTTTCTCGGCTATGAAAAGAAAACCAACAAAAAACTACACCAAAACCAAACAAACACGCATAGTTACTGAGAAAATATAAAATCATACTCAATGTTTCAAATCAATTCTAATAATTTCAAATTTTTGTTTGTAGTTTTATTGGTTTAAATAGTTTCACCATGAATGACAAGGCCAAGTTAAAAGAAGGGAAAAACAAAACAACCAGCAAAGAAAACCAACAAATCTTTAACAATAACTGTGGTGATATTTAAGCTATTTTTAGGTACGTGGACCATTTGGAGATGATTACTCACATCTGAACCTGTGACATTTTTTCATAGCAGCTTGCACATCCCACTTCACTTCTGCTCCAGCCTCGCCCTGCATGTTCCTACTGGATTACAGCACTGGAAAAACAAAGACAGTCATTTAAGAAAGCTGGAGACACGGGAGAGCTATTTCATTCACCTAAAATGACACATTATCTATTACACAAAATTACGTGTGAAATGTTAACCTAGGATTTCTTTTTGAGAGCTGCAAAAAGTAGTTTCTAACTCATGAAGACCCTATGTTTATTAATAATTTTCTCAATATCACGAGAAAAAATCTCAGGAAGACTACTTAAGGCTTTATGTTTGTTGGCCATGTACACAGGTTGTAGATCACTTTCTGTCACCGTTGCATAGCCTGTTGTTGTAGGAAACACCTTTTGGAAGTGCTGAGGGAGATTTATTGTCTTGAAGCCCAAGATAGTTGTAGTTTCATGTTATATGTAGCTCAGTTTTGCTCTGAATACTTACAATGATATTTTTCTATTTCTCTATATCACAGCTAGAACTCAATAAGTCTTTTGAACTTTGACTTGAAGGCACACAGCACCACCGCAGAATGACATCTACCTATTCTTTAAGATCACAAAATTTTGGAAAAAAATAATTATAAAAACAGAGGGATGGGTGAATGACCAAAACGATATCAGAAAAGACACTGAATATTTCACTGGAATGCCATGAGGCCAAAACAAAGAGAAGAAATGAGGAAATTACAGAGTTGAACAGAATATTTCAAAGGGCAG
>NW_006399848.1:12597832-12602414 GCF_000299155.1 Elephantulus edwardii | reverse complement strand
AACAACAACAACAACAGTGTACAGTCAAGAAACGATGGTAATAATGGAAGAATTTCAAGCTCAACTGAAGGCATTGGTGAGGAATTAATGAAACACCAATTAACACATTTCAGCAAACAAATGCAGCCCTGGATGCATTCACCAGCTTGTGCCAGGAATCTGGATGAGAGCTAACTGATCATCCGACTGGAAGAGATCCATATTAATTCCGTTCCCAAGAGATTTGATCCGGCACTATACGGAAATTTTCAAACGATATCACATCCAGTCAAAATCTTGCTGAATACTATCAAAGAAAGACTAAACTGGTACATCAACCTATAACTGCCGGAAATTCAAGCTGAATTTAGAAAAAGTCATTCCACTAGAATATCATTGCCAATGTCAGGTGGATCGTGGCTGAAAGCAGAGAGTACTAGAAAGATGTCTGTTTGTGTTTTATTTGAGTGTATAAATCACAACAAACCATGGCTAAGAAGAGAAGATGTTGTTAACTGGACACAGCAGAACATGGGGACATGACGAAATGAATTCTGAAAAGGAGGAATGCAAAGCAGAGGTCCTCTCACAGTTTAGCACTGTGAAAAGGCATATTTCTTAGTCTTCCTATCATTTTTATTTTGGTTAAGCCTATAATAAAAAAATATTATCTCGTGAGACTTTATTTTCCTTATACGTAAGTGTTGCCAACATAACAATGGGTAAGCTTAATTTTGAACCAAGAGCAAAGTCCAGACACAGTATCCCCTCTGGTGGGAGGCTGGAAGGACCCTTCTCTTTGGAGAGGGCATCATATATCTCCTCCAGGAGCCTGGATGGAATTCTCTGTTTGCAGAGAGTACCTCTGTTCTCCTTGGACTACGACCTCAGTGACAGCTCAGCTATCTCTGTGCAGAGCTATCTACAAATGGGAATCCAAGAACACTTGATTATGCTCATGTGAAACATATATCTAGACCAGGGAGCTGTTGTATGAGCAGAGGAAGGGAACGCTAAATGTTTCAAAATCAAGAAACGAATGTGTCAGAGAGGCATCCTTCTTCGACAGCTTTTCAGTCTGTATGCTGAACAGATCTTTATGATCAAGGACTGCAGCTTTCAATGTGAATTGCATCTCGATATCAAGAAAACAAACATCCTCATGACTGGGCCAATATGCTGCATTTTAACAGATGGAGAGAACTGAAGCTTTTAACAATTCCATCTTGCTCAAATCCATAAAAAATTTCTTAGCACCAACAGTCAGGAATTCATGAGATGAGATGCATAAGTCAAGTCTGCTGTCAAAGATATCTCCAGAGTTCTAAGGAACAATAATGTCAATCTAGATGCCAAGGTGCCCTGATTCTGGCAACGATCACCTCAATTACATCTATGCATTTGAAAGCTGGACAAAGAGTGCATGACTAAGGATGACTGAAGAAGAATCAATGTCTTTGAATTATGGTACTGGAGAAGAATGTTGAACAAACCCTTGGCTGCAAAGTGAAGAAACAAGTTTGACCTGGAAAGAGAGAAACCAAGCTGCTCTTTGGTAGCAAGGTTTTGAAGGCCTATCTCACATACTTTGGGCAAATTGTTAAAAAGGGCCTGGGGAGAGACATCATGCTTGGAGGGGTGAACGGTCATTGCAAGAGAAGAAGAATCTTAATGAGATGAACTGACATAGTGGCAATGAGGTCAGAAGTGTCAGAGAGGATGAGGTTGGCTCAGGATAGGGTAACGTTTAGAGACTTTGTTCATAGGGTTGCTATGAGTCATAGTTGATTCAATGGCACACAGCAATAACAACAAACTTTTCATTTTCCTTTCTGAACCTATGAGGTAAGGATACCATTTACCTTTAATTCTCTCATTAAGCACCACCAGAAAAAAGGCCCTAAAATCTATGCATATTTCCCTCTTGTGCAAAATTCTTTGCTGAATGGTACAGAGTAACATCTAATATATATTTGTTCAGAGAATTAATATTTCCCTGAGGATTACAGCAAATACCTTTTACCGAAAAAGAAAAGTGTTTCATCTTTAAGGAAAGAAATAAGAAGAAGGAAAGGGCAATATATATAAATTTAAAAAATATTTTTCAATAGTTCTATAATTTTACAAATGAAATTTTATTTTTAAAAATCACTCTGGTGTGTATGTGTGGGAGATTTATTGAAAAATAAGACATACAAAACATTACAATGAATGCAGCTTTTTAAAAAGTTAAGAAACATTAGTCCTCTGTGACCTTGTGATCTCCCTCCCTCCCCACCCTCAAGCCTACCATTCCCTCCCTTTCCCTCTTTGGATATCCATAAACATCTTATTAGTTATGAGTCCGAGTTAATGCGCTCAGCATAATGCTTTCTCTCATGCTGTATATTTTTATTGATTATATTTTTAATTTTAGCCCCTCTCATGTTAGAGAATTTTTTTTTTCAAAACCATTGCTCCTGCGTGTTGCTAGCTAGTTTTCTGATGTGTAAATATACCACAATTTCTCAATTCAGCTGTTTGTTGATTGGCAATTATTTGGACTGTGTCCATGTTCTTGCTATTGTGGATAACACTGTTATGAACATCAGTATACAAATATCTGTTTGTGTTATATTTTAATCAGGAAGGGGTCTTAGATTTTGTTGAAGGCCTATCCGCATCAATCGATAGAATTATATGGTTCTTGTTCTTTGCTTTTTAAAGTGATGAATTACATTGACAATTTCTCTCATGTTGCTATATTTAAGGATGTTTTTGGTGGAATATTAAATGATCCAGGAAGTATTAAAAGGAGATGTAGGGGAGCTCTGGTGGCCTAGTGGCAAGGAGCTGCAACTATAATCCCAGAGGCACGCGGTTCGAATCCACCAGATGCTCTGCCGGGAAAAGGAGGGACAATCTCCTCCTGTACCAGTCAGATCTGATTTGATGGTACACTCACACAAAAATTTTAAAAAAAAAGAAAGGATATGTAAAGAGTATACAGGGTCATTATACCAAAAGGAATTGGCAGACACAGAAGATTCATGAAACAGTATATGAGCAGGAGTCTATGGTGATGAAGGAAGACGTTCAAGCTTTGAAGGGGTTGGCAAAAACACAAGGTCCCAGGAATTGATGGTATACCAATTGACATATTTTAGCAAACAGATACTGCCCTAGATGTGCTCACCAAGTTGTGTCAAGAAATCTAGAGGACAACCATTTGGCCAACTAGAAGAAATGTATATTTTTTCCCATTTCAAAGAAAGGAGATCAAACAGTGTGGAAATTATCGAACAATATCATTGATATCATAAATAAGCAAGATTCTACTGAAGATTATCCAAAACCGACTGGAGCAGCACATCAGCAGAGAACTGTCAGAAGTGCAGGCTGGGTTTAGAAGGGGCTATGGTACTAGGGATATTGTAGTTAATGTTATATGGATCTTGGCTGAAAGCAGGGAGTACCAGAGGAATGTCTATCTGTGTTTCGTTGTTTATGCAAAGGCGTTTGACTGTGTGGATCACAACAAATTGTGGATGACTCTGAGAAGAAGGGAAATTCTAGAACACTTGTTCATGCTAATGTGAAACCTATACTTGGACTAGGAGGCAGTCATCAGAACACAGCAAGGAAACACTGCTCAAAATTGAGACCTGAAGTGCTTGTTGCAGAAGGGTCACTGTACATAGGGTCTCTGTACGTCACAGGTGATTCAATGGCATATAAAAATAATAACATGCTATGACAGGTTTGGAAGCAGGAGTGGCATCCACTTCCTAAACAACATGCCTCCAGACACTCTATGAACTTTGATGAATGATGGTTGATGGTTGTAGAGGGGCTTCAGGCCTTTTTTTCAGGGGGTCGCTATGAGTTGTGCTTGACTCGAAGACAAGGATCAACAAAAACAGCATCTATACTTACACACAATTTCTTCCTTACCCTCAGAACCTGAAAGACTGGAATGAGTAAATGTCCTGGAATAGACAACGCTTAAAATACTACCATTTTGATATCTCCTTCTGAGAACTTTCAGACAAGTTTAAGAATGTTCTCTCCTTGACTCTTCATTCAGCATAGCTAAAAATATTCAATACAGTTATTTACAGATAATGTCAGAGTCAATATTAATTAAACTAAAAGAATAGATTATAATGATATGTAATCATATTAATTTGAACAGCAAGCCTCTGGAAACTCTATGAACTTTGAGAAATGATAGTTACCAAAAGGTTTCAAGTCTTTTTGTTGTTGTTGTTGTTCATAGGATCACTATGAGTCAAGCTCACCTCGACAGAAATCAATAACAACAAAAACAACAGCATATGAATCTAAATATGTTAACACCATTTCATAGACCTATTAAGGTAGCTTTTAAAACGTAGTTAAATTAACTGTACATACATATCCAGCTAAACTGTCACACAAAAGCTAGAGAAATTTTAAGTTCTGTTTTCTTTGAACATTATGTATGTTGTAAACATAATGAAAATAAAGGCATGATTGATAGTCTGAAATATTTAGAAGTTATTCTCAGGAATTTCTGGCAGTTCACAATTTTCTTAATGAATTTTAATTTTGAATGACTATATTTTAAAAACTATAAAAGAAT
>NW_006399848.1:12595930-12597731 GCF_000299155.1 Elephantulus edwardii | reverse complement strand
ACATATGTGCTTATGTATTACTGATGCTTTGATTATTGATCCCTTATCCCTCTAAATTTTTCAAATGACATTTCCTCTCAAAGATCATGTTTACAGAACAATGAAAATCTTCTGTATGAATTCTTAAAGAAATATAACTTATTAAATTATTATATTCGTGCTTAAAATAGATACTGTTTAATAGTTATAATGTACTTTATCAAATTATAAGAGGTAAATCTTGATTTTGCATGCGTTCACTTATACCATGATATATCCTACTGTAATTTATTTTTCTTTATAAAAGTGAATTAAAATTATCAGCAAAATAAAAGAACAGAACTGATCAATTCTAAAAATTCTAAAAGAAACTGTAATAAATAATGTAGTAAGGTTATCCCACATAGTAAAATTGCCCAGTGTTGTGGAATAAATAGAGATCTTTTACAGAACTTTGATGGTCTGCAGCTGTGATGATACAGTCTGTAGCTGGCCCTCCTGTTTGTTTCAAGGTTGTACATCTTTGACCTTTCGAATTGACCCATGACTCTGAAGAAGAATCAATAATTTCCTAATTTTTTTTCTTCTATTTACAAGCTTAGAAAGTTGATGGAACGGCAAGAGTCCCACTATGAGTCAGACAGCAGCGAGTTTAAATTTTCCCTTAGTTGATATCTTGTTAGTATCTGTGACAATAATTGCAGCTGAGGACTTTATCTTGAAATCTACTTGTACTCTAGGAGAAGCACATTCATACCTGGTACCAGGAAGCAGATAGATCACAGTGTGACAGGGGAAATGGAGAAAAAACGGAGAAGAGCGTCAGGAAACGTGCTGGTATGTGTATTCGTGATGTTGGTTGTGATGATAGATTCAAAGGAAAAAATATATATATATGACAAAATTTATCAAATTGTACATTTACAATATGTATAACATATTGCACTTTAAGTATACTCAATACATCTGTTAAAAAGAGAAAGAGATCTTCACAAATGTGAACAAGAGTGTTTCTTTTATCATCTTTTAAAATAGCAAATACTTGGAAGCAATCCTTTGCATATATTATCCAGAGCAAAAATAATATCCACCAGAAAAAACCACAAACAGCTTTGAATCAGAAGCTATTTTTAAAAACAACTAACTGACAGAGTACATAAAAATTATCTACAAAAAAAGTATAAGAAAGAACACTAGGAGCCAATAGGTAGATAGGTTTAGATGGGATTCTTTCTTTAGCTAAAAGTCATATTTTTTTCTGATATATATTTAATGAGTGTATATATCTTTATTGAAATAAAACAAAGAAGTGTCATTACTTTTAATGGATAAAGGGCAAACAGTAAAAACACTTCAGTCACAGAGTCTATTTGACAAATCATTTCAGCTCGGTTAAAGAGATTATACTATTAAGCTAGTGAAAATATTTTTATTTTATCACTGTACTTAACAAGACATTGATTACACATTGGGTGGGGAAAATTAGTCCTTTTGATATAGTTTTATAGTATACAAGGTTGAGAATTTGCTGATTGAGCTGCTTCGCAGGTAATTCATAAGTGAAAATGTTGTGTGCTATCAAGCTGGGTATGACTCATAACTACCCTATGAACAGCACATCTGAGCTCTGACTTTCTCTGTGCCATCCTCAACATCCCTCAGACACTTGAGCCCATTGCTGTTGTTACTGTGTTAAGTACTTCTCGGCTGAGTTTCAGTGAGTTTCCCAAACTTATATGCAGCCTTCAGTATGGACTGAGGCTCAATGTCAAGAAGGCAAAGTTTCTCACCACTGGACCAATCGGTAGCATCAGGATGGATG
>NW_006399848.1:12588985-12595380 GCF_000299155.1 Elephantulus edwardii | reverse complement strand
CAACAACAACAACAACATATGCCAATGTACTGTATTTTTTTTCATTTTTAAACATTTATCACCTTTTATTTGTTATTTTAATGGAAGTTTACATAAAGTTTGGGTTTTCATTCGTTTATTCACTATTGCATGTTTTCCTCTACTTGGACAAATACATTTTAGGTAGCTTTCAGAAGAGAATTCTGTTTGATTGGGTTTGGCATACAGTTTGAAGATTCTCCATTTTCTACCAATTCCCAAGTTGCGATAATGTGGGTGGTCCTTAAACTACATTTTGAGGCAAAAAGTGCTCCAAAATTCTTTGTTGCACTGTCTGATCAATTTTATCAGTTATTGGGGGGGGGGAATGGCAGCAATTAAGAAACATTTATTTAGAAAGCAAGATGAATACAAATGTTTGGTGAGATGTTACAATTCATTGACACACGTCTCAAAGTAAATTTGACCTAAAAGGAAAAAAAAATCTGTTTTCTCTTGATAATGTGGTAAAGTATGTCTGCTTAAATCTGCTGTACCCTAAGTCTGAAATACTAATACAAATGAAAGCATCTGAATAAGATCAGGAAGGGTAATTAATTACCTTTCTGCTCCAGATTAGGTCAGATCGTATCTATTACAGAATAGATGAGATTTATCTATTATTTCTCTTAGATCCTATTTCTCCATATCCTCTCCAATATTTATTACTTGATTTCCTGATACACTTTTGCATTGCTACTGGGGTGAGATGGTATCACATTGTGGTTTTGATTTGCATCTCTCTTATTGTCAGTAATTTTGAGCATTTCTTCATGTGTCTGTTGGTCATCTGAATATCTTTCTCTTTGAAATGTCTTTCCTTGTCTTTTGCCCATTTTTTAATTGTGTTATCAGTTTTTTTCTTTTGGAGGCCCTGTAGGATTCTGTAAACTTTTAATATGAGACCTTTGTGTGAAATGGTATTGCCAAATGTTTTGGGGTTTGGTTTTTTTGGTTTTGTTTTTCCACCAGTCAGTATATTTTCTTTTCACTCTGTGTGGAAAAGTTTTTAATGAGCACAGGGATTTAATCTTCAGGGGGTCCCATTCACAAATTTTATACTCTCCAGATTATGCATTTCTGAGAAATTTTGATACCTTTACATGATGGAATACTACACAGCATGTAGGTTCAATAATTTTGAAAATTACTACCTAACTTGGGAGGGAATGGAATGCATTATGCTAAGTGAATTAACTCAGTCTCACAAGGGCAAATACTGTATAATACTGTAACAATAGATAGCTAGAAAAACGTGTATGAGCATCTAAGGGGAGAAGGGGAGAAAAGAAGTAAAAATGGGTAGGGGGAGTAATCATAGTGTCACACAATTTGATAGATGGAAGGAGAGGCAGATTAAGGAAATGGGAAAGCTCTGGTGTGCTAAAAAATGTATACAAAATTTGTAGGTAAACTAGTATAAAAGAAAAATTTTAAAAAAGTTTGACTTTGTTGTATACTGGTATGTTGTCAAGTATGTTGTACCATTCTTGTGTGTGTGTATATTGTGTTGTCAAGTCAACTCAGATTTCAGTGACACAAAAGTCATTTTGTTATTTTCTCACTATTCGTCAACACCCTGCATTAACACACACGCATACAGACAGAAACACATGCACACACACACATGCACACACACAGAGGAAAATTTCTACTGATCTATTTTTAAGTTTATTATCTCTTTTCTCTCTTATCTTTATTCTGATATTGAACTAATTCTTTTCTAAATCGAAGGATTACTTTTCTTTTAAAATTTTTATTTGGTTCCTATTAAGTCTTCTGTTTTTCCTTAAGACTTTCTTATGGGTTTTCCCCATTCACTTAAAAGCATTTGTGTTTATTTGTTGGAATGCTTTCCTAATAGCTACTTTAAAGTGTCAGGTAATTGCATTATTCTGCCACCTTAACATGTTGTTGTTGTTAAGTGTCATTGTTATTGATGACTCAGAGTGACCCTATGATTGAAAGACCTGGACACTTATATAACTTTCGTCCTTTCTCCAGGTTCATAGGGTTTCCAGAGGCAAGCTTTTACGGAAGTGGATGCCATTCCTGCTTCCAAGCTTGTTTTAATCAGGGAGCACCACCAAACACTGTCCACCATGGGTAACCATTATCACATTTGGCAAATCAGTGTTACAGTGTTTAGCATCACAGCACCCATGAGTTACCTCTGTACAGCAAGTGGACAGACCAGGGCTATATGACCTAGAAAAATATTTGACCAAAAACAATTAAAAACAGGCCTGAGGACCATGGATTAAAGTCACCCACCATTGGCTTGGTAGCATCACTTTCTGTCCAGTAGGCCAACTGATCTCTTTCTGTGCTGTTGTTGTTAAGTGTCTTTGAGTCATAGGTGACTCATATCACCTGTTATTGTCTTATAGTTTGAAATTTTCCCAACTCTTATAGAATGGCCTTTATCACACCCTGAACATTTTAAATATTATTCTGTGAGATACAGACTTTTGTTTAAATATAGAGAAATGAAAATTTTATTTTAGCAATTTGCATGCTTATGCTGATGCAGTGACTTCTAACCGATTTTCCCTTTTTCTGGGTCTTTAATACTTGTTTATTCTTAGAAGGAAAGAAGTAGTATTGAACCTCATGTGGGTGAACTCAACAGGATGAACTTTCTGGGCCTAAGAGATTTTCTGTTACTTCAACGTCTTTAGTTAGCTGTCTGAGCTCAGATTCATGCAGACTCAGCTCTGGGGAATGAGCCCAGAATTTTCATCAATATCTTTATGGGTTTGCTTTCCTAAGCCTTTTGTGTATGCTCCGAGCTTATGCTTCCCTGAGGCTTCTTTTTTGGTCCTTTGGGTAGAAAGCTGGTGTTTAAGTTACCCTGATCTGTCACATGCTGCTGCAACTCTCTCTCCGTCTGGGGACAAGAGACTCACTTGATGATAGAGAAGAAAAATTGCAATGAGAATTCATTCCACACCTTTGAGACTGCAGTTATGCTGATTGGGTTCCCTAATGATTTTGGTTCTTGTGTGCACCCTTTATTAACTGTTTCTGCTCTGCTTAGGGGCTGGGACAAAAGATAACAGAAAAAGGGGCTAACGGTGTGGTTGGAAGGATGGGCACACTACCAGCATATTCTCTCAATGTGAAAAAATTTTGTTTTCTTTTTTCTCTTCTCTTCTCTTCTCTTCTCTTCTCTTCTCTTCTCTTCTCTTCTCTTCCCTTCCCTTCCCTTCCCTTTTTTTTTTCAACCATCTGGATCCAAGAGTAAGAGATTTTCTGCTAGGACTCTCTCTTACTACCCTGTTGTTCATTTTTAGGCTTCAAGTTGCAATGTTTTCAGGTTGAGAACAAAGGAGAATAAAATGGGGATAACTCACCACCAACTCTGTAGTAATAGAATAATCATCTTCCCTAATTAATTTGTTACTACTTAATCGTTAGTGTCCTTACATGAGGTTTTTTCATGCATTCAGTCTGATATTGTTGCTGTATTTGGAGATATGCACAGTGGAATATGCTTCTTCCGATGCATGTAATGGAAGTCACATAAGTTCTTTTAAATGAAAACCTCCAGTTCCAAGGATTTTTCTCTTAACATCAGTTCCATTTTGTCCTTTAGTCTATCCTTTGAGTAACATATGTGATTGAAGTAAATATATTTTACATATTATTAGATTTCTTCCTTATGTAAGAGTATATACATATTAATATTGCATTTTAAAACAAGTCTTATGAATAAAAATTGGTTCTCCAGATTTTTCTTGGTTCATCCTCAGAAGTGGTCCAGTACAAGTTGTCTCTTTAAGTATGCATGTCTATAGTTCATTAGTCACAGCGTGCAGTTCATATCAATGACATCTGCAGACTTTATTTTAAATTTTAAGGTTGGTTTTGCATTTTAAAAAGCTTCAGAACAGACACTATTCCTCTAGATGCCAGATAGCCTGTCATCTCTGTTACATAATTCAATGAGATACACCTGTACTAAATGTGAAAAATGGGCAGAAAGGTTCTAAGAATACAGGATGAACTCTGGAGAATCTTTGAATATGAACAGATATGTTGGGATATCCTTGGATAGGAAAATGCTCTGCTGAGTGACATGTGTATATCGGTGTCTACCAGTTGTGCCAGAGATAATTTATTCTCTGGAGCAAGTTCAACAAACTTGGAGACAGTGAAACATTGGCGGGGTCCCAGGGAATATACTGCTCAAATAGCCCAACTTAAAGTGATTTTTTAAATTACATTCCTCCATGGCCTAGAAATTCATATTTGTACCTGCATAACCAAGAGAAACCTTTATTGAAACACCTAGGACTAAAAGAAGTATTATTTTCTTGTTTTTCAACATATATCTAGAACTTGACCCCTTCTCTTCAAATCCACTGTTATTTCTCTGGTTCAAGGTTATTATTATTTAGAATATCCTTGGAATAACCTTGTAATTGATCTGATGTCAAATCCCATTCTCTATATTCCAATATGAATAGAAGGAAGTCATAATTTTAGAATTTAAATCAGATTATGCCACTTTCTCAGCGGAATTATTTCTTCAACAGAATAAAAAAGTACAAGGCAAAATCTTTGTAAAGATTGACAATGTACTTTATAGTTTGTATCTCATAATACCTTTAATAATATTTCTTATTAATGTTATCCTATCTTCCCTATGTCAATTTTTTTGCGTGTGAGAGAAAAATTTACATTTAGAATTAGCGCGCTGGACTCAGTTGAGATGATCCCAATTTTCTTGGCAACATCCAAAGCATCATAGTCAGGAGCAAGTCGAACATAGGCCTTCTTCTCTCCATCAGTGTTGACCTTGGCCACAACAATGTCATAGAGCTTCTTTACAGCTTGATTAATTTGGTGCTTGTGTTGGCCTTGTCATCCGCAATGAACACAAGTGTGTTGTTATCTTCTTCATAGCTGACACAGTGATCAGGGGAAACTTGATGATGGCATAGTGGTCAAGCTTGTTTCTCCTGGAGGCGCTCTTCTGGGAGTATTTGGGCTGCCTTCAGAGTCTCAGCATCTTAGGCACCTTCTTCTTCTTTTTTTTTTTTTTTGGCTGTGGATGCCCTTCAGGCCGCCTCCTTGTCCTTAAATGCCTTTGCTTTGGCTTCAGTTTTGGGAGGGGCAGGGGCCTCCTTCTTCCCTTTCAGCACCATCTTTGTAAAAAAAGTACGTCAGTCTTATTGTTATGTTTTTTCTTGAACACACTAGACACATTTCTGCCTCCTGGACTTTATACTGCTTGTTCCCCACAGTTTGGAATATTCACATTCCTCTATTCATGTGACTCAGTTTCTACCTCTTTCAGGTTGGAGCTTATCATGGATTGAACTGAGTCCTCTTAAAAAGGTATATGCTTGGCTAGGGCACACTTTTTAATGTGTTGGATTGTAAAAAGATCAATAGCCATGTGGAGATGACCATATCAGAATTTTTTCAACTTCACAGAGGGACAGTGTCCCCACCCACAACATCAATAACACAAAACCAATTCCACGTAGAGCATACATGCCCTTTACAATTTTTCTACTCATCTCAACAACAATCTTAATGCTTTGCTGGGTTCAAAATCCAAAGTGATAGCTTAAAGACCACCACAACTATATTAAGAAAGTAAAACGGTTTTAATCTCAATTAGTAATGGAATACAATCAAGACAGCTCCTGAAATGTGCATGAAGACACCTCAGACTTGAGCTTCAGGACTCTAAGTGTTCATAGGTTTCTCAGTAATGCCAGTATTGGCTCTCCATTCCCCATTTTACCCCAAATGTCCAATAAAGTTCCAAATCCTGCCAATATTGGCTTCTCCTTGATAGATCAATAAGTTGTAAAACTATTAGAGTTAAAGTTAGATACAGTACAATTAATCTTACCAAAATGCTGATTTAATATAAGGGTAGTTTCTCAGGGGTGTGATCTGATACAAGATTTAAAAGAATAGACCAAAGAAACCAAATGGAATGAATCAGAAGTTTTAGCTTTTTTAGATAGCAAAATACAGAAGATATACATTATTATTTGCTTTGTTAATTTTTATTGTATCTGCAGAACCTTGAAGGATGCTCTCTTGATCATCTGCTCTCAAAAGGAATAGATAAATGATCACTTTAGAAATGACATGAGACCATAGGAGACATTATGACATCCCAGATTAAATCAATGGTGGCAGCAGTGGCAGAGGTAGCATCAGAAAAGTTAATGGAGAGCTAAAGACAGACTGTGATCATCCTATCTATGGATTAAGAAAACAGAGAACTTATTATAGTAACTACATCTGCTATATGAGCCAGAGCCTACGGTGATGAAGGAAGACGTTCAAGTTGCTTTGAAGCAACTAGCAAAAAATAAGGCCTCAGGAATAGATGGTATCCCAATTAA
>NW_006399848.1:12586430-12587714 GCF_000299155.1 Elephantulus edwardii | reverse complement strand
TAATTGGGATGTGAGTGTCAGAGACATTGCGATTGCACAGGACAGAACAGAGTTTAGGGCTGTTGTACATAGAGTCGCTATGAGTCACAAGCAACTCGATGGCACATAACAACAATAACAACATCTGTTAACTCAAGAAGTTGTGACAAATACATTCAAGCCTAGGCTTATGACAGAGAGGAATGAGGTGTCAAAACCCTTGAAAATTGGGTATTCTAAACCTATACTTGGACCAAGAAACATGCAGGGAAACACTGCATGCTTCAAAATCAGGAAAAGAGTGCCTCAGATATGCATCCTGTCTCCATATCTTTTCAATTATATTCAGAACAGATCATTCAAGAAGCAAGGCTTTATAAGGAGTAGCCTCAAGATTGCAGGAAGACTTGTTTCTTGTGGTCAGAGCCAAAGGAAGACTAGCAAAGCAGAATGTAAATCCAGAAAGGCTAGTGCTCGCTCGGACTACTAGCACTGAGGAACCCCAAAACCTTTGCTTTTATTAGCATCCAGAAACAAAGGAATAGATCACAGAGAAAAAGAAATATTAAGGATCACCTCACAGGGCCCGAAGGGGCCAGGTACAGAGATTGAAGACTTCTTTGTATTCATAAACTGTGCTTGCTTACATTTGCAGCAACCTATCAGGAGCAGGAACATTTGCTTCTACTCTCAAAGGAACTAGGGTCTCAAGATATAGGAGAACTGCTTTCAGTCCTCTTTCTCAGAGCGTCTCATCAGAGCTGCTCGCAATCCTCTGAAGACACTTCTACATACAAGACACACAGCCACGTCCCAAGGATACAGCCCCTTTCATTCTTTGTCCCTTACAAGACTCACTTACAAACAATCTACGTTATGCTGATGACACAACTTTGCTGAAACAGAAGAAGACCTGAAGAACTTGCTTCTTCTACAGCAAGTCAAGGACTGTAGTCTTCATTATGGATTGAAACTCAGCATCAAGAAGACAAAGATTCTCACCACTGGGCCAATTGACAGCACCATTTTAGATGGAGAAGAGGTTGAGTTTATTAACAATTACAGTTTGCTCGGTTCTACAATCAATACTGTTAACACTAGTAGTCAAGAAATCAAAAGATGAATTGTATTGGGAAAATCTGTTGTCATATACCTCTCCAGAGTGCTAAAAAACAATGGTATCAGTTTGTAGACTAAGGTGCACCTAATCCACGCAATGGTTTTTGCAATTAGATGAAGACTTGATGCCTTTGAGTTGTGGTTTTGGAGAAGAGTATTAAGCAAACCATAGACTACCAAGGGAAC
>NW_006399848.1:12575766-12585504 GCF_000299155.1 Elephantulus edwardii | reverse complement strand
TTCTCCAGCACCACAGCTCAAAGGTATCAATTCTCCTTCTGTCCTTCCTAGTCATTGTCCAACTCTCTGATGCATAACAAGTGATTGCAAAGACTCTAGCCTGTATCTTACAGGGCCCAAATGGGCTGGGATCTGAGTTCCCAGGAGCAAAGACAATAGGCTTTTGACAAATAAGAAGAAAAAATGAATAGCATATTGTGCACAACCTACTTCTGATTATAACTTGCTATAGTTAATATAACTACAACTGCCATGCAACTGCCAAGAACAAAGGAATATTCACTTATCGGAAAGAGTTACTTTTCTTGAGCTAGTTTGCAGGCCCCCAGTGCCTTGTCTGTGTGCAGAACTAGGGAACCGGTTTCTTCCCACACTCTATCCTTCGACTGGCTTTAGGATAGGGGTCTGGAGAACGTCTATGTGCAGACTGTTCTCCCAAGATTGCTGTGCTTCAGCTATCCTCTGGCTCCATCAAAGCATGTTCCTCCCTTTTTATTTTCTAATCCAGATTTTTGCATATTTTGTTACAATATTTTGTTTTGCACTTCTGAGCTGCCCTTTGATAACCAATGTTCATCTCTAATTTCATTCTCTCTACTTTCTAAGGCAAATTTCAGTCTCTTCTTCCATCTATATTGGTTTTATTTTTTATTCCTTCTTCTTACTCTTTGTGGTGACCCTTTGCTTTCTTCATGCATGATGCCTTTGATGTTATTCCCCAAACCATCTTGTCTTCTGTCATTAATGTTCAATACATCAAATATGTTCTTAAGATTGTTTTTAACTTCAGTTGAAATTGATTCAGAGTTGTATTTTTGTTCTTATAGACTTATGTTCATTTTATTAAACTTCATTTTGAGTCCCTGGCCTTGCATTGACTATTGACACCGAGATTTAATGCCACATTTCACAGATGTAGTTTATTTACTCTACTCATGTAGAGTTCATCAGGTAATGTTCATGTGTCTATTGTTGTCATTAGGTGTCATTAATATTTTGCTCTATGAGCAAAATATTTGAACCCTGTGCTATCTTGCTCTGTCCTTATTATCCCAAACACACTTGAATCCATTAGCACCCTCATTGTACAAATTCATATTATTGAAGATGTTCTTATCTTTCGCTGACCTTCCATGTTCCCAAGCATGATATAACTTTCCAAAAAATAGCCTCTCCAGGGGGGATCATTCCTTGGAGAAGGACATCATTCTTGGAAAGGTAGAGAAACAGCACAAAAGAGAAAGACCTTGAATGATACGGATTGACTCACTAACTGGGGTAATATGGGTAAGCTTGTCAGAATTAAATTGTCTCAAGATAGGGAGGGTTTGTGAACTATTGTACAGAGGGTTGCTATTAGTCACAGGTGACCAGACGGCACATAACAGCCACAACAACGCAGATGTTATTAATAGAGTATTGGTGAAATGAGATGGCTTGGCATGGGACATTTTGAATCAGATGATCATATGATTTACTATCCTGGGGATGAAAAGGTGAGAAAAAATGGGGTTGGTTTCATACTTTAAAAAAAGTCATTTCTAGATGCCTTATGAAATTCATTGTGGTGAGTAACAGGATAATATCCATACACATACAAGGAAATCCAGTGAATACCACTATCCTTTAAATATATGCACCAAAAACTAGAGCCAAAGAGGAGGAGATAGAAGATTTCTACCAACTTTTGCAGTCAGAAATTGATCAAACATGCAATCAAGATGCATTAATAATAGTGGATGACTGGAAGGCAAAAGTTGGGAACAGGGTAGAAGGATCAGTAGCTGGAAAACACAGGCTCGGTGAGAGAAATGAGGCTGGAGGTAGAAGAACAGAGTTCTGCACATTCAATGATTTATTCACTGCAAATATCTTTTATAAGAAACATAAATGCAGGCTATATACTTGGATCTCACCTGATGGTATGCATAGGACTCAAATTAATTACATTTGTGGAAAGACTTGCTGGAGAAGATCAATATCAGCAGTGAAAACCAGGCCAGGTGCTGATTGTGGGACAGACCACCAACTACTCGTGTGCAAGTTCAAGCTGAAGTTGAGGAATATTCAATCAAGTCCATGGGAACCAAGGTTTGACCTTAAGTCTGTACCACTCAAATTTCAAAACCATCTCATGAACAGGTTTGAGGCCTTTAGCACCAATGAGCGTAGACCAAATGAGCTTTGGGAGGATATCAAGAAAATCATCCATGAAGAATGCAAAAGATCATTAAAGGCTGAAAAAGAAGAAAAGACCAATATGGATGTCAGATGAGACTCTGAGTATTTCATTACAGCAATGAGAAGTCAAAGCTAAAGGAAGAAATCCAAGAGCCGAACAAAAAATTTCAAAAGGCAGCTCGGGATGACAAAGCAAGATACTATAATGAAATGTGTAGAGAGCTGGAGTCAGAAAATCAAAAGGGCTGAACTCGCTCAGCATTTCTTAAGCTGAAGGGGTTGAAAAACAAATTTAAGCCATGGGTGGCAATACTTAAAGATAGTTTGGGTAGAATGTTGAATGATCCAGGAAGTATCAAAAGAAGATGGAAGGAGTACACAGAGTCACTCTATCAGAAGGAATTGGCTGACACAGAGGAATTTCTTGCAATAACATACAAGCAAGAGCCTATGGTGATGAAGGAGGAAGTTCAAGTTGCTCTGAAGGAACTGACAAAAAACAAGGCTCCAGGAGCTGACAGCATACCAATTGATTTATTTCAACAAACAGATGCTGCCGTGGATGTGCTCACTAAGTTGTGCCAGGAAATCTGGAGGACAGCCAGCTGGCCAACTGACTGGATTCCAAAGAAAGGTAACCCAACAGAGTATGGAAATTATTGAACAATATCATTGATATCACATGCAAGCAAGATTCTGCTAAAAAAATACCAGAAGGATGTCTATCTGTGCTTCATTGACTATGCAAAGGCTTTAGACTGTGTGGGTCACAACAAGCTATGGCTGACTCTGAGAAGAATGGGAATCCCAGAACATTTGATTGTGCTAATGCGAAACCTATACTTGAGCCAAGAGGCAGTCATCAGAACAGAGCAAGGAGACACTACATGGTTCAAAATTAAGAAGAGGGTCCATCAGAGATGTATTTTGTCTCCATACCTTTTCAATCTGTATGCAGAACAGATCATCCAAGACGCTAGGCTTTATCAGGAGAAATGTGACACCAGGATTGGTGAAAGAATTATCAACAACCTGCGTTATGCAGATGACACAACCCTGCTTGCTAAAACTGAGGAGGACCTGAAACGCTTGCTGCAGACAGTCAAGGACATCAGTCTTCAATATGGATTGAAACTCAACTTCAAGAATACAAAGATTCTCAACACTGGGCCAATTGGCAGCATCAGTATGGTTGGTAAAGAGATTGAGATAGTTAACAGTTTAAGTTAACTTGGTTCCACAGTCAACCCTCTTGGTAACAGCAGCCAGGAAATCAGGAGATGAATTGCATTGGTTAAGTCAGCTGTGAGGGACCTCTCAAGAGTACTGAAGTGCAATAATGTCAGGCTGGAGACTAAGGTGCGCCTGATCCAGGCTATAGTCTTTGGAATTATGTGCTGTGCATCAGAGAGTCGGACAGTGAATAAGGATGATAAAAAGAGAATTGATGCCTTTGAGCTGTGGTGCTAGAGATGAGTGTTGAATATACCATGGAATTCTAGGAGAACAACAGGTTTGTCCTGGGGAAGGTGAAGCCAGAACGGTCCTTGGAGTCAAGGATTCTGAAGCTGCGTCTGACATGCTTTGGGCATTCTGCAAGGAGGGACTGGTCCTTGAAGAGGGACATCATGTTTGGGAGAGTGGAGGGACGGCGAAGGAGAGGAAGACTCTCGAAGAGATGGATCGATTCTGTGAGTGGAGTGGTGGAAATGAGTGTGTTTGAGATAGTGAGGTTGGCACAGGATAGAACGGCATTTAGGGCTCTTGTACATAGGGTCGCTATGAGTCGCAAGCGACTCGATGGCACATAACAACAACATATGAAGAGAATAGAGGTCAGATTATGCCATCACCACGTTTCCATTTCTTCTTTAGCAAGAGGGTACCAAAAAATTTGGCCTAGTTAAAAAAAGCTTTGTAGTACTGTTCTGAGCAGGACAGATAACAAAACCATATGACTACGTGTAAGAAATAAGGGGTCTATCTGTGAGCATGGATGAAAAGAAGCTATCCTGACAGGATTAATCTGCATTTTCTTGAATATTAATCTTAACTTATTACTTTTCCAATGAAACCCATACTTACAAATATATTTTGTGAGTCTTATGTAGCCACTGCAATAAATTATTTTACCTATTAGAAAATTATTACACCTAAGAGTGAATGTGGTGAGAGGAATTTTTGATGTTGAAATTATAATAAGTTATAGCTGAGAGGTCATGTTTTATTTCTTTCATAGCAATTTGGTGATACTTATATGATTGATGGGAATTCTTCCTGTTTATGAAGATAGTGGAAGTAAGATACTTACGACATCTGACTGCCATATGGTTTTTACAACTGCTAATCAACAGCTGTGACTCTACTCCAGGGCCCTCTGACCTGCCTTTAACTGGTTTTGATGAAACGTTCTTCTAGGCCGTGTAGCCCTGGTATGTTCACTTGCTATACAAAGGTTACTACGAAGCTGAACACTGTGACACTGACGAGTGAATTGTGAGAATGGTTACCCATGATGCACAGTGTTTGGTGAAGCTCCCCGATTAAAACAAGCTCGGAAGCAGGAGTGGCATCCACTTCCACAATAGCTTGCCTCTGGAAACCCTATGAACCTGGAGAGAGGACAAAAGTTATGCAGGTATCCAAGATATCCAGGACTTTTTTTCACAGGGTTGCTGAGTCGCCTGAGACTCAATGGCACTTAACAACAATCAACAGTGAATTCTAGTTGTATATATTCTGTAAAGAATCCAGCTACTGACCTAAGTGCCAAGCCTCTCTGATGATTTGAACAAAGCAATAGACAATCTCTTCCTATGCTATCTACAGTCTATGAAATCCACTCGAAGGTCAGGTATAAATTGCTTCCAACTTAATGAGTTGAAATCAAGAATACCCAAAAAATATCATCAGATCAGAAAGCAGAAAATTTGATTGTTTTTTTTTTTTTTTGCAAATTCCCTGGTAAAGTAAGGCAGTTTTATTGTAATTATAAGGATTTAAAAAAAAAAATCACTGGGCTGTATCACTGGAATAGTCCTTGTACTTATCTTTGTTTTTCCATTCTTGCTATAATTGTTCTAGATTCTGGACTCATTCATTCTTAGCAGTTTTATTACAGTAACTTACTTTTTAAGTGGCCTAGCTTTCTGTTTTATCCCCCTAGCCAATCATTCACATTGGTTTTTAAGTAAACTTCGTAAAAGATGACTCTAATTTTGTCAGCTTCCTGCTGATGTGCTATTTCATAGCACTTAGGTTATGTAACAATCTATTCTTCTGGCCACAGCTAGTAGAGATTATACTCATTTAAATATTCTTTCTGCTATGCAATTGAATCTTTTCACTACCGAAACTCTGTTCAATGCTCTTCCAATATTCTTCTCAAATTGAAAGCCAACTCAAGCACTCCTTAATCTAAGCTGTTTATACGAAAATAAAATCTGTATGTGAAAATGCGATTACTTCCACAGTACTTTCATGTCACCAAGAGATTTTATGTGACAGGAAAGATCCTAAAATGGACTATTTCTATAAATGCGTTCCACAGTAGTGAATTATTTTTCACCTCCAGAATCCCAGGTCATATTTTCAACTCCATCACAAATAGCAGTAAAAGGATGGGTAGAAGGGAATGCTTCACACTAAGAGTATATATATTTTAATTAACTGACATTGTCCCTCATCAACTGGTGCTTATTTGAGCAAGCCAAAAATTCATTAATGCTGGTAATCTTGAAAAATCTATCCCTACTACACATGAATAAATGACTCACAATAACCAAACTTCTCTTCATGTAGTAAACAGATTCTTGTTGCTGCATGTTATTGGGTTGGAACCAATTCATAGCTGACCCTCCAGTGGGTTTTAGAGGCAGTAAATAGCATGAGAAGAGAGTACCCATCCTTCTCCCACAATAAAAACATAAAGGAGATCAAATGACAGAAATGAACTACACATAAAATATATATTCTATTTTAATTCTGCATTGTTGTTATTAATATGATTTGGCCAACTATAACTCATAGTGATCTTATAAACAACAGGGTTAAAACTGTGTCATAATCTGCACCTCTTGTTATTTGATATATTCAACTTCCTATTGTAGTTCATGGTCAATCCAACTTCTCAAAAGTCTTTCTCTTCTTTCATTGAAATTTTACCTTTCCCAGCATAATATCTTTTACCAAGAACTGTCATTGTTGACAACGTACCCGAAGTCTGAGCGATGATGTTTCACTTTTATCATCTTTTCCTCTAAGGGACACCCTGGTTAAACTTCTTTCAAATCAGATGTTATTGTTCTCTAGACAATCCATGGGATTATAGATACTCTTCTCCAATGCTATAATTCAAATTTATTTTCTTCTGTCATCTAATTGATTATCCAACTTTCAGATGCTTAGCAAGTAATTGAAATGACTGTGGCTTGGATCAGGTGAACTTTAGTTTGTAAACCGACGTCTTAGCTCTTTAGGACTTTGAGGAGGTTCTTGAGAAGAGATTTTCCCCAATGCTTTCTTGACTTCTGGTCCCTACGGTATTAATTGTGGATCCAAGTAAAATGAAATAATTAAAAACAAAACCAAAACAAAACACTTCGATCTTTTCTCCATCTCTATTGATGTTGCATATATTGGCTCAGTGGTGAGAATTATTATTTTCTTGATGTTTTGATATTATCCATACTGAAGACTGTGTGGTCTTTGATCTTCTGTAGTAAGTGTTTCAAGTCCTCCTCACTTTCAGCAAGCAAAGTTGTATCATTTGCATAACACAGAGTGTTGATGAGTCTTATTCTGATCCTGGTCCCACCTTCTTTATTATAAAGTTTAGCTTCTTGAATTAATTAATAGATTATGTTATTGTTAAGAAAGGATATAGCCCTGATTCACATCTTTCTTGATTTAAATGATGAAGTGTTGCCGTGCTCTGTTCAGACAACTGCTTCTTGATCTCAGTGTAAGTTTTGTGTGAGATACACACATGCGCACACACACACAGAGTGTTCTTTTTATCTTTCCTGGGTAGGTATGAGTGTATTTATATATATGTCTTGGAGTAGATGTTAAGAGAGATAAAGTTAATGCACAAAATTTAATATTCAATGTGACAGCAATGTGTTTTAGTTTGGGGTTTTATTTTTAATTATCAGTCATGCTTTATGTAGCAGAAATAACCTAGAAAAAATCTGAATGGTTAGAATTAAGAGTAATACTGCATAATTCCACTGTTATAAAAGAGAATTGACATGGGGATTGGAAGGAAATTAAGGAAAAAGGGGATAAAATAATGAACATTGCATTAGAACAAATGAAGGAAAGAACTATTTTAAAGGAATATATGATAAGACAATATGTATATGACAACAGTCCAGAATAAGAAGTGAATACCAAAGTGGACTGGGGGAAGGGTGGGTATGATGGAGAAAATTATGCAACAATGAAAGAATATTTTTAAAAAGTGAACAGGAGTATAAGGAGAAAAATAGGCAACAATAAATTAATAAAATACCCAACTTCTTTGTAAACTTTCATTAAAATCACAATAAAAATAAAATACATACATAAAGTAACATCTAGTTATTTAAAATTATGATTGAATTAATCACTTTGAAGGAATAAATGGACTAAAGTATGGTATGTGGAAAAATGTCTAGATTAAATATTCTATGGACCTCAGTTTTATGTCTGCGAAAAAGCAGACTTAAGATCCCCTAAGCCTGCTGCCTAGCTCACAGGGCTGCTGTCAAGATCAAATGAGACGATATTTGTAAAAGCTTTTCAGGAAACTCATGCATTTTCTACAGATTAAGTATAAGTCATAACTTTTAAAAATATGGGGTACTTGCCATATCACAAGGTATTAAAAGATAAAGTGCTTATTTTCAAAATTAAATTTAAGACCACGTGCAGATCTTCGTTTGTTAAAATGATTACTAAACTTGGATGGATTCTGAGAAAATCCCTGAAAGGGCAGAAAATAGGACCACTTGTTACAGCCCTTGGGTCTCCTAAATGGTGCTAATGCTTCCTGAGCCCCCGAATAGTTTACTGTAGTCAGGTCAAGGAAGGCTTGCATGTGTTTAAATCTTTATAAACCAATCTCGAGCAAATTATTATTAAGTATCTATGTAATTCTAATCTTTTGCATCAGCAAAACACAGGAAGTCTCTCAATGAGAAGATTTAATGGGACCATCGCTGTGAGCATGATAGATTTCATAAACAAGGTTCAGGATAAAGTTCAGTTTTGTTGTTCACAGGATGAGTATGAGTAACAGTCAACATGCTGACAACTAACAACAACATAGAAGCCTTAATCTATGTTTTTCCAAGGGAAAAAAAAAGAGAGAGAGGGAGAGAAGGAGGGTGTGCTTCTGTTACAAGTGCACGTCTGTGGGGGGATAAAGAGAAAAAGGAACCACAAAGTGGTATGGGAGGAGTTAAGCCTTGCTTTCTTTCTCTGATTGCCATTGAGCCTGTTCCAAAGTTTAGCAATCATTCTTTGGGTTTTTGAAACTGTAAATTGAAACAAGAGACTGCCCTTACGTCTCCAGCTGAGTCATTGGTGGATTTTAATTGCCTGAGAGGAAGAAGTAGCCTTTGAGATAGTACTGTGACTCACTACAGGACTATGATACCAGATGTCTCCTTGGAAAGCCTGTGATATCCTGTATTAACAAGCAATCTCCCACCCTGTTACCATCCAGACCCAGCCCTGCTTGACTTTCAAGGTCAGAATAGATTAGACACCTTCAGTATATTTTGATCATTCACTTCAGGGTAATGGCGTGGGTAGTTTGTAGCATGCTAGTGACTTAAAGATTGTGTGGTGTGGGAAGCTATGTTTATTTTTATTTCTAGAAGCTTCAGAATCACTCATGGTGGACAAATTTAATGAAGCTTCTAGACTAAGACTAAGAAGCAGGAATAACATCCACCTATGAAATAAAAGGACTTCAAAAAACCTATTATGAAGACATTTTTCTTTTGCTTTTCAAAGAGAAGAGTGAACTGGGGTGAGGGGTGGACAAGGAGAAAAATGCAAAAATGAGTGAATGGAAATGCCAAATGTCTGTAAATGTTTATTAAAATTAAAAAAAAAGGAATGAAGGAAAAAAAATGGATTTGCATATATCAATGCCAAATAAAAATAAAAACAAACTAAAATCAACAACAACCACCAAAAAACCTTATTATGAAAAATAGTGAAGCTTTTTTTTGTTAACATAGTCCCAGAAGATGAGCCTCTCAGATTAGAAGACATTCTGATGGAGAAATGATTCCTTAAAATCGAGTCCACCTTAATGACAAAGATTGAGTAACACTTCTATAATATGAAAATAAAATCAAATAAAAAAAACCTAAACAAAACCTTCATGCACTGATACGACAAGACTCAAAATAAGGAGAAACAGGTCGAAATATTCATGGATAATGGAACGTGCTTTGCATAGGGTTTTCAGAGCAGGGTAACACTGCATGGTTCAAAATTGGGAAGGGTGTACGCCAGGGATGCATCCTGTCTCCATACCTTTTCAACATGTATGCAGAG
>NW_006399848.1:12573398-12575096 GCF_000299155.1 Elephantulus edwardii | reverse complement strand
TAATCGGGATGGGTGTGTCAGAGGCGGTGCGGTTGGCGCAGGATAGAGCAGGGTTTAGGGCTGTTGTGCATAGGGTCGCTATGAGTCGGAAACGACTCAACGGCACATAACAACAACAACAACAATGGAACGTGTAGTGTACAAGGTCTGAATCTAGGAAAATTCGTTGACTATCAAAATTAAATAGAACTCATAAAGAGTTCAACATCGTAGGCATTGGTGACCTGAAATAAATGTGCATAGGCCCTTTTGAATCTGACACTCATATTGTCCACTGTGCAGCAAATGATAAAGTGAAGGGAAACTGTGTGCTTGCATCCACAATTAAACATCCTTGGTAGCAGCATCCAGGAAATAAAGAGATACATTGCACTGGCAAAATCTGCAGTTAGGGACCTCTCCAAATTATTGAGAAATAATGATGTCAGTTTGAAGACTAAGGTGCATCTGGTTCAAGCCATGATCTTTCTGACCACTTGCTATGCATCTGAGAACTCTAACAGAAGAACAATTGACACTTTTGAGCTGTGGTGTTGGAGAAGATCACTGAATGTTGCATGGAACACCAAAAGAACAATCAAATATGTCTTTGAGGGGGTGCAGCCAGAAAGCTCTTTGGAGGCAAGAATGATGAGGCTTCCCTCACAGACTTGGGCATGTTGCTAGGAAGGGCTATTCCTTGGGGACGAACATGATTTGGGAAGGATGGAGACTCAGTGAGGAAAAGACAACCCTCAACCAGGTGTATTAACACCATGACTGCTGCAATGGGCTCTAGTGTGTCACGAAGTATGAGGATGGTGCAGGAGAGAACAGTGTTCAGATCTTTTGTTCACAGGGTAGCTATGAGTAATTCTTGACTCAGCAGTACTTAACAACAACAAATCAAGCCTCTCTAGAACAAATTCCCTTTATATTGATTAGCTGAACATAGTTTATATCATCAGGAGTATGATTAGATCATACAAGATCTTATAGGGAGCTCTAGAGGTCTAGTTGTAAGGAGTTGCATTGCCAACCCAAAGGCATGTGGTTCTAATACACCAGTTGCATCACAGGAAAAGTATGGGAGATTTCCTCTTGTGGGATTTTACTGCATCTGAAAAACTCAATGGAGAATCAGCTATGTGTTGGCTTCTACCCTAAAGAAACAATAAGGTCTCATCATGTAACTACGCAATAACTACCAAACTGGAGGATTATCGAACACTAAGCTGATGTGCAAACAATTATAGTCGACTTCTGTAAGATTTCACATATGTAACTATCTTCTTAATCACTTGCATTGCTCTACAGAGGTAACTTGTTGTTGCTGTTATGCTAAATACTGTGACACTGATGTGCCAAATTGGTGATATTGGTTACCCATGGTGGACAGTGTTTGGTGGGGCTCCCCAATTAAAACAAGCCTCGAAGCAGGAGTGGCATGCACTTCCAAAATGGCTTGCCTCTGGAAACTCTCTGTACACTGCTCAGGTCTTTTGTTCATAGGGTCGCTATGAGTCGTCTACGACTCAACGAACTTAACAACAACAACAACAATACTTGCAACTAACATAATACAAATAATATACATATGTTGTTGTTGTTGTTATGTGCCGTTGAGGCGCCTGCGACTCATAGCGACCCTATGTACAACAGCCCTAAACTCTGCTCTGTCCTGTGCCAATCGCACTGTCTCTGACACTCCCATCCCAA
>NW_006399848.1:12562959-12572268 GCF_000299155.1 Elephantulus edwardii | reverse complement strand
GCTTGCATGTGAAATCAGTGAAATTGTTCTGTAGTTTCCACATTCGGTTGGGTCGCCTTTCTTTGGGATAGGAACAAATATCGATCTCTTCCAGTCAGCTGGCCAAGTGGTCGTTCTCCAGATTTCTTGGCACAACTTGGTGAGCATGTCCAGGGCAGCATCTGTTAACTGAAATATATCAGTTGCATCTGCAGGATGCAAATATACATATACCACAAAATAAACTAATCATATTTATATTTTCTAAGTTAAAAAAAATTCACACACATATACCAGGAATTATTCACAACAATTCCAGTCCTTGTTTTGTAGCTAGACGTGTGATTATAGCTAATATTTAGAATTATCTTCTTACACCACCAATTCTGTGTCCTTTTACCCTCAGAAAGTACCCCTGTGGGTTGAGTTTATTTGTTTGTTTATACGATTTTATTTTAATTGTGATTTTAATGAAAGTGTACAGAAAAGTTAGATATTCATTTATTCTGATGGTGTGACTAAAATATTCATTTCTTGAATGATTTGGGCCATTCATAATGTTAGAAATCATGTTAGTAGATATTTTCCATTGACCTAAAATGCAGAACATGGATAATAAGAGATGATTAAGGTATTTCCTGTTTTCCAAAATTATTTTATTTACCTCTGTTATATTAATTTTTCCTTGATAATTAGTACTGATAAAATGGACAAAATGAAACTTCTTTTTTACCTATTGGTATGAAGGCATGAGCATCCCAAACTAAGTTGACTATAAATTCTTAATTTTCAGTTCAGTGTCATCAATATTGTGTGTATAGCAGTGTTATTCACCACAAGAACATGGAAATGGCCCAGATGCCCAACTACAGTGGAATGGATTGAGAAATTATGATACATTCACACAATGGAATATATGCAGCATGCAGGAGCAATGATTTTGTAAAATACTACCTAACATGGGTGGGACTGGAGAGCATTCTTTTAAGTGAAATAACTCAATCCCATAAAGGCAAATACCATATAAGATTATTGTTGTAGAATGAGTAAGAGGATTCAAGGAAGGGAAGGGGGAGTTTAATTATAGAGCCGCAGAGTTTGAGGGGTGGAGGGAGAAGTGGGTAAAGGAAAGAGGAAAGATCCCGTGTGAAAAGTAATCCATATAAACTTTATAAGTGAACTAGTAATAAAAATTTAAAAAATAGCATGTGTAAGGGTGTATTCCTGTAGGCATCAAGGCTCACAGAGACCAAGATCTAAGATTAATGAAGCAAAAATTGTGTTAACAGGTTACTAGCGGTAATAAAGAGTGGTACTATTTTCATTTCTACTCCTTGGTCCTCTGAGCATAAATCCCGGCTATTGGAAAAACAGTGGTATTGGTCATTTACCTAAACTATGCAGAGAATTGACATATTGGTGTTTCTATAAGTTAATCTTCAGAAGGTTATTGCACCAGCTTTAAGCCAGTGATTTCAGGATGGTGGAAAAGACCAGTGATTTTCACAGCATAAACCCATTGTCTCACTTCATTTGCTGTCAATTGCGTCTCTTGATCCAAAGTAATTTTGTATGGGATATGATGATGGGGGAGCACTACAAGCTTGTATAGCATCTTTATAGATGTTTAGAGATGATATAGCATGTTTTTAGGTGTTTGGAGATGTTAATTTGGCAGAACTAGTGCATGTAGAGAACGTCAATTCACATCCAGAGTAAAGATCTATTCCAACACAAGGGAAAGTTGTCCTATCCATGATAAATGTATCTTAATGTAATCAACCCACCTCAAGGTTGGTAGCTTGTTCTCACAGTACTGCTGCCGTATTAAGGACTCAGTTTGATCTCCGATGCAAGTAGATTGGTAGTGACTTCAGTAGTGACTCTGTTTTCTGCCCTTCTGCAGAGCAGCTGGTGGCTTAGAACTGAATGAGTTTGGAACTGTAAATGTAGTTCCTTACCACTAGACCATGAGAGCTCCCTCAATTACATAAAACTGTATGTAAATATCTAAAACTACTTGTTAAATGCTTGAAGCTTAAACTTGTTGCTGTTGAATTGGAAGTAATTCAGAGCAAACCTCAACTGAGTTTCCAAAGATGTTATTGTTATGTGCAATCAGGTTACCTGCAACTCATAGTGACTTTATATGTACAATATCTCTGAATCTTGCCCTATCCTCAGCTGGTCTCTTTGACTCCGACACACCTACTTCTATTATCCCAATTTCTGTGTCAATCCACTCATCTGGGCTCTTCCTCTCCTAGGATGTCCCTCCACCCTTCCAAGCATAATATCCTTCTCTGAGGACTAGTCCCTCCTGGTAACGAACCCAAAGTAAGTGAGACAGAGCTTCAAAATCCTAGCCTCCAAGGAGAAACTTGGTTTTACCCTCCCCAAGACAAAAATTTTTGTTTTCTTGGTGGTCTCTGGAATGTTCAGTACTTTTCTCCAGCACAGCAACTCAAAAGCATCAATTCTTCTGTTGCCTCCTTTGTCATTGTCCAACTCTCTGATGCATAACAAGTAATTGAAAAGACCATGGCCTGGAGAAGACACACTTTAGTATCTAGACTGACATCATTCTCTTTAGCACATTGGAGAAATCAGCAGATTTTCCCAGTGCAATTCATCTTTTGATTTCCTGTCGGCTGAGGCCAAAAGTGTTGATTGTGGACCCAAGCCAGCTGAAACTGTTAACAACCTCAGTCACTTCTCCATCTATCTTTGTGCTGCCAATTGGCCCAATGGTGAGAAACTTTGTCTTCTTGAGGTTGTTCTTCAATCCATGTTGAAGACTACAATCCTTGACCTGCAGCAAATGCTTCAGGTCCTCTTTATTTTCAGCAAGAAAGGTTGTATCATCTGCTTAATGAAGGGTTGGTGATGAGTCTTCCTTCCTCCAAACTTGATGCCACATTCCTCCTCCTCAAGTCAATCCTCTCAAATGATCTGTTCAGCATACACATTGAACAAGTTTGGACACAGGCTGCATCCTTGACACATGTCCTTTTTTTAAAAAAAATGATTTTTTTTCCTTATTGTGTACCATCAAATTAGATCCAACTTGCATAGGAGGAGATTGCCTCTCCTTCTCCAGTGGAGCATCTGGTGGATTTGTACCCTGTGCCTTCGGGATTGCAGTGCAGCTTCTCACCAGTAGGCCACCAGAGCTCCCCCAGAATAGGAAGCTCTGGTGGTTTGATCTTTAGGAGATCTGAAAGAGAAAGATGGACAATCTCTTTCCATGAAACCTAGAGCACCTGAACACTCACTGGCGGGTCAGCTCTGAGTAAGTTCCAATTAGATAGCATTGAGTGAGTGGATAATTTATATATATAACACCTCAGTCTAAAGAAAATAAACTTCCTACCACATGAAACTTTAAGTAAAATGCCTCCCAAATGGACCATTAAGTAACGCAATGATAAATGGAGCAAAGATTAAAGTTCTGAAGAGTTTCATCTTACTTTGATTCACAGTCAACTCAGATGAAATTAATAGTAAAATAATTTAAATGGTATATTGCAATGAGAAAAAGTCCAAGATCTGCAAAGAGAAGAATTCTTTGGAGTCTTTAGAAGAAAACAAATAGATATCTCTTTAAAGGTGAAGATGACCCTGATTCAGTAAGGTATATGTTGCAATCTTATAGCTAATTTTAGATAGATCTGTCCTGAAGGAAAAGAATAATAGATGAATATCTATCTGTGTTTCATTGACTGTGCAAAGACATTTCACTGTATGGATTACAACAAACTGTGACTAATTCTGAGAAGAATGGGAATTCCAGATCATTTGATTGTGCTTATGCTAAACCTATACTTGGACCAGGAGGCAGTCATCAAAACAGAACAAAGAAACACTGCAGGGTTCAAAATCAGGAATGTATGTGCCATGGATGCATCCTGTCTCCATACTTTTTCAATCTATGTGGAACAAATCATCCATGAGGGTGGACTTCATAAGGAGGATTGTGACATAAGGATTGGAGGAAGACGATCATCAACAACCTGTGTTACACAGATGACACAACTGTTCTCAACAAAACTGAGGAGGACCTGAGGCATTTACCACAGAAGGTCAAGGACTGTAGTCTTAAATATGGATTGAAGCTAAGCATCAAGAAAAAAAAAAGTTTCTCACCACTGGGCCAATCGGCAGCATCATAAGAGACAATGAAAAGATTGGGATTGCTAACAGCTTTAGTTCATTTGGCACCACAATCAACACTCTTGGTACCAGCATCCAAGAAATCAAAAGATGAATTGAATTGGGAAAATTAGTCAGGGACCTCTCCAGAGGACTGAAGAACGATGATGTTTGTCTGGAAACTAAGGTCTGCCATGGCCTTCACAATTACTTGCTATGCATCGGAAAGTATCTGGATAATGAGTAAGGATTATAGGACAATTGAAGCCTTTGAGTTGTGTTGTTGAAAGAGTAGTGAATATACCATGAATTATTTGGAGAACAAACAGGTTCATTCTGGAAAGGGTGAAACCAGACTTATCCTTGGAGGCAAGGATTCTCAAATTCCATCTGACATATTTTGCATATACATTTTACAAGGAGGGACCAGTTCTTGGAGAGGGACATCGTGCTTGGGAAAGTGGAGGGACAGCATAAGAGAGGAAGAACTGTGATGAAGTTGATTGACTCAGTGCCTGAGGAATGCGAGTAGATATGACAGAGACAGTGAGGTTGGTTCAAGACAGAGTAGGGCTCAGAATTCTTGTATTTTGGGTGCTGTGAGTTGCAAGAAACCTGAAGGCATATAACAACAATATAATTATTATATTTTTTGGGCAGAAGTCATAGGGAAACTTCTCTGTTCCCTACTTTTCACATAATAAGTTTCTTTTGCGTTTATATACTGACTATTTTAAAAACATTATATGTTACCAACTACTCATATGAAAGTTTAAGCTGAAACTAAGAAAAATGAAATCTAATCCACAAGAACCAAAATTTGACGCTAAGTCTATCCCACTCTAATTTCAAAACCATCACAGGAAAAGATTTGAGTCCTTGAACACCAATGAGCAAAGACAACTGAGCTGGAAGAAGATATTAAAAATATCATCCAAGAAGAATGCAAAATGTCTCTATAAGGCAGAGGAATAAGAAAAGACCAAAATGGATGTCAGACTAAGAAATCTAAGAAAGAATAAGTTACTATCAAGGTAGAAGTGGAGTTACAGACTAATTTAAAGTAAAATATACAAGCTGAACATTTAAAAAAAATGTTATATGTGTGTATGTGTGTGTATTTTCTCTCTCTCTTCCTCTCTCTCTCTCTATATATGTGTATATAGATATGTGTGTGTATATGTGTGTGTGTATATATATACACACACACACACACACTTCAGATTACTGTGGGTCATATATTATCCTGTATATATGAAATATTATTTATTCTTATAAAAAATCACACAATTACATTTTTCTTATTGCCATCAGTAGTATCCTTTAAGCCTAGGATTTTATAATAAATTGCTTTCATTTTCTTAGGGAAAAGAAATGAAAACATTTTCAGTGTTTTCTATGCACATTCACACTGTGGAATCACTTGTAACAGACCCACACAACTAATTAGCAGATCTTTATTTTGCTGCGTCTCTGGCCAAGTCAACGTGACAGAATATGGGATGCCGTCCCAATTAACAGGCCTGAGCAAGCTCTTCATTTGACCAGCATTTAATGAACAATAAAACCAGAACTTGGAAGTTCTGAAAATCACTGATGGAAAAAGGAGAGAGGGCAGCTCGCTTGCTTACCAGGAACAAAGGAAAAACTCAATTAAGCTAACAAGGTGCAAGTGGTGAAAAGGTATTTTTTTTCTGGAGTTTAGCTGAATTTTAGTTTAGCAAGCAACTTGGAGTGGTCATCTCGTCCTTCCTTTCATTTGCAGTCTACAATAAAGCACATTTGTGTGCCTCACTGCCTGCTTTCTTTAGAAGATGTATTTTTATTTGATTTTATACTAGTTTATATATAACGTTCATGGAGTTCTTACACATTGTTTTTCAGACTGAATCTTTCCCCTTTATTTATCCCTCCCTCCACCCATCCAAATTATTATAATCAAGAAAAAATAATATATACACATACATCATAGTTATGCGTAAAATACATACTGCATAAAGTCCCCCACAAAAAGCAAAATAAAATTAAAAAGGGACTATATTTTTTTAAAAGTAATTTCCTTTAATAAAGACGACGTCAACAGAGCTTTAGATTTCTGTTTAAAATAGTATTGAAGATAAACAGTTTCAAGAGCTAGCTTAGAGTTTTTGAAACTTTCTGATGGCCATTGTTTAGTAACTGTGAAGGTTGATTGATTTCAGCTCGTATCTCTCACGTTTTCCCTCTGGTAGATCCTTGTATAAGGGAGTTGAATGCTGTTCCATGCATCTCATTAAATCTGAAATTAAGTCACATCTTAACACTCTCTGGATACTCCTTATTCAAAATGTTGTTGTTCTTGTTGTTATGTGCCGTCGCGTGGCTTGTGGCCCAAAGTGACCCTATGTACAACAACCCTAAACGCTGCTCTGTCCTAATTTTTAAAAAATTCATTTATCATTCAGCTAAAACATTTTACATTCTGATTTAAGATTTAAGGGCAGGTCATCAAGATTCATACTTAATCAAACACATAGCTATTGGAGGGCGGACTAGTGCAATGCAAAGTTTGATGGTTTGAGCCAAACAGAGACTTTGAAAAACGTTTACTAGCTTCCTTGGATAAAGGTTTAACTATTTGGAAATAATATGCAGAGCTCCCAGTTTAAGACAGGTTTAGAAGCAGGAATGGTATCCACTTCCTAAACAACATGCCTCTGGAAACTCTATGAACTTTGATAAATAACCATAGTTTTAGAAAGGCTTCAGAGGGTCCCTGTGAGTCATGCTTGGCTCTAAACAGCAATCAACAACAATGCAGGGCTGCAATAATTAGATTGAAAGCAGCATCAGTAAGATTAAGTGGTTGATGGCAGGATAGAACAGCACCATAGCGTTTCCAACGCGGCAACTCTTTACACAAACCAACTTCCACGCTGTTGTTCTGCAGAGTGGCTGGTGTACTTGAACTACTAAACTTTGAGTGGCTGAGTTCTTAACCACTTTGCCACTTGGGTTCTTAAAAGACTTATACTTTGAAATATTAATATCTACGTGTGAGAGGTATTTTTAATTTGTATTTTGTCATACTAAAAATTCTTGTCATGCAATTGGAACCAATTCTTGGCTGATCGTACAATGAATATTCAGAGGCTGTGAATCATATGGGAGAAGGCTCTTCACTTTTCTCCAAAGGAACAGCTGGTGACTATGAACTGCTGTATTCAAGTTGGCAATTCCCCATCCACTAAGCCACCAAGGCTCCGTGTCTTATTTTATTTATAACTATAATTGTTGTTGTTATGTGCTGTCAACTTGTTTGCGACTCATAGTGACCTTGTGTACAGCATCCCTATACCCTGGTCTATCCTGTATCAAGCGTATTGTCTCGGACACACCTACCCTCATTACCCCAGTCACTGAATCAGTACATCTCATCTCGGTCTTCCTCTCTTGCACTGTCCCTCCACTCTCCCAAGCATGACATCCCTCACCAAGGACTGGTCTCTCCTTGTAACATTTCCAAAATTTGTCAGACGAATCTTCAGAATCCTTGCCTCCAAGGAGCAGCCTGGTCTCACACTCTGTAGAAAGAACCTTATTGTTCTTATAGCAGTCCATGGTATATCCAATACTCTTTTTCAGCACCACTGCCTAATAACGTAAATTCTCTTTCTATCATCACTGGTCATTGTCCAGCTTTCTGACACATAGCAAGTGATTGCAAAGACCATGACCTGAATCAGGCTCACTTAGTCTTCAGACTGACAGCATTGCTCTTCAGTACTCTGGAGAGGTCTCTGACAGCTGACTTTCACAATGCAATATGTATTTTCATTTCCTGAGTACTGGTACCAAGAGAGTTGCTTGTAGAGCCAAACAAACGGAAACTGTTAACAATCTCAATCTCTTCACCATCTATTATGATGCTGCCAATTGACGCAGTGGTGACTCTCTATGGGGGTTTTGATGTTAGGTTTCAAACCATATTTAAGGCTGCAGTCCGTGGCCTTGTGCAGCAAGCAATTCAGGTCCTCTTCAGTTTCAGCGGGCAGGATTGTGTCATCTACGTAACATAGATTATTGATGAGTCTTCTTCCAAAACTGATGCTACATTTCTCCTCATACAGCCCAGCCTCCTGGATAATCTGTTCTGCATATAGATTGAAAAAGTATGGAGATAGAACACATCCCTTGTATACATCCTTTCCAATTTTGAACCTAGCAGTGTTTCTTTGCTCTGTTCTGATAACTGCCTCCTCATCCAGGTATAGGTTCCACATAAGCATTATAGAGTGTTCTGGGATTCCCATTCTTCTCAGAGTTAGCCAAAGTTTGTTGTGATCCAAACAGTCATACGTGTTGGCATAGTCAATGAAACACAGATGGACATTCCTCTGTTACTCTCTGCTTTCAACCTAGATACATCTAATATTAAGTATAATATCCCTAGCATCATGGCCCTCTTCTAAACATCTGGCAGTTCTCTGTTGATGTGTTGTTTCAGTCATTTTTCAATAATTTTCAGTAGAATCTTGTTTGCATATGATATTGTTGGATAATTTTCACACTCTGTCTGGTCACCTTTCTTTGGGATGGGTACAAATATAAATTTCTTCTAGTCAATTGGCCAGGTGGTGGTTCTCCAGATTTCTTGGCACAACTTGGTGAGCACCTCCAGGGAAGCAGCTGTTTGTTGAAACATGTGAATTGCTATGCCTTCTACTGAGGCCTTTTTTTTCCTTTCTTGCTACTTTCAGAGCAGTTAACCTGTTGCTATTAGGGGCAACTGAATTGGCAGAGTCTCATAGCAACCCAGTGTACAGTATTTCTGAAGCCTGGCCTATCCTGAGCCTGTCTCACTGACTCCAATACACCTACACCCATTTACCCTGTAAGTGGGTCAAGCCATCTTATCCAGGATAGTGCAAGAGAGGAAGACACAGGATTTCTAAACTATTGAAGAAATATATTTCACTTGAAATTTACCTTGGAGTATTAAGTATTTGAGATAAAAGAATATGAATGTTTTCCTTACTATGGATGGCTTATTGTCTATGCTGTTTTTCATTTCCTTTGAGTTGAACCCAACTCAGCAACTCTATAAACAAAAGGCCTGAAGCCCTTCTACAACTATTGGCATTTATCAAAGCTCATAGAGTTTCTAGTGGCATGTTGTAAGTAGGTGCCACTCTTGCT
>NW_006399848.1:12548030-12559013 GCF_000299155.1 Elephantulus edwardii | reverse complement strand
GTCCACTCCACCATGTAGCCATCGCTCTAGACTCCTGTCATGACAGAAGTACCGAATCACCTCTCTTTTAAACAGTGAGAAAGGAACTCTTATACATTGTTGGTGGAACTGTAAAATGCAGTAACCATTCTGGAAGGCAGTTTGACACTTCCTCAAAAAGCTGAACATAGAAATTCCACATGACCCAGCTATTCCACTACTTGGAATATACCCTGAGAAAATGGGAACTGAGGCACAAACTGAGATTTGTACACCAGTGTTCACAACAGCATCATTCACCATCTCAAGAACATGAAAACAGCCCAAATGTCCAACCACAAACAAACGGATTGAGACATTGTGCTACATTCACACAATGGAATACTATGCAGCATGCAGGAACAGTGATTTTGTAAATTATTACCTTAATTTGGGAAGGACTGGAGAGCATAAGCTGAGTGAACGTACTCAGTTCCACAAAGATAAATATTGTATAAAACCATTATTGTAGAATGAGTATAAGGATTCAAGAGGGGTGGGAGAGGTTGAAAACAGAGGGAAGAGAATGTACAGGGGGGAGCGGGCAATTAGTCATAGGATTGTACAATTTGTTGGTTGGGAGGTGAGGAAAATTTAAAAAAAATGTGTTCTTGAAAACAATGTATTTAAATTTTGTAATTTCGCCCATAGAAAATTTTAAAAAAAGAACAAAGAACTTGTGTACACTAAAAGTTGCATATTCCTCAGTGACTCTAGGACAATGAGTTTTAGGTAGATCTGCATATTCAAACTCTTGGAGAGCTTAAGCTTCAGTCCCAAAGGCATCCAGTTCACATACCCCAGCTGTTTCAAGAAAGAAGAATGGAGAACTTCTGGTGGGATTCACTGTCTCTGAAAACTAACTGGAGAGTCACCATTGAGTTATTTACAACTTGATAGCACATAACACACACACACACACACACACACACACTCACACACACTCACACGTGCGCGCGCACACCACCCCGCATGAATTCCATCAACTGAGATATACGATCTAATTTAGAATTCTGTACATTCTACAAAGTTATTAATAGCCAAAGAATATTAATTTTAAAGTTACTAAAAAATTTCTGAAAACATGCAAGTGAATTGTTCAGCTTTAGCAAGTGGATAATCATGAATATTGTGCACATTCTAATTCAATGTTGAATCATGTTCTGGTTTTAATATTTAAATTATGAATAACCACAGATACATATTGATGGGCCAGTTTGAGAGATCATAAGTAGATTTCAATATATAAAACAAATTCAAGCGTATTGTCAAATTAGAACTGACTCATAGCTGAACCTCCCTTGGATTTTCAGAGATTGTAAACCATATGCGAGGAGATTGCTTGTCTTTCTCCCATGGGGCAGTTGGTGGATTTGAACCACTTGCCTTTGAGTTGATAACACAACTCTTAGGCAACATCTAGGCAATCAGAGCTCTTTTATTATCCATTGCATAGAAACAAGAAAAGATGAGTAGCTATAAAGAAAGGCCATGTAAAGGTTAACGATCATTATAAAATTGTTTCGTGGCAGAGACAGAAAGGAAGGCAGATAGTTAAGAGTTTATATTCTAAGAAGACTATGCTGAGCTTGCAAGACCTTTGAGCAAACTAAGCAAACACTTCCCAATTGTAGTTAATTTGAAGAGTTTAAAATTTAAACAAAGCTAGAAATGAAGACATATGCCTCTGCCAAGTCCCATTAAAAGACTTTGGGCTGGAGTTAAAGTATTGGGAAGATTTTTCCATGCAGTGCATATACAGAATGATAGTGAATGTTAATAAAAATAGCCTATTATTATTGAGTCATAGGGACCCTGTATAAGACACCAAAACACCTTAGGGCTTCCAAGATTATAAATCTTGAGGAAAGCAAAATTTTTTTCTCTCATCTGTTTCTCTCATAACAGTAGGTTGAATCACATTGCCAATTATTTGGAAATCTCTTAAGCTCTTTAACCAATGCACCACCAGGGATCCTTTGGAATAATATATGACAAATGCAATCTCAGAAATAGTGGGGTTTTTATTGCATTTTCCAATAACTCTTTCAAAAGTTTATATTATGCAACAGGGAAACATTTAGTCCCTTCATGGAACATGTGACCAAATTAGTAAGAATAATGTCCAAAATGCCTCTTTTCAGAATTGTTATAAGGTCCCTGGGTGGCACACAGTTTGTGCCTGGTTACTAATTTGAAAGTTGGTGGTTTGAACCCACCGAGGATTAACATGAAAGAAAAGCCCTGGAGATTTACTCCTATTAAAATTGCAATCTTGTACCCAAGACAATGTATTTGGACGGTATTCAAAGTGCAGTGGCAAATCTCTGAAGGATGTTCACTTTCAACAGGAGGGACATAGATAAGTCTATGATATAAAAGGGAAGGTAAAAAAAAATCCAAACAGGTCTACTGTGTAAAACATAAAGGTTCTGCATGAATTGCAAAGGGCTCAATGGTAACTAAGAACAATGAAGGAGTATTGTAAAAACTAACGGGTTTGAAAGCTCATTAGATGATTGTCAAATCACTAAATCATTTATGCATGTAAGATAGACTTAAATATTTAAAATATTTAAATATTTACAATATTTAAATATTTAAATATTCCCCCAATTAGTTTGCAGTCATTACTGCATATTTGGATAATTGATAGTTGGAATATTGAAATCATTAGCAAACTCCGTTTTCTAGTTAGTAGTTAGACTTAGGTAGATCTACGGGCAAGAACCAAAAATTGATACCTTTGCACTGTGGTGCTGAAAAGAGTATTGAATATACCATGGACTCCTAGGAGAACAAACAGGTTCATCCTAGAGAAGGTGAAACCAGGCTGTTCCTTGGAGACAAGGATTCTGAGGCTTCATCTGAAATACTTTGTACATGATGCAAAGAGTGACCAGTCCTTGGAGAGGGACATCATACTCAGAAAGGTCAAGGGACAGTGCAAGAGAGGAATATCCTCGATGAGGTGGGTCGATTCAGGGACTGGGGTAATGAGGGTAGGTGTGTCAGAGACAGTAAAGTTGGCACAGGATAGAGCAGGTTTCAGGGCTAGTGTACTTAGGGTCGCTATATGAGTTGCAAGCAACTCAACAACACATAACAACAGAAACCATGTTTGCCAGCTGGAAACATGCAAATATTTTTCCCATTACGGAGCTTGTAGTTTGACAGAAAACATTTGTTGTTCTAATTGTTCAACTTGGAATCTTTGCTTGAAATTGACAAAAAAGTGCTAATTTTCATGACTTAAGATGTTCCGGTAATAAACAACTTTTCATATTGTTTTATAAAATTCTCATATGGGCCTTTAGGACACTTGTGTTTCTAGAGAGTTTTTGCATAGTTATTGTTCTTGTTAAATGCCATCAAGCTGACCACAACTCATAGTGACATTATGAACCACAGATCTGAATCCTGTCCTAAAGTCCACCATCTGCATGATTGTGAAGACCATGTCTTCATTATATGCTATTACAGTCACTGTGCCAATCAAGTAATAATTCATTTACCCTAATGGTTTTGTTCAGATTGGGTTACTCTTTTGTTTTGAGTGGAATTTGTATTACCAATATTTCCACCCATTTTTACTTTTCAATTCTTATTGGACAAGGAAGATGACTTTCTAAATTAGATCTAGAGCCAAGGAATAATAATGTTTCTTTAAACTTACTACCTGAATAGACTGGCAGGCATTTGCTCTGAAATCTGAAAAACAAATAGAGAGTTTGTTTTTAATTCCCTAGTGAAGCCTTTATAATATTTTCGGTTTTGCCTTTATGGAGCCTTCAAAGATATATTTCACCTCTCAGGCAATGATGGAACTCTTAATATTCCTTTCTACTGCTGAAGCTGGGACGAGATGAGGTGCAGAAGGCCGGGATGCTGGGGAAATAGCATCGTAAAACATAGAGACTCAAGTCATGTTATAGTTCGTGGTATTTCAAAAGACTCTCATTATTATAGAACAACATAGTTGTACTTAACACAATATTGAAATTCACAGCTGCAGAGGCAAGGGTGTAGGAAATAGTCAACGGAGGATAACATAGTTTTCCCATGTCTTAGCTTTACCCATACTTAAATATCATCTTTTGCTTTTTCCTGCCTCACTCTTCACACAAATATTTTGAATGACAGAACAATTAGACAGAAACCAGATTGCAGTATCTATATCTGTCACTATAACTACACACTGACAGACATAAATTCCCTGCTGATTTTGCAGCAGTGTATAATCTTGAGAAGTAAGCTAAAATCTTAACCTAGTTCTTTTCAGTGGATCAGTGCATTAGAAGAAATACTCTCTTGATCTTGCTTGGAAAGTTGGTTTTTTGGGGGTTTTGTTTTTGGGGTTTTTTTTTCCTCTCCTACTGGATGTTAGATTTTTGATGGAGAAAGTCTGCTTAGTTTTGTTACAGAAAATTTCTATTAAAAGCAATGTGGGATGGCTGGTTCAGGCAAGGCTAAGCTTCCTGCACGTTGAGCTATATGAAATTGGCTAGGAGTATCCAGATAATTGCAGAGGAAATGAAGGCAGGTCTACAGGACCATGAAAATACCAGTGCTCTCCCTGGATCACTAGACTCAATCCAGTTTCCAAAAGTCATTGCTTTATTGGCTGTTGTTTCTTCAATGATGTGAAAGTATGTTTTTTACCAGCTTACATAATATTCTGACCACATTTCATATTGACTTATTTTTTTTTCCTGGATACACTTGTAACTTTCAATCAGCAGGAACTGGTGTTAAAATATAAGGGCTTTTGTAACAATTTTATTATAACTTACATATTCAGCAATTTAGACTTCAGGGAATAACACAATGCAACCTTTTATTGTGTACCTTAATTAGTTGATTTGAATTTGCCTTGGGCTTCAAGGAAAAATGTTATTGTCTTCATTTGCTGCTAACACGCTCTTTCCTACTTATCATCATACAAATTAAGGTTGATTTTCTTTTATTTTTACAAGACTAAAAGCAGTCACTGTTAGATACAGCACAGAGCTTTTGAGGTAAAGATTGTTCATCAAGCATAAGTGAACACAATGAAAATTTTTATCCTGCCAGTTGGATGTGCATGGCTAAGGATATTATCCCAGTCATCCAATTAAGGAAGTAGCAACTGTTCATAATTATGCGTATCTGATGCATCACCAACTCTTTCATTCTTTTATTTGACAATATTTGTTGTTTTAATGTTTTGGGTTTGGTATTGGGTTTTTGTTTTTTTGTTTTTTGTTTTACTGTTCTGAATAAAAATAGCTGTTACATTATAGTCTTGATCAATATTTCCTACCCTTTTCTACAAAATAGCAAATGAAATTTCCAGGCATTTTATAATGCGGCAAAAGTCTCAAGCATCAAGTGCAGCAAGAACATTAGTGTTCAGTTAATTGATACAGATGGCTGCAGTACTTCTTCCAGCTTTCACTCAGCAGAGAACTGGAGATGGGAGCTTCCACGGAGATGTCAGAACTGGGGCTTTCTTATATTTGCTGTCAAAATGATATTCTTTCTCTCACATATTTTTCCTGAATTTAAATCAAAGCATCCATAACCTTAGGTAGGAAAATATGACTCATATATTCTATTTTTAAAACATATATATTAATTTCCATTATCACTGAACTCTTTTGTTTAGAATATTTGAGATTAAATAAATAAAATCAATTACTTACAACTTGTAAAACATTGTGAGGAACAGTTGAAGAACAAAAGTTATAAAAGAAGTTTCTCTTAATTCAGGGATGTGTTGTAATTTTGAGATAAAAAGTATATATATACATACGATATATCTAAATATACATATATGTATTTCTAAAGAACACTTAACATCTAAAAAGTTTAATGCACTAAATAAGACAATTGTGATTAGTGACAAAATGCCACATATAAAAGTTATTTAAGAAATAAGAGAGACAAGACCACAGCCTAACGCAAAAAAAAAAAAAAAATCAGTAAGAATACTGAATTCTTTAGTAGAATGTGACAGCAAACATTCTTCTAAGTGATACAACACTGGTCTGTCTATTTGCTGTACAGAGGTAACTCCTGGTTGCTGTGAAGCTGAACACTGTGACACTGATGTGTCAAATGCAACAACGGTCGCCCATGGTGGACCGTGTTTGGTGGAGCTCCCCGATTAAAACAAGCCTGGAAGCAGGAGTGGCATCCACTGCCGAAATATCTTGCCTACAAAAACTCTATGAACTTGGAGAAACAATGAAAATTATACCAGTGTTCAGGTCTTTTGTTTATAAGGTCACTATGAGTCATCTGCAAGTCATCTATGACTTGACTGTACCTAACAACAACAATAGGTGGACTTTACAGGAAAATTAAAAGGTTGACAAAGCCGATAGATATACAGATGATAAGTAACAGAGTAGTTAAAGTTTAACTAGTTATAAATTTTGTAGCTTTGAAGTTCTGGCCTAAAAAAAAAAAAGTTCTGGCCTGGGAAATTTCACTTTTTTTTTTTTTTTTTTGGTAGTCATTAGTTCATGCTTAATGTTATAAAGAAAATAGCAATAATTAAAGATAATATCTCAGGACAAAGCAAATATTGTGGAAAAAAGAATCATATGTGATTATTTTTTAGGAGGTTATTTGCTTCATTGAAATATCTCTACTAAGAATTGGAAAATTTCTTCAAAAAGCTAGGTCATAATTTGTTGTTTACATTACAAACTATTTTGTTTTGTATTTTATTGTTGTTGTTGTTACAACTATTAGTTCTGTAGTCATAGACTGAGAGCAGCTAGAGACAATCCCCAATGAATCGGTATGGCTGAAGTCAATAAAAATTAATTTGTACACATTGAAATTTGAAGTTTGTATGATTTTCATCAGTTATAAAATTTATTCTGTGTATTTTCTCAAGCATTCCTACGTGTCAAAGTCATTCTTTTCCTTTGTTTGGTGACATTGATTACAATGTTCACACTGTATTAACACTCTTCACACATTTTCCCTGGGGTTCTTATTTCATTTATTGTTCTGATCTCTTTTGTCCTGCTCTCTAACCTTTATCCCTGCGCAAGTGCTGCCCTTTGGATCTGGTATGGTTGATTTACCTGAGGACTGAGTATTATTGCAAATATTATAGTCTTATATTTTCATTTAAAATAATGTCACGGGGCAGGGTAAGTTCAGTGCTAGGCTCGAAAATTGAAGACCATACAGGTCAAGGAGTTCAGTCAGTATTTATCAGAGTAGTAAATCTGAACATTTTACTGTTTTTGTGGGTTTTTTTTTAATTTTTATATGCCTTTATCACCTACTCTTTCAGGACTCTCTATGGTAATCTTTCAAAAAAGGAATGAGTAGTGGTTGTGGTGTTATATGCCACTGAGTACCTTGCACAACAGTTCAGAACTCTGCTCTATCTTGAGCCAACTTTATTTTCTCTCTAACACCTACCCAAATTACATCAGTTACTGAGTCAATTTTCTCCAGGGTCTTTCTCTCTTGCACTATCCCTCCATGCTTTCAAGCATGATGTCCCTCTCCAAGGACTGGTTCCTCCTTGCAACATGCCCAAAGTACGTCAGAAAGAGCTTCAGAATTATTCCTCCAAGGAGCAGCTTGATTTCACTCTCTCCAGGAAGAACCCGTGTGTTCTCCCAGCAGTCCATGGTATATTCAATACCTTCGGCTAGCACCACACAGCTCAAGGTATAAATTCTCCTTCTGCCATCCTTCATCATGGTCCAGCTTCCTGATGCATAGCAAGTAATTACAAAGACCTTGGCCTGGATCAGGCACACCTTAGACTCTAGACTGATATCGTTGCTCTTCAACACTCTGGAGAGGTTCCTGACTTCTCCAAATGCAATTTGTCATTTGATTTTTCTGGCTGCTGGTACCAAGATTGTTGACTGTGATCCAGAAGGCTGAACTCTGAAAGGAGGAATGCGAGATAAGGGTTGGAGGAAGACTCATTAACAACCTATCCTTTCTCACTGAAACTGAGAAGGACCTGAGGATTTTGCTGCAGAAAGTCAAGGACTGCAACCTTCAATATGGATCGAAACTCAACATCAAGGAAAGAAAGATTCTTACCACGGGGATGATTGACAGTATCATGATAGATAATGAAGAGATTGAGATTGTTAACAGCTTCAGTTTGCTTGGCTACACAATTAAATCAACACTTTCGTACCCACAACCAGGAAGTCAAAAGACTAATTGCATTGGTCTGAGCAGTGATAGTTGGGCATTAATCTATTTCTTCTAAGTTTGTAGTAAAAAAAAGGTTGATATTAACAAAACCCATTAGTACTATTGACTAATTATTTCCTGTGTCTTTGAATTTCTTCCCTCTTCTTGCTCCAGATCAGAAGAGACCAGTATGTATATATGAGATGACTATTAAGTTTAAAGACACCAATCACTTCTCACCAAAGTAGACTGCTGAACATTGTCTAAGTGAACTCTGTTTTGCCACTTGACCTTCATGTCCCATGACACTATAATCTTGAGATGCTATCAAAATCATTCTTAACTCACAAGCTGTACAAAACATAGTAAGTCATTGCTTTCCAACCTCTGATCTATCCTATAAAATATTTCACTGACATTATATCTCACATAGTGCCTACCAATTTTTAGAAAATATAATTTAACCTGATTTGTAATAAACAGTACTAAAACTTCTGTGAAAATGAATTTATTTTGTGGTATTGATTTTTATTAAATATTTTTGTTTATCCAGATAGAAATATTCACTTGTTTTACTAAAGTTTTGTTTTCTTTGCTGCATATATCCTATAGGTATTTGAAATGTTTGTTTACTACTAAAATGATTCCAAATGGTCGGAGGATAAAAGAAGACAATATCTCTCTTTACTTTTCTCTAAAACACAAGTGTATTTTTCATCAGAACACACATAAATAAAGGCACAGCAGTAGAATAGATCATACTACTTTAAAATATTGTCCAATAAAATAAAAATGACTCATCCTCACATCACTAGGATTTATAATGTAGATATAATTAGAGTTACTTTTTTGGGTTTTTTCCCCCCCACAATTCAATAGAAAAATATGAAATGAGTCAGTGAGAAAAAAAAAGTCTATTGAGCCCAATGGCCCAAACTTTGTAGACCCAAATCTCACCCTTCAGTTCCCTGAGAAATTGTCGTTTGTGTTTGTAACCTCTTTTTACTCAAAACCACTTTGTCCAGTTTCTTCCTATAAAATCATAGTTTTTTGATGTTATATATCATTAAGTCAACTATGACTCATAACCACTCCAAGAACAATGACTCTGAACCTTGTACCGAACTTGAACCCACCTCACTGGCTCTGACACACCTTACCCCATTTCCATAGTCACTGTGCCTGTTAACCTCATCTAGGATCTTCCTCTCCTGTACTGACCATCCATCCTTCCAAGCACAATGCCCTTATCCAAAAACTGAACTCTCCTGACAGCGTGCTCGAAGTGTAAGAGACAGAGTTTCAGAATCCTTGCCTCCAGGAGCAACCTAGTTTCACCCTCTCCAGGAGAGGTCTGTTTGTTCTCTTGGCAGTCCATGGTCTGTTTAATACTCTTCTCCAGCTGCACAACTCAAAGACATCAGTCCTTCTTTTGTCACCCTCAGTCATTGTCCAGTTCAGATGCATAGCAAGCCATTGAGAAGACAATGGCTTGGATGAGGCACATCTAGTGTCTAGACTGAAATAGTTGCTCTATAGCACTTTGAAAAGGTCCTTGACAACAGATTTCCCAGAGCAACCCATACTCTTCTTTCCAGAATTCTGGTGCCAGGAGATTGTGGCTTCAAGAAAAATGAAATTAGTAACAACTTCAACTTTTCTCCATCTATCATAATGTTCCCTATTGATGTGGTGGTGAGGATTTTTTTTTTCTTCTTCCCCTGAACAGGACGCAGTTTATTCTGAGTTGTGCATCTACCCTGGAGTGCCAAGTGGTCTGTGAAATGGCAGAACAAAGCAGTGGCCATCTCCCCACTGGCCCTCCCCCCTTCCTTCCTTCCATCCGGCTCAGGTGAGTCCCCTCATCTGCACCGGAGCTTGGATGGCTCCAAAAAGTCACTGTTCTGTTGTTGCAGGACACAGTGTGTTTTGTTGTGACTTATGGTGACCCCATGTGACAGCAGAACTGTCACAGAGGTTTTCTAGGAGGTGATATATATCAAAGGAGCACAGTGAGTGAAGCATTTAGCTGACAGTCATAAAGTCAGTGGTTCAAATGCACCAGCTTATCTGAGAAGGAAAGACGCAGCAGAGCTTCTGAAGATCACCGCCTTGAAAACCCTGTGGAACAGCTTGACTCTGTTCTATGTGGTCAAGGTCAGGATTACTCAGTCATTTCAGGAGAGATCCCGTTGGGGCCATGGTCAGGTAGAATCTGCTCGGGGCCACAGTCAGTGGGGGGTTTTCTTTATGGTGAGATGCAATCCACTTTTAAGACTGCAGTCCTTGGTCTTCTTCAGAAAATCCTTAAAGTCCACTTCACTTTCAGCAACCAAAGTTGTGTCATCTGCACAATACAACTTGTTGAGGAATCTTCCTCCACATTCTTCTTCATGAAGTCCGGTCTCACTAGTGATCTCTCCAACACACAGATTGAAAAGTTATGGAGGAAAGTTACTTCCTTGACACACTCATTTTTTATTTTGAATCATGCAATATTCTCTTGCTCTGCTCAAAACACTGCTTTTTGACCTAGATAGAAACGTCACATGAGTACCATCAAGTGTTCTGAGAGTCCCATTCTTCTCAATGTTAGTCACTATTTGTTGTGGACTACACACCCAAATGTCTCTATGTCATTGACAAAACACCAATATACATCCTTCTGATACTTTTATCTAAGATCCATTTGATTTCAACAATGATTTTCCTCGTGCCGTAGCCTCTTCTGCTTGAAAGCCTATAAATCAAGATGCTTCCACTCAGGGGTGTGTGTGTGTGTGTGTGTGTGTGTGT
>NW_006399848.1:12523701-12547930 GCF_000299155.1 Elephantulus edwardii | reverse complement strand
GTGTGTGTGTGTGTGTGTGTGTGTCTTCCATTTGCTAGTTGTTTGAAGGGACAAATAACTGAAAAATCATTTCTTTACAATGAACTATTATTCAAGAATATTAAATAATAATAAAGAAAAGTGAGGTTAGGATAGCATTCTACTACATGGATGACCTTGAAAAACATTATGATGAAATATGTCAGACAAAAAAAGGACAAATATTACACAACTCCATTTATACAGAATATTCAGGATAGCCAAATCAATCAAGTCACAATGAGATTAGTCACTATCAGGGGTTCAAGAGTAGAGAAAAACGGAAGTTAAAAATAGTTGGGGTATATTGTTTTTTCATTGCAATTTTAATTATTAAAGAGATACTGCAGGTAAAATGCAGGAATACTGTGCTAATACAGGTGGTGATACATGGTAAGCATTATAAATTGTTAGCTTAACTATATGCTGTGTAAATAATTAAAGAAGCTGTACTATATGAAGAAAAAATATGGCATTAGGATAGGAAGATGACTCATAAACAACCTACATTGTGTGGATAATACAATTGTGCATACAGAAAGTTGGGGGGGATTCTTAAAACACTTGCTGCAGAACTTCACAGACTAGAGCTATCAATGTAGATTACATTTTAAAATCAATTAAAAAAAACATATTTACCACTGAAATGATAAGCAACATCATAATGGATGGAGGAAAAAAAATTGAAGTTTTCTCTTGGTTAACTAAAAAGCTCCATGGTAACAGCAGTTGAGGAATCAGAAGCCGTGTTATATTGGGGAAAAATCCTCTGTCGAGAACCTCTCCAGAGTGTTAAAGAACAAGGATGTCCATTTAAACACTGATCTGGGCCTGATCCACATCTTGGTATTTTCAGTTGTTTTCTATGCATCTGGAAGTTTGACAATGAAGAAAGGCAGCGGAAGAAGAATCATTGCCTTTACATTATGTGGTTGGAAAGAGTACATGATATTCCACAAATAGACAAAAGAAGAAACAAGTATGTCTTGAAGGAAGTACAACCAAGTGGCTCCCCAGTAACAAGGATGGGGTAACTTTATCTCACAAACTTTAGTCATATTGTCAGGAGGAACTAGTCTTTGAAGAAAGACATCAGTCTGGGGAAAAGGTGACCAGAGAAAGAAAGGAACACCTTCAACAAGGTAAATTGGCACTGTAAGTGTAACAGTGGGTTCCAGGTTGTCAGAGAGAATGGCTCAAGATAAAAAAGTTCAGATCAATGAGGGTTGCAGAGTGGCTTATATTTGGGGTTGGGGGTGGGATTGGGAGGTGCAGGGGGGATTGTGTACCAATGAGGGGGTTTTTCTTTTGCTTTTCAGGGAGAGGAGCAAACGGGGGGTTTGGTGAGGTGTGTTGTGCAGGGAGAAGGGTGCAACAATGAATGAATGGAATTCCAAAATCTCTGTAGATGTTCATTGAAATGAAAAATAAATAAAATATTTTTTTTAAAAGTTCAGATCTGTTGGTAAAAAGGTTACTATGAGTCAGGTGAACTCAACAACACCAAACAACAAGAAGAAAGTAGTATTTTTAGTTCACTGTTGCCAGAGCCTTGATCTTCGTTATGTATCTCAATCTACTACTATAAGGATTCTTGACACTGCCTCTCCTCATCCTGAATTGACTCCTAGAAGCCCAAACACATCAAAAATGTTATTTTTACTCAGTTATTTTAGAAGTGCCTCGGAAATAACACTCTCTTAAAACATGTAATATTTGTATAAAAGTATCCAGTCAAGAAAGCAATGACATAGTAAGTGCTTGATCCATATATACAGATCTTAGGTCCAAGTCTATCACTAATATAAATTAAGTTAGCTAAATAAACAAATAATTGATCTGTCACTAATGCAAATAAGTTGATTAATCACTCAATTTAATTAGCTTTTCATAAAGCAATGTTGATAATAATTCATAGATTATAAACATGTCTTCTAGTAAGGAGAAGTTAATGTAATAACTTTACAAAGTATCATGTTTTTGCTACTCGGTTGATAAAGATTGATTTCATCCATTTCCATTACATCTTGGATTCCCTCCTATTCAAGTTGTGGGTGCTTGCTTTTTATTCTCAATGATTCTATTTCATAAAATGAGGTAATATAAAAATAAGAAGACACAAATAAATACTAATGTGCACAGAATAAATGCAACATATACCTAGGTTACATATGAGAACATGTATTCACATACATACACGCACCGTGGAATCTCCAGATTGTGAAGTCCTTCAAAATCCCTACATCCTTCCTTTTATAGATATTGATGGTGTCCCATTGAGAATGTAATTAAAAATGAACTATAGCACATTTGATCAGGTAGTAAGATTCTATCCTGTTTCTATCGTTTGAGACACCAGTAATTTACTGTGTTTATTTCTGGTTTTTTTCAGAACAAAGAAACTAAATATCATATAGCCCTTCCACACTCATTTAAATAAAATAGATCATTTATAAATATATAAATATATCATTGAACCCATCTTCTAAGTATATGGAAGCAGGAAGGCCAGGTGAAGTTTAGGGTTTGCAGAGCGGGAGGAGTCCGGAATTGGTGATTGTAAATAAAAGTTCTAATTCATTCCCTAGCAAGCAGATGGAGGAATGCCATGAGAGATCAAAGAACTAAGATTTGCTAGGGACGCTTCAACCAATAATGCTATTCAAGACGTGAATGTGTGTACTGCATAGTACGTATAGGCTGGATGTTAAAAACCTACCTCTTAGGCTATCTTGTAGGACAATGGACACTTGATCTTGCGTATGATAAAACCAGCTTAAGAAAAGTTCTTGAAACTCACATATACCGTAACTCTAGGAATTCAGGAAGGAAGGGAAGATAAGAATTCTTTAGATTCCTTCCTCTTCTCAGAGCACTCAGTCTCGGCTTTACTTGAGCCTAAACAGTAAATCTCCATTTCAGTTCACTTTCAGCTCTTTTCTTACTGATAGAATAAGCGTCTAAACAGACCTAGGAATTTGTCTACACAGTTGTTGTAGTTATCTTGAATCAAACTGGCTCCTGACTCACAGTTGCCTCAATCATACACAAAACAAACAAACAAACAAAAAATCCTGCTTCCTGACCGTACATCACCTTATGAACAGTTGCAAATCAAGCCACTCTGATTCATGGTGCTTTCATGAGTTGTATTTTAGCTATAGATTATCAAGCCTTTCTTTCTTTTTTATTAATTTTAGAATATTACCTTATGTTTTTTTTATTACTTAAAAAATTTGAATACATTGTTTTCCAGAACATTATTCCAATATCCTTCACCTTCCATCTAATTGTACAACTCCATAATTCACCCCCCCTCTGCTACACATCCTCGTCCCTCAGCTTCCACCCGCCCCCATCCCCTTGGATCCTTATACTCATTCTACAGTAATGGTTTGATACAATATTTATCCTTGTGCGACTGAGTTAGTCCACTCACTGTAATGCTCTCCAGTCCCTCCCAAGTTGGGAAATAATTTACAAAATCATTGCTCCTTTGTGCTGCGTAGTATTCCACCGTGCGAAAGTACCGTAATTCCTCAATCCATTTGGTTTTGTTTTGACATCTGGGCTGTTTCCATGTTTCTGTGATGATGAATAGGGATGCTATGAACATTGACGTACAAGTCTGATAAACCCATTACAAAATGGACAACACTTGGAAAGAATTTTCACAGAGAAAGATATTTGAAAGGCAGACATGTGAAGAAATGCTCCAAATCGCTGGCAATAAAAGAGATGCGAATCAAAACCACAATGAGGTACCATCTCACTCCAGTAACAGCAGCAAAGTTTAACAGGATAGCAAGTAATAAACATTGGAGAGGATGTAGTGAGAAAGGAACTCCTATATTATTGTTGGGATTGTAAAATGGTGCAACCATTCTGGGAGGCAGTTTGGTGCTTCCTCAAAAAGCTGAACATATAAATTCCATATGATCCAGTTATTCCACTACTTGGAATATACCCTGAGAACTGAGGCACAGTCAGAGACCTGTAAGCCTTTCTTTCTTAGTATAAAATCTCCACTGGAACCTGATAAGGCATCATAGTAGGTAATACGCAGGCCACCGATAACACGTGTGTAGTGACTCTACCTGAGATAATAATCAAATGTGGAATTTCGACATGGAAGGCAAGAGTTCTAACAAAATTATAATGTGTAAATGTGCAGGCTTCTTGGTCTTAGGCTGTGAGGTTTATGCATATCTTTATTCAAAGAATTAAAACTTTGTCCTTTATATTTTTATTATGTTTTTAGTATATATGTTTTGTTATTAATTTTGTCATTGGGACCAACATGTCCTGAGCATATAAGACACATTTTCGGGAGCTCTGGTGGCCTAGTGGCAAGGAGCTGCAACTACAATCCCAGAGGCGCACGGTTCAAGTCCACCAGATGCTCTGCCGGGGAAGGAGGGGCAATCTCCTCCTGTACCAGTCAGATCTGATTTGATGGTACACTCACACAAAAATAATAAAAATTAGAAAAAAAATTTTAAAAAAAGACACATTTTCACCATCATTGGCTTAAGGAGCACACTATCATGTTTGGTTGTCCTCCAAGACAGACATGTTTGTCCTTTTGAGAGGCCATTGAAAAGTCAGTGTTCTCTCCAACATTCCAGTTCAAAGGCATAGATTTTTCCTCTGTCATCTTCATTTGTCATCCAACGTCCAGAAGCATAGCAAAAGCAATTAAAAAAGCCATGACTTGGATTACACAGACCTGTGACTTTAAGTCGAATGCACAATGATGCTCATTAACACTTTGGAAATTTCCTTGCCAGCAGATCATTTCAATGCAACATACATTTGTATTTAACTACTATTACTATGAATATTGATTTAGGATCAAAATAAAATAAAATTCTTGACCATTTCAATCTCTTTTTCAATGATCACTAAGCTATACCTAAATATGCACAATGAGAATTATTATTTTCTTGCTGTTGAGATGAAATTCGTATTGAAAGCTGATATATTTGATTTTCTGCAGCAAGTATTTCAAGCATTTTTCACATTATGCAAGCAAAGTTGTTTCATCTAAATAATTAGGTTGTTGTTCAGCATTCCTTTAAACCTGATGCCGCATTCTTCTGTATATAGTCCCCCTATCAAATAACATCGAGAGACAGACAGAGAGAGAGAGAGAGAGAGATATCAGCTGGCCCAGTGAAGAGAAAACGATGTGACCAAGACCAAGGCCGGTGACTTTTAATCTGCGGCCCTCAGGGCTGTCTTTCATTGTTTGATTAAAACAAGCGTGGTAGGAGGAGTGGCATCCACTTCCATTAATATCTTGCCTCAGGAAACCCTATGAACCTGGAGAGAGGATGAGAGACACTCAAGTGTTGAGGACTCTCCTTCATAGGGTCGCTATGAGTCGGCAGCCACTCTAAGGCACTTAACAAAAACAACAACATCAAATGATTTGCTCAGTATATACTGAATACATACAGAGAAAGGCTAAAAACTTGCTTCATCCCTCTCCTTATTAAAAACGTACAGTGATCTCTTGTTCTGTTCAAATAACTACTTCTTGATCTACAAACAACTTTTTCCTGAGCACAATTAAATATTCTGTAATTCTCATTCTTCTCAATATTATTCATGACTTTTTTTTATGATCCATACTTTCAAAGGCCTGCACACAAAGAGAAGAAACTTACTTTCAGGTATTCTTTCCTCTCACCAAGATCCATCTGACATCAGTAATGATCTCCTTCTTCCCATGATCTCTTCTGTTAGGTACTGTCAACTCTCCTAGGACTCATTGCAACCCTATGAACACTTGAAACTTTATAGTTCATTGTCATCTTCATAATCTCTGTCATGATCAAGCCCCTTTGAAGTTCCTATGCCAAATCATGCATAGATCTCATAGAGAGTTTTCCTCTTTTCAAGTTTCCTGAAGTTGGTGTTGTTCTTCAAAGCCTGATTCCTCCTGATCATGTGATCAAAATATGTGACTTGAAGTCTTCTCATTGCCTCTTGGAGGAAACATTTTGTCTGTCCTGTCCCCAAGGCAGATTAGTTCATTCTTTTGGCAATCATGGGACATGGACATTTGGAAGCACATAATGCATTTATTAACCTCTTTATCATAATCTTTTTTTGAGAAACAAATGGAAAGAAATACTTTTTAGGGCTGATAATCAGAGCTATTAGTTTTGAGTGCTTTTTATAAACCCCACACTGTGCTAAGCTCTTTATATAACACTTAATCCTTCCTGAAGTGTGAATTAGACTTTATGTTGACCATTTACTAATGGAAAAAAATGGGACTGTAGAGAGTTCAGGAACTTTCTAAGTTTTATATCTTCTCAACCCTGAAACAAGATCCCCTTGATTTCAGAAAAGATGTTTCTTGTACAAAACGAATTGATACTAGACAATATCCCTATTATTTTACTCATAAACAAGTTTTTGCATATAGACTCACATATCAATTTTATATATTTGTAAACTGATAAATACTGCCATGCTTGATATTAACTTTGCTATATCTATACAAGAAACTAATACATTATATTATGACAGATAAAGTCTAAGGAAATGTAAACAAAGCTTATTGTCTTTGCATTGAATCTATCTCATTGTGACTGCATAGGATAGAGTAGAAGTACTCTGTAGTTTTGTTTGCAGAAGTAGACTGACTCTCATCTCTATCCTGGATATCAGCTGGTAGATTTAAATTGCTAACTTTTTGGAAGCAGCCTAACGTTTGATAAAAGCTCTACAATTTTGATGTTGGTGAAAAATACTGAGTCTATGTTGGATCAAACAAATCTGTCTTGGAAAAAGTGCAGCTGGAGTGCTTCATAGAGGTGAAGGGAAAGTCATAAGGAAGGGCCAGCAACTGCAAGTGGAAATCATGCTTGAAAAGGTGGAGAATATGTGAGTGAGAGGACTATCCTCAGTGAAAGTGATTGATAGAGTGACCACAGCGACGGATTTCAGCACAGAAGAGATTGCAAAGACTACACAGGTTTTGACAAGCGTTCGTTGACATGAGTTGAAACTGACTGCATAGCAACAAATAACTACATATGAAAAATAGTTAACTTTAAATAAGAAAAAGAAATACTGCAGTGTACTCTTGGCAAGTTGTCTTGCTAACCAAAAGACAGTGTGTCTCCTCCACCAGTTGCCCTACAGGAGAAAGATCAGAAACCCGATGGGTGAGCTGGCTAGAAGAGCTAGAACTTGCTTGAAAGGAGATCCAGGTTATACTCTGTGCAGTTAAATGCTATGCATTGGAGAGTTGAACAGTGAATAGTGATGATAGAAAGAGAATTGATGCCTTTGAGTTGTGGTGCTGGAGAAGAGTGTTGAATATACCATGGACTGCTAGGCGAACAGACAGGTTTGTCTTGGAGAGGGTGAAACCAGAATGCTCCTTGGAGACAAGGATTCTTAAGTATCGTCTGACATACTTTGGGCATGTTGCAAGGAGGGACTGGTCCTTGGAGAGGGACATCATGTTTGGGAGAGTGGAGGGACAGAGCAGGAGAGTAAGACCCTCGATGAGTTGGATCGATTCTGTGAGTGAAGTGGTGGGTGAGTGGTGAGTGGAGTGTGTTTGAGATGGCGAGGTTGGCACAGTAGAGAACGGCATTTAGAAATCAATCAAACATGTAACTAAGATGCTTTGACAATAATGAGTGAGTGGAATTGAAAAATTGAGAACAAGGTAGAAGGATCAGTAGTCAAAAAGTATGGAATTAGTGAGAGAAATAGGGCTGGAGACAGAATAATAAAATTCTGTACAGTCAATGATTCATTTCAAATACCTTTTATAAGAAGCAAAAATGACACATGGACTTCACCTGAATTCACAGAAATAAGATTGACTATATCTGTTGCAGAAATCAGGGTAGAATCTCAATAACAGCTATGAACATGAGGTCAGATGTTGATTGTGGGACAGACCATTAACCACTCATATGCAAGTTCAAACTGGAGCTAAAGAAAAATCAAATCCACAAGAAACAAAAGTTGACCTATCAAGTCTATTCTACCAGAACGTTATTACCATCCCAGAAACAGGATGGAAGCCTTGAGCACTAAAGAGTGAAGATCACATGAGGTGTGGGAGGATATAAAAAATATCATTCAGAAAGAATGCAAAAAGTCATCACAAAGACAGACAAGAAAGAAAAGACCAACATGGATGTCATAAGTGACTCTGAATATTGAACTACAATGTCAAAAAGCCAAAGCTAAAAGAAGAAATCAAGATGTGAAGGGATAAAACAGATGATTTCAAAAGGCAGCATGGGAAGACAAGTAGAATATTATAAAGAAATGTGCAAGGAGCCGAAATTGAAAAATCAAAAGGGGCAAACTCATTTGACATTTCTTAAGCAGAAGGAAGTGAATAACAAATTCAAGCCTTGAGTTTCAATACGTAAAGATGTTGAAGACAGAATGTTGAATAGCCCAGGAAGCACAAAAAGAAGATGGGAGAGGTAGACAAAGTCACTATACCAAGAATAATTGGCTGACACAGAAGAATTTCAAAGAACAACGTTTGATCAAGAACCTATGATGCATGGAGGAAGTACAAAATACTCCGAAGAAATTGACAGAAAATATGAGGCCAGGCCATGGTCTTCGCAATTGCATGAATCTTGTCAGGCAACTTGTCATGCATCTGAGAGCTGGACAATAACTAAGGATGATAGAAGAAGAATTTGAGTTGTGGTGTTGGAGAAGAATGTTGAATTGTTGAAGAATGTTGCATGGACTGCCAAGAAAATAAATAGAGTGAAGCTAAATTGCTCCCTGCAAGGCTTTTGAAGCTCCTTCTTCACATACTTTGGGCATGTGGCCAGCAGGGACCAGCCCTTGGAGAGGGACACCATACTTGAAAGGGTGGAGGGACAGTGCAAAAGAGGAAGACCCAGAATGAAATGAATTAACTCAGTGACTGGAGAAATTGAATTAAGTCTGTCCGAAATGATGAGATTGACTCAGGACAGGGCAGGGTTTTCAGAGCTCTTGTACATAAGATCTCTGTGAGTCACAGGCAACTAAATCGCACACATCAAAACAACAACCCTGAAATAGCATTAAACATATAAATTGCTTTTGGTAGGATTAGCATTTTCATTATATTCAGCCTTCCTCTGGTTGAACAGGGAGCATTTTTCCATTTCATTAGGTCTTTTATTGTTTCTCGTAATAGTGTCTTGTAGTTTTATTTGTAAAGCTCTTTTCTATCTCTAGTTGGGTTGATTCTGAAGTATCTCAATTTGTAGTTGACTATTTTAAATGGTATTGTTTTCTTAGTTCCTTTGTCTGTGTTTTGTTACTGTAGCAGAATCCCACTGATTTTTTTTTATGTTGAGCTCATATCCTGCTACTCTACTAAATCGACCTATTAGTCTAACAGATTTTTTTGTTGAAACTTGGGGTTCAGTGTTCACTATTATATTGTCCGCACACAGTGACAGTCTTACCATATTTCCTTTTCTTGTATTTCACCAGCAAATACTTCCAGTACAATGTTAAATAAGGGTGATGAAAGTAATCATCTGTGTCTGGCCCCTAGTCTTGCTATATTGAGAATGTTGTTGACTTGCTTTTGAGTATACACTTTGCATTATATTGAAGAAATTCCCATTTATCCCTATTTTGTTGAGTGTCTTATAATCAGGACGGTGTATTAATTTTTCAAAAGGTTTTTATTTTTTCTTCAAATTATTATTCTCATTTTTTATACTCTTTTGTTTTTCTTTGGCAACTAACCAAAATGCTGGTTGTTTGAGGCAACAAATCTATTGTGCCCAATCTTGATGCCACCCTCCTTTTCATAGACTCCAGCTTCTCAAATAATTTGGGTAACATACAGATTGAATAGGTACGGAGAGAGAATACAATCCTGACACACTCCTTTCACAATTTTAAACCATGCAGTGTTCCCCTTCTCTGTTCTTATAGCAGCCTCCTTGTCCAAACACAGGTTCCATAAGAACACAGTTAAAGTGCTCTGGGACTCCTGTTGTTCTCAATGTTAGTCACAACTTGTCATGGTCCACAGTCAAATGCTTTTTGCATGGTCAATAAAGCACAAATAGACATTCTTCTGGTAGTCTTTATTATATATTACAATATAAATTTACAATATATTGAATGACCCCAAAAGTATAAAAAGAAGATAGAGGGAATACACAAAGTCACTGTACCCAAAACTCCCTGACTGACATAGGAGCCAAGAGTAATGAAGGAGGAAGTGGAAGATTCATTGAAGGCATTGGCAAAAATTAAGGCCTCAGGAATTGATGGGATTCCAAATGAATTGTTTCAATTAACAGATGCAGCTGGTTATGTTCACCAGTCTAGGCCAGGAAATGTGCAGGACAGCTGTCTGGCCGATGGATTGGAAGAGGTCCATATTTGTTCCTATTCCCAAGAAAGGTGTTTCAAAGGAATGGGGAAACAGTCAAACAATATGATTAATATCAAATGCAAGCAAAATACTGTACAAGATAACTTAAAAAACAGCTGGCATTGTACCTAGATAGGGAACTGCAAAAAATTCAAGCAGGATTTAGAAGAGGCCATGGCACCAGGGATATCATGGCTGATGTCAGATGGATCCTGGCTGAAAGTAAAGTTAGTAATGCATTCAGTTTATTATTATTGTGTTTTATTTCCTATAATAATTATTTTCATATGATTTTTCATTTTTTAATTTTCATACAATGTGATATTCTCTAAAAAACCCTTCTGATATGCTAAAGCTATTAAGTATCGTTACCAAGTACCATTGAGAGGGAAGCAAACCCTCCAGTGGGTTTTCAGAGGCAGTTAGTCATATGAGAGGAGACTGTCCATCTTCTTCCTGTGCAGCAGCTGGTGGATTTGAACTGTGTACCTTCAGGATTTCAGAGCAGCTTTTTACTAATAGGACACCAGAGCTCCCTAATTATTTTTTAATTATGATATCATTATTTTTAAATTTTAGCCACAGTAGAAATACGTAGTTTCCCAAAACTTCAAAGATTCTTTGAAAGGCAATATGATAATTACTGTTATGTATAATTGTGAAAAAAAATATGTACAATTGCTTGTTAAAAAGAAGAAAGAAAATTTAAAAAAATATGAAAGAAAAAAAAAACATCCTCTGAGATTTCTCAGTAGTTTAAAATCGGGTTGATGATCATTTACTTAACATTGACTTTATAGTAATTCGCAAGAAAGCATAAAATTTAGGTCTAGAACACTCTAAAAACAGTCTGAAGTTATTTTTACTGTCTTTGATGTTTTTGTTACTCTGCATTATATCTGTGAACAGACACAATATGCGCTTTTTTTAAAGAGCCTGTCAGTGTCACATACCAGTGAAGTGCTAAATGGATTAAGGAACTGTGTGTCTCCAGTGAGATCTCATATTATTTACTTAACTTTTGCTTTTGCTTCTGGAAATAAAAGCTATACATAAGTAGAAAAGTAATTATCAATGTTAGACAATTAAAGCAAGTACACCATAAGTATACATGCATTAAATACAGCTCATATTTATTATTTCTATTTCTGTCACATTGTTTTTTAAATAGTTTTGGTAGCATAATCTGTAGAGAGTCACACTACTAGTCCAAAATTCAGAGTCTCCGATTGAAATCAACTAGCAGTTCCATGGGCAAAAAAATAGCAATCTTATTCCATATGATTTACAATCTAAGAAATCCTGTAGATTGTCAAGTGAAACTCAGTTCTAAATGGAGGACAGTGAATTATTTTTAACTTTATTTATTTATATGTTGTTGTTAAGTGCCGTCCAGTGCCACTCACAGCAGCCTTATGTACAGTAGCCCTTTATACCCTGCTCTATCCTGTGCCAAACTTACTGTCTCCGATACACCTACCCGCATTACCCAGTCACTGAGTCAATCCATATCATCGAGGGTCTTCCTCTCCTGCACTGTCCCTACACACTCCCAAGCATGACGTCACTCTCCAAGGAATGGTCCCTCCTTGAAACATGTCCAAAGTATGTCAGACGAAGCTTCAGAATATTTATTTATATAGATTAGAAAATTAAGTATACACATCAATGCATTACATGTTTATTACATAGTCTCCAACATAGATTGAAGCTCAGCATTAAGAAAATAAAGATTCTCACCACCAGATTCATTGGCAAGACCATGATAGATGGAGAAGAGATTGAGATTGTTAATCATTTCAGCTTGCTCAATTTCATAGTCAATACTCATGGCACTTTCTGTTTGTGTGTGCGCCATTGAGTTGAAGCCAACCCATAGCTAACTCTGTGGTCGTATTTCAGAGGCAGTTAATCGCACTGGAGGAGATCACCAGTCTTTCTTGGAGCAGCTGGTGGACTTGAACCATGTGTCCTTGAAATTGCAGCACAGCTTCTTGCCACTAGGACACCTTATAGAAATGAAAAGATGAATTGCATTGGGCAAATCTGCTGTCAGGGAACTCTTCAAAGTCTGAAGAACAACAGTGTCACTATAGAGATCAAGGTGCACCTCATCCAGGCCATGATGTTCCCAATTACTTGCTGTGCTCAGGGAACTGGACACTGAGTAAGTATGATAGGAGAGGAATCAAAGCCTTTGAGTTGTGGTGCTGGAGAAGAGTATTAAACATACATATCATGGACTGCTAAGAGAACAAACAGCTGTATCCTGGAAAGAGTGAGACCAAGTTGCTCTTGGAGGCAAGGATCTTGAAACTGTTCAACCTGCATGTTGCCAGGAAGGACAGGCCCTTGAAGAAGGACATCAAGCTTGGAAGGGAGGAGGAAAAGTACAGAAAAGGAAGACCCTGGAAAAGATGGTTTGACACAGTTACTAGGGTAACATGAGTAGATATTTCAAGACAGAGAGACTGGCCGATATTGTGGAATTCAGAGATTTTGTACATAGGGTCACTATGACTCATGACTCAATGGCACATAAAAACAACAACGTAGTAAAATCTGTTTTAGGTGATAGATATAATTTTTAACAAAACAGCATTTCTTTGTAAGATTTAAATCAAAATCAACTTAATATGAGAACACTGGGAATGATTACACTATCGAACTTGAATTGGTTAGGCAGCAGGAGACAAAATGAAGTAACCAGTAGAAAAAATTTGAGAACAAACTTAACCTTTAAAAAAATATAATTCCCAATTAAAGTTTATTACATCTTAGAAAGGGTTAATAAAATATTCTCAATAGTTATTCAATAACTAATTAAATGTAGTATGTAATTTCAGGTCTAATCCTGTAGATTTTTAAAAGAAATATAGTTAGAAATACTAACCCAAAGACCATACAGCTCTAGCAGTTCAAATCCACCAGTAGCTTCTTGGGGAAAAAATAGCCAGTCTCCTCCGGTGTGAGTAACAGTCTCAGCAATCCAACTGAAAGTCAACAGTAAGTTGGTTTTGACTCAAAGCAATGAGAATGAAAAATTAAGACATTCTTTTTTTTTTTTTTTAAATTAAGACATTCTTGGGTTGTTTGTTACCAGGTTGTTGTTAGATGTCCCCAAAACAAGTACCATTCATAATGACCCTTTTACCAACAGATCTGAACTTTCTCCTATCCTATAATTCTCATCATCTTTTCTTATACATATTTGAGCCCATTGTTTAAGTCACTGAAAGTCCTTATTGAAAGTATTCCTCTTTTGCTGACCCTGACCCTCCACCTTTCCAAGAATCAAGTTCCTTTCCAAGTAATAGCTGTTCCTACCAGCATGCCTAAATGATGTGAAGTGAAATTTCCTCATCTTTGCATTCAAGAAGCATTCTAGCTCCACTTTCTCATACAAATAGCTATTCTTTTGGCCATCCAAAGGATTTTTAGTACTCCTCTCCAGCACCACATCTCAAAGGCATCATTTACTCCTCTCCATTCTTATACATTCCATCTATCACAAGTGATTGAAAAGATCATGGGGCAAAACAAAGGAAATGGATTTTATGGTTTAAAATTAATAAAAGAGTATGTCAAAGTTGTATCTGTTCTCCAAGCCTATTCAACCTGTTTGCTCAGCAAACAATTCGAGAAGTTGAAATCTGCGAAGAGAATATGGTATCAAGATGAGAGGAAGACTCATAAACAACCTGTATTATGCAGATGACACATACTTTCAGCAAGCAGCTGAAAGTGAAGACTTGAAACACTTGCTGCAGAAGATCAAAGACTACAGCCTTAAATATTGATTACATCGCAACATCAGAAAAACGAAAAAAAATTACTACTGGACTGATAAGCATCATCATTCTAGATGGGGGAAAATTCTTAAAAAAATCAAAGATTTAATTTTATTTGGCTTTTTCTTACTTAGCTGTTGCTAGTGTGTTCTATTGAGTAAGAACCAAGTCATAGTTGAATATGCCATGAACTGCTAGGAAAACAAACAGGTTCATCCTAGAGAAGGTGAATCGCGGCTGTTCCTTTGAAGCAAGGATTCTGATATCCTTTGGGCATGTTGCGAGAAGGGACCGGTCCTTAGAGAGGGACAATATGCTTGTAAGGGTGGTTGGATGGAGAAAGAGAGGGAAACCATCGATGGCATAGATTTTTTATACAGTGACTGAGGTAATGGGGGTAGGTATATCAGAGACAGTAAAGTTGGCACAGTGTAGAACAATGTTACGAGAGACTCAATGGAACATAACAACAGCAACAACATATTTTATTAGTATTAAAACGCTACTCTGGTGGCCCAGTGGCAAGAAGCCGTACTGTAATCCCGAAGGCTTGCAGTTCTAATCCAGAAGCTACTCTGCTGGAGAAAGATGGACAATTAATTATCTCTGAACACCCACTAAAATGTCAGCTATGGGTCGGTTCTAATTCCACAGTACTCACAACAAAGTGGAAGTTACTTTTTTCCCTACTGTTTCCTTCTCCAGCCTCTTCTTAACCACTAGAATAGCATATTGTTGTTTGACAGTTTGTGTTTAAATTCCTCCCCCCCAAACTCCTAAAAGAAGGAAACAGGTTTTCTGAAGTAGTCAATGGTTTTCTCAGTTGGAAATATGCAAATTCAATTATCTACTGCAAGTACTTATTAGAACCTAAAAGATAAAAATAAAGGAATACAATTGCATAAAGTGTACACAACAGTCTCAGAAATCATCAAATATTTATAAAAGAAGGAAGTCACTAGAGAGTTTAGTCTTGTTTATAATTTTCATGGGACAGAGAGTGACTTCATTTTGTTTATAAAATTAAAGACACAAAGCGAAATTGCAGGAAACAAAAAAAAGAATCAAAGAACAAAAAAACAAAACTATGGAGTCTATTCAAGGCAAAAAGTGACTTATGATATGTTTGTCAAGTGACTTTGTTTTCATCTACAGGATAACTCTCAGGCTCACATTAAACCTGACTTCAATTTACTTTCCCTGCACATTTTTGTAATTACTTTTGTGTCTTTGGCATTTCTTGAATTTTCAACACATTTCCAAGAGTTCTCAAGAAACTCATGGTGGCAATGGTCCATTTTACGAAAACGTTCTGTTAAGAGCACACACACGGATATTTGTTCTGCCAGAATATAGTCCAAACCTCATCAATTATTAGATTTAAAAGTGACAATTTGGAGGTAATTGAATTGCCAATAATGAAACTTGGGACAAATAATAATTTTGAGTAAAAGTAAATGGAAACAACTGAATAAAAAAAGATAGGTGGAGTAACTGCTTCTGAATTACAAAATAAGCGAATTTTTTTTAAGTTTTGTTATATGACATAAAATAAAGTAGCTGTCTTTCTGCTACTTGTCATCAAAGCAGATAAATGAAATGATTCTATTTATAAGAATTATAATCTATCTTTAATAGATTAGGTTCTAGAAAGGAATATTTCAAACATGACTTATAGCTACAATTAAAAAAAAACGACACCTAAAAAGGGCACATCAAACACGTGTAGGCCAATAAGTAATAAAAAATTACATTGTGAGTTGAGATCACACTGTGGAAATATTTGAATGAAATTTATTTTCTATATGATAGGGAAATATTAAGATTTCTTTTTCTTACAATTCATATCTATCATATCTAATCTATCTATCTATCTATCTATCTATCTATCTATCTATCTATCTATCTAAGTTTTATAATGGTTTACCTACAAAGTTTGTATACATTGCCTGTCATACCAGATCCCCTCCCATTTCCCCAACCCACCCCTCCAACCATCAAGCTGTGTGACCCCATCACTACCCCCCAGCCTCTCCCCTCTGCTCCTCCCCTAAGAGCCTCATACATATGTTACTAGTTACTCTTTCTACAATAATGGTCTTGTGCAATATTTATCCTCACAAGACTGAGTTAGCTCACTTATCATAATATTTTCCAGTCCCTCTCAAGTTAGGTAGTGATTTACAAAATCATTGCTCCTGCATGCTGCATAGTATTGCATCATGTGAATGTACCATGATTTCTTAATCCATTTGATTGTGGTTGGGCATTTGGGCTGTTTCCATGTTCTTGTGATGATGTTCTGGTGTACAAGTCTCCATTTGTGCCTCAAGTGTCATATTCTTGGGATATAATCCAAGCAATGGAATAGATGGATTAGATAGAATTTCTTTGTTCAACTTTCTGAGGAAATGCCAGACTGCCTTCTATAGTGACTGTACTACTTTTACAGTCCCACCAACAGTGCATAAGAATTCCTATCTTGTCACATTCTTTCCAACATCTATTACTTGACTTCCTTTCTTGTTAAACTTTGCCACTGCTACTGAAGTGAGATTGTATCTTATTGTTGTTTTGATTTGCATCTCTCTTATTGCCAGTGAATTTTAGTATTTCTTCATGTATCTGTTTGCCATTTGAATATCTTCCTCTATAAAAATCCTTTCCATGTCTTTTGCCCATTTTGTGATTGTGTCTTTTGCTTGTGGAGGCCCTATAGGATTCTGTACACTTTTAATATAAGACCATTGCTGAAATGGTATTGTCAAATGTTGTTTTTGGTTTTGTTTTTATTTTCCCTATAAGTAGGTTTTCTTTTCACTCTGCTGGAAAAAGTTTTGGACACAGGGATTTAATCTTTAGATGGTCCCATTCTGAAACAGGATCGCATCTCACACTATACACAAAAATCATTAAGAGTTTTGCAAAAATCTACAGGGTGAGTCATAGGAATAGACTAAGGGAGACCATGCGTCTCTAATTGTCTGGCACAGTATAGCTTTGTTCTTATTCTAATGCAGTTATTATTACGGACCTTTTTTATTCTAAAAGAATTCTTGTTGGAAGATTAATTATACAGCACTTGAATTAGAATACTTCTTGTTGGAAGCTTAGTATTTTGTTTCACATTTGCCTGTGGGTCATGTCTTTTAAATAGCCTGTAGGTATTCTCTGTAGAAGACTATGACAATGAAATCAGTATGTATAGAACGATTTCTGAAATTCTTACTACGAGTTTGGTTCTGCCTGCTTTGATGCAGGTATTGAAAAATGGTTCGTTTCAAAGTGCATACTGACTCCCAGGCAGTTTCTCAGCACTATAATTAGTCAAATTTGGACAATAAATGGCCTCATTAGTTACTCTTTTAAGCATCTGCAAGACAAATATCTTATTTGCTGAATATATTTTTTTCTACTGCTGATAAATGTGTGTTTGATAGAAAGGAGTGTGTTTTTGTTAACACTATTTTAAAATAAATACACTGACGTGTTGGTGGCCTCAAGCAGCGTGGTAGGCTAAATGGTCATAGTCTTCAGAACCATATGGGTTACAAAGAATGTAATCCAAACCATGCAATGTCCTGGTACAGTCAGAAGCTTCATTTGGTTAAGAAAACATCCTATTTAAAGACCAACATGTGTACAAAGGAAAGTAATGGGAAGGTCATTTTTAAGACAGGACAGATGGATGAAAAAATTCCACAGATGGCTCTACCAAGAACCTTGTGTTATTTGAATGACAGCTGATATTAGGATCACAAAGAAAAATGTGTATTATCACAGGTGACAATGTGGTTAATTGAAGAGACTGCTTATTATAAAACTGGTCAGATTCTGTTCAGTTACATGTAGGACCTGAGAGCTAAAGAAAATGAATACATTGCATATGGCATTTTCTTGGGGAAATTAAATGGAGGTGGGAGGGAGAAGGCAGGAAGCCTTGCTGAGGGTATAAAGATTCACAGTGGGCTGGAGATGCTTGCTGCTGGGAAGATGCTCACAACAATTTAAAGTTACAGGGGAAATAAGAGATAATAGACCTTTTAGATAGATCTTTGTGTCATTTTCTAACTACACTCCACCAGTTCTCCACCAAAACTTCTTTCAGAAGCATTAAAATCCAAGACATTTAGGCGAGATATATATATATAATGTAAATATTAAAAATATAAATATTGTTATTGTTGTTGTTGTCATGTGCAGTTGAGTTGTTTGCCACTCATAGCGACAGCCTATGTACAACAGCCCTAAACCCTGCTCTATCCTGTGCCAATCACATTGCCTCTGACACACCCATCCCGATTACCCCAGTCACTGAATCAATCCACCTCATAGAGGGCCTTCCCCTCCTGCGCTGTCCCTCCACCCTACCAAGCATGATGTCCCTCTCCAAGGACCTGTCTCTCCTTACAACATGTCCAAAGTATGTCAGACGAAGCCCCAGAATCCTTGCCTCCAAGGAGTGGCCTGGTTTAACCCTCTCTGGGTTGGATCTGTTTGTTTTCTTGGCAGTCCATGGAACATTCAATACTCATATATGTATAAATATCTCTCTCTCTATATATATATAAATATATATCTATATATCTCTATCTGTATCTGTATCTCTATCTCTATATCTATCTGTATCATCTATCTATCCATCTATCTATATCACTGTTTTCTAGAAAATAATATGCCATCAGATGTCTTAGCTGAATATTTTAAGAACACACCAGTGCAGAGTTTAAGTATCTGTGCCGCAATCAGAATCATCAGAGATTTCACATTTTTCAAAAAGAGTTCATGAAAGACTTCTTCAAGCTTCACATCCTGATGTGTACCTCTTATCTATGTTTTATTAAATCTCTCAGAAGACAATCATGTCTTTCAATCATCAGACGTCTCGCTGGCAACACCTATCAATCTGGGACTTCTTTAAGGAGAGAAATACTGTAGGACATCATTTAACAGAATTAGAAAGAAACTCCTATCTGAGATAATTATTTTCACAAGAAGAATAATGCAGAATAAATAAAAATTCCAAGAATCTAATTAGGAAACAAAGATTGCAATCATTATTAGTGATTGATGAGGTTATAAATCATGGCGAATTTTCTAAAGTAGTTTAAAAAATTAAATAAATGGCGTGGAACAATAACTGAACATATTTTCATCCTCAGGGCCTGTTTCTCTTAAAAGATAAGGATTCTCATAATACATTTTTGTGAGTCTAAAAATAATATGTGCAGCTAAAACAAACATAGAGGACATCAGAACATTTGTTAATTAATCTGATATACCAATGAAAGCTTAATAAGTAAAAAATATTCAAGAATTATTCTTACATTTTTCTAAGAAATTAACCTTATTAGATCTTTTCGTTCTTTCACATTTTATGTATCCAGTGTTCATCAATGTGAGTTTTTGTGCTTAGTCTGTAGGCTATTATGCAGCTAACCACAAGGTGGCGCCTCTCTGGCAATTTGATCCCTTTAGTTCTGGCAGCCGGTTGGGTAGGAGCTGCTTTGCCAACAGGAAGGTCCATGGTTCAAACCCATCGGTTGTTCAGAGGAAGAAAGACCGAGCATCCTTCTTCCATGTAATTTACATCTTCTGAAAACCCACTAGAGGGCCAGATGTGAGCTGGTTCTTGAGGACAAAAAGTGAGATAGTATATTTTGTTATATTAGCTAAAATAAGAAATTGATGGTTGGATTTTTTTTTTAGATATATATACAGCTGTGTTTCTACCGCAAAATTTGTACAGCTGCTTTTCTTAAACCCAAACTATCGCTTAGTCTGACAGTTTGGATGTCAACATACAGGTATGCACATGGAAATGTTGCGTGCTGTTGTGTTGAATCTTCATGTCTGGTGTGTATTTTCATTATTATAGTTTGTTCTGGATTAAAAAATCTATAAACTATAAAAATAGTTATTATAAACAGGTAGGGCTAATCAATGAAGACATTTTCATTTTTTCCAGGTCTGAGAAATCAGTCTATATTGACTCTGAATCTTTTTCTAAAGAGTGCACTGCACTGGGGTTTCTTCTCTTACAATTTTCATAGATTGTTTTTTTCTTGTTTGTCATATTTCCCTCCTCTCCCTCCCCATTTAAGGATTTAAAGGAGATCTGGTGGCCTCATGACAAGAAGCTGGACTGCAATCCCAAAAGCATGGAGTTCAAGGCCACCAGATGCTCTGTGGGAGAAGGTTGGGCAATCTCCTTCTGTGTGATTAACTGGCTATGAAAATATGCCAGAGGGTCAGAGATGGGTCTGTTCTGACTCAACAATACACAACAACAACAAGGATTTAAAGATCAATCATGATGTCCAATAGGAAAAAAATGTAAAGTTAATAAAAATAAAACTAAAAAAGCCATGAAATGCCTGTGATGGCGTTCTTCTTAAATATACTTAAGGCAGTTTATCTCATGAGACTGTTAATTCTCATTATGACTTTATTAGTTATTATTGCGCGGATTGAGTATTGTCTCCTTAAAAGAGATGTTTTCTTTATACGAATTATGGCCTAATGGTAAGAAGCTGAACTGCAATCTCAAAACCATGCAGTTCAAGTCCAATAATAGCTACTCCTTGGAAGAAAGATGAGCAGTCTTCTCCCATGTGATTAAACAACTGACTCTGAGAACCCATCAGAGGGCCAGCTATGGGTCACTTTTGATTTTACAGTACACAACAACAACAACAACAACATGTTTTAGGAAACCAATCTCCATTAATCTATTCCGATTCATTAGGCAGTTCTCAAGTTGAAGGAGGAAAGAAAAATTCAAGCCAGAAGTTTTAATACTTAAAGCTATTATAACAATATATATCATTGATGATCTGGGAAACATCAAAAGAATATGGAAGGAATGCACAGAGTCAGTGTACCAAAAGTAATTGACTGAAACAGAACCTTTTTGGGAAGTAGCATATGATCAAGACCTGATGATAATAAGGGTGGAAGTTCAAGCTTCTTTGAAGGAATTGGCAATAAATAAGGCCCCAGGAATTGATGGAATACTAACTGAGATATTTTAACAAACGGGTACAGTTCTGGATGTGCTTTTCAGGTTGTTTAGGAAATCTGGGGAACTCTTGGTCACTGACTGGAAGAGATCTATGTTTATTCCAATTCCTAATAAAAGGTTATCATATAGAGTATGGAAATTATCAAGCATTATCTTTTGCAAACAAAATTTTGCTGAAGATCATCCAAAATCAACTGAAGCAGTATATTGACAGAGTACTGCCAGAAATAGGCGCTGGATTTAGAAGAATCCATTGCCTTAGGAATATCATTGTTGATATCGAATGGATCATGGCTAAAGTAAAGAGCATCAGAAGGATGTTGTATTTGTATTTTATTGATGATGCAAAAGCATTTGTGTGGATTACAGCATATTATGTTTAACATTGAGAAGAACAAGAATCCCAGAAAACCTGATAGTATTTATGTGAAACCTAGACCTAGACCATGAAGCTATTGTCTAAACAGAGTAACAGAACATTGCACGGCTCAAAATCAAGAAAAGAGTGCCCTGGAGATGATTCTTTCTCCATAACTTTTCAATCTATATGCAGAACAGATCATTAGGGAGGCTAGATTTTCTGAAGAAGAATGCAGCACTGGGATTGGAGAGAGACGTATCAACAGTTTGCATTATGGAGATGATATAACTTGACAGAAACTCAGGAGGATTTAAGGGATTTGCTGCAGAAACTCAAAGACTGCAGCCTTCAATATGGATTACATCTCAAATCAAGAAAAAAAGATCCTCACTGTCAAGCCAATAGGCAGTCTACAGATGCTAATGGATAGAGGTTAATAAGGACTTTATCTTGCTTAGATCTGCAATAAACACTCTTTTTTTTTTTTTTAGAACATAATTCATTTTATTTGTTATAGAAAATCCACTAGGTGTGCAATAAACACTCTTGGAATGAGAAATCAAAAGGTGAGTTGCTTTGAAAAAATAGGCTGTCGGCGAGCTCTGGTGTCTTAGTTGCAAGAAGCTGCGCTGCAATCCCAGAGGTACGTAGATCAAATCCACCAGATGCTCTGCTGGAGAAGAAGGAACAATCTCCTCCTGTACCAGTCAGATCTGATTTGATGGTACACACACAAATAATACAAAATTACAAAAAAGAATACAGGCTGTTGAGAATCTTTACAGAGTGCTGAGGAGTAATAATATCAGTCTAGAGACTAAGATGTGCCTGATCTAGGCAAGATCTTGTCAATTGCTTGTGCTGCGTTTGAGAGCTAGACAATGAATAAAAATGAAAGAAGATAAATTGATTCCTTTGAATTGTGGTGTTGGAGAAGAGTATTGGACATACCCTGGACAGCAAAGAGAACAAATAGACCGCTCTTGGAGAGGATGAAGCCAGTTTGGTCACTGGAGGCAAGAATTTTGAATTTCTATCCCACCAATTTGGATATGTCACCACTAGGGACCAGTCTTTAGAGAAGAACAGCATGCTTAGAAGGGTGGAGAATCAGTGCAGATGAGAAAGACCCTGGATAAGATGGGTTGATTCAGTCACTGTGGTAAGGGGGACAATAGTTGGAGACAATAAAATTGGCAGGGTTTAGGGCTGTTATACATAAGGTCACTATGAGTTACAGGTGACTTGTTGGCACATAACAACAACATATGTGTCCATAGGACTGATCGTAAAATACATTTTCCCTTTGTATTTCCTTTCTAGGTTCTAGCTAAAGATTGTAGCACTGCTGATGGTGAGTTACCATCAACCCAATCCCCAGTCCATGCTGATCCGATCCTATACACAAAGGAAAAAAAAAAAACCAAACGCTGCTTTGTCCAGGACTATCTTACGTGATTGGTTGTGAATCAAACTTTAAATCCATAAGGTTTTCACTGGCTGATTTTGGAAGTAAAATCTCCGAACTTTCATTATCTTTGCTCTGTTCTTCATCGCAACATGCAAACTCTTAATTGGAAGAAGTGTTAACTACAGGCTAAGTCGCTTGTGTGCAAGGACTGAATTCTAAGTCACAAATAAACTCCTCTGGAGATATATTTCTATGTTTTCCTCAGTGCTGTTTTGAGGCTTACGTAGGAACTTGGTCACAGGAAGCAGACAGGTCTTGGTGTTGAACAGAGGCTTATGGAAGCTGTAAATTGTGGCCATGGGTGATCCTGATTTCAGGAAACTTCCTGAATATTAACATGAACAGGCTCAGCTCCACTCTTAAATTGTAGAATCTTACTCAGCCTTTGCAAGGGATCTCACACACCCTTTGCAATCCTAAATCTCACTCGTTTGCAGGCAGCAGCTGTAGGGAACTTGAAAAATGAGCAAGTATGTCTCCAGTAACCTTTTATGAAGTATACAACTAGTAGGAGTAAGATTTCACAAATTTGAAGCCCACCATATGGCACAAAGCCTGAGGGGCACCAAGATTTGAGTCAATTAGAAACCTTCACATTGACATTTGTTAGGAAGAAAATTGTACTTGTTAAAAAACAGGAAAAAAAACCATATAAGCAATTCTTTTTCACAAATCCTTAACATGTTTTCCTTAAGACATAATTAGTAGGTAAATTATTACCAATGTTATCTCTTATCCCCTAAAAAACTAGTGGGTAATTGTGCTTAATTATTGATAAAGAACATAAATTAGACTTTCATTAACTTTGATTATTTTGATTGCTTGACTGTATAAATGCCAAAGGTAGAGTTGATTTTATTTTATTCAGTTATTTTTTACCAAAAAATGTAAGATTTTACTTCCATTTTTTTTCAGTGACTTTTCACAAAATGTAAAATCATATTATTTAATCACCATGCATAACAAACTGTGGTTGACTCTGAGAAGAATGGGAATCCCAGAACATTTAATCGTGCTAATGCGAAGCCTATACTTGGACCAAGAGGCGTGGCGTTAGGATTGGTGGACGATCTATCAACAATCTGCGTTATGCAGATGACACAACCTTGCTCGCTGAAACTGAGGAGGACCTCATGCACTCACTGCAGAGGGTCAAGGACTGCAGCCT
>NW_006399848.1:12520924-12523057 GCF_000299155.1 Elephantulus edwardii | reverse complement strand
ACATAGGGTCGCTATGAGTCGCAAATGACTTGACGGCACATAACAAACAACAACAACAACAAAAATTTCAAAAGATTAATCTTGAAGCTGGCTTAAATATCACTTGATGTATGAAATCATCTGCATATTTAATATTAAATAAGAAGGACATTTTCAAAAACATGACAGAAGAAGTTGTATTCAGTTGTAATTGGTAACTCTGGACATTGGGATCTTTTTGAAGTTTGCATTAGAAGTGAGTACATCAAAGTTATTTGGTAAAGAAATGAGTAAAAGCATGAAAGGTTGGGTTTTGGTGTGGTGTGTGTGTGTTTGTGTTTTCCTTTCTATAAAAAGGAAACGAGATGTTCACAATAAGAAGCAGAAAAATAATGAGGCTCTTAGAAAAACAAATAAATAATAGGTAATGAACTGAAAAGCAACTAACATCTAGAATTTTAGATGAAAGCTCAGCATTAATGAAGAAAAGATGAGTTAGTGACTGTATTTCAGTTCAAATAGCAGCACTAAAGTAGAACTCCCATTATGAGACCTATTTTCTTAAAGCATTGATTTTCCCTCTTGAAAATTATAGAAAATAGAGCTGTACTAGATGATGAGGTCAGTTGACAGATGGTCAAAGGAAAGCATATTCATCAGCCGATCATTCCTGTCAATTCTGACATATTATTAAAATTCAAAGACATGTTTTAGAATTTCAGAAAGAAAAATTGCAAGGTATACATGCTGTAATAGTTATTGGGTCCAGCTTTAAAAGTGACATAACCTAAGAAGTTAGGTATTTAGGATGAAAGTAACTGATCTTGCACGCAGAAATGTTTCCTATCACCATTAACAGAAAACTTGGAAATGTTTATCTAGATATCGACTTGGCCTAATTGACGGAAGGTAGTTCTTCACAGTGGCTTCCAGGGTTTGAATGGACATGACCCTTTTGAAATTAATATACACCCAGTACTAAAATTGACTTAGCCAATTCATAACAATTTATGAGTTTTTAACCTTGCCTGCTGACACTGCGGAGGACATGAGACATTTGCTGCACAAGGTAAAAACCTGTAGCCTCAATATGGATGGAAGCTCAACAGCAAAAATACATTCTCACCGCTGGGCTAATTGGCAACTGCATGGTCGACAGAGAAGAGACTGAGATTGTTAATAACTTCAGCTTGCATGGTTCCACGATCAACACTTTTAGCACCAGCAGTCTGAGTATTAAAAGATGAATTAGACTGGGAAAATATGCTGTTTAAGACCTCTCTAGGGTACTGAAGAAGAGAAAGATGTCAAACTGGAGACTCAGGTATACCTGATCCAGGCTATGGTATTCACAATTGCTATGCATCAGAGAACTGGACAATAACTCAGCATGATAGATAAACACCCATGTCATTGAGCTGTGTTGCTGGAGAAGAGTATTGAACATCCATGGACTGCCAGGAGAACAAACAGGTCTGTCTCGGAGAGGGTGAAAACAAGCTACTCACTGCAGGTGAGGAATTTGAGTGTCGTTCTCACATACTTTGGTCACAAGGCCAGGAGGGACAAGTCATTGGAGGACATCACACTTGGAATGGTGGAGGGACAGCGCATGAGAGGAAGACTCAGGATGAGACAGGTTGAGTCAGTGACAGAAGAAATGGGACTAGGTCTGTCCGACACAATGAGATAGACTCAGGACACGGCAGGGTTCATAGCTAATGTACATAAGGTTGCTATGAGTAGCAGGCGACTCGATAAAAAATAAGAAGAGCAATGTGTTTTATGTTGTTAATCAATGATTGGACCATGTCACTTCAGGTGGTAAGTAGTGATGAGTGGGCTGTGATCTTGCTATTGTGTAAAACCAAGACAGAAACAGTTGTCGTTGTTGCATGTATCAGTCACTTGTGACTCATAGTGATTCTATGTACAACAGGTCTGAATTCTGCTTTATCCTGAGCCGACTTTGTCTCTAACACACCAACCCTCATTGCATCAGTAACTGAGTCAATCCATCTCATGGAGGGTCTTTCACTCTTGTGCTGTCTCTCCACCCACCCAAGTGTTATATTCTTCTCCAAGGACTGGTGCCTTCTTGCAACATGTCCAAAGTATGTCAGACAGAACTTTAGAATCCTTGCCCCCAAGGAG
>NW_006399848.1:12518720-12520374 GCF_000299155.1 Elephantulus edwardii | reverse complement strand
ACATCAGTGTCACAGTGTTCAGCCTCACAGCAACCACAAGTGACCGCAGGACGGCAATTTGTACACCAGGGCTATACGACCCGGAGGAATGTACCAACATTCTTTTATGTACCTATTATTTAAGACCCTTTATAGGTGTTTAAAACATGAAGTGTTCTCTAACTTTATAAATCTGACCCTGATCTCCTTTCATCAACTAATAACCAGTTAACCAGTTGTTGATCAGATTTCAAGTCATGGCTTCATGTCAGTTTATAATGGTACTTCACGAATTTTTCAATGTCTGATTTTTTTCAAAGCAAATCGTTTTAATTTGTTAAATTTTATTATATCCTAGTTTACATGCAAAGTTCATAAATGTTGTTTTTTCACACCAGACCGTTTCCTTTTCCTCTATCAATCCCTCCCTCCACCCATAAAATTGTACAACCCTCTTTTTAGCACCCACCTTTGGATCCTCATACATGCTCTAACATAATGGTCCTAGACAGTATTTGCCTTTATGATATTGAATTATTTCACTCAGCATAATGCTCTCCAGTCCCTCCCAAGTTAAGTAGTAATTTACAAAATCATTGCTCCTGTGTGTTGCATAGTAGTTGATGTGTGTGAATGTACCATAATTTCTCAATCCATTCCATTGTGTCTGGACATTTGGACTGCTTCCATGTTATAACTATGGTGAATAATGCTGCTATACATACAAGTCTCCGTGCCTCAGGTCTCATTTTCTCAGGGTATAGACACTGTGACACTGATGTGTCAGATGTGGTAATGGTTACCCATTAGTAAGTGTTTGGTGGAGCTCCCCAATTAAAACAAGCTTGGAAGCAGGAGTGGCATCCACTTCTGAAACAGCTTGCCTCCGGAAACTCTTTGAACTTGGAGAAACGATGGAAGTTATACAAGTGTTCAGGTCTTTCATTCATAGGGTTGCTATGAATGATGGAACTTAATAACAACAGCAACATATTTCAAGCAGTGAAATATCTGGGCCATATGGAATTTCTATGTCCAGTTTTTTAGGAAGTGCCAAACTACCTTCTAGAGTGGTTGTACCGTTTTACAATCCCATGAACAATGTATAACAGCTCCTATCTCACCACTTCCTCTCCAACATTTATTACTTGATAACCTAATAATCTTTGCCACTGCTACTGTTGTAAGACGGTATCTCATTGTAGTTTTGATCTACATCTCTCTTGCTGTCAGTAATGTGGAGCATTTCTTCACATGTCTGTTGATTATCTGTATGCCCTCCTTTGTGAAGTCTTTCCATGTCTTTTGCTCATTTTATAATTGGATTATCCATTTTTTTTCCTGCTAGAGGTCATGCGGCATTCTGTAAACTCTCATTTTGAGACCTTTGTCTTAGATGGTATTGCCAAATATTTGCACCCAGTCAGTAGGTTTTTGTTTCACTCTGTTGGAAAATGGTGGGTTTTCTTGTTGTGCTTTTGTTTTTAATCACATATTTAATCTTTATAAGGTCCCATTAATCAAATTTATTCTCATCAGATTGAGTATTTCTGGCTGTATTTGGCAGTCTCTTGATATTGTAGACTAGCTTTTGCAAGTTTCTTTGCAGTTTGTCTTTTTTATAGTTTTGAGCTTTACTCAGAAGTCTCTGATCCACCTTGAATTGATTTTTGTG
>NW_006399848.1:12506074-12517870 GCF_000299155.1 Elephantulus edwardii | reverse complement strand
TGAAGCCGTCTGGTCCAGGACGTTTTTTATGGGGGAGTGTCGTTATGATCTGCTCAATTTCTTCTTTTGTGGTAGGTCTGTTCAAGTGTTCTACATCTGACCACGCCCTGAGCATGGTATGAGTTTCAAGAAATTTGTCCATAACCTCAAAGTTTTCAAATCTATCCAAGTACAGCTTCTCATAATATTCTTATATTGTAGATTTAATTTTCTCTGTTTCAGTTGTGATGTCATGTCTATCATTCCTTAATACAATTATTTCTATCTTCTCCTTTTTTTCCTTTCTTAAGTTTTCCAATGGTTTGTCAATTTTATTGATCCTTTCAAAAAGAACAGCTTCTGGTCTTATTGATGGTTTCATTTGTTTTTCCTGTTTTTTTTATCTCATTGACTTCAGCTCTTATCCTTATAATTTCCTTTCTTCTGGAGTCTGTTTAGTTATACTGTCATTCTTTCTCTATTTGATGAAGGTGTTATATTAGAAAAATATTTTTGCTTCTTTCTTTGGTTTGTTTTTAGTTTTGGTTGTGGGTTGTTTGTTTGCTTTTTGTTTTTTGTTTGTCTATTGCTATGAACTGTCCCTTGAGGATTGCCTTAGCTGCATCCTAGAGGGTTTGGTACATTGAATTTTCATTATCATTTGTTTTACAGAACTTTTTTTAAATTTCATGTTATTAAGCTTCCACTTTGATGGCTTTATAAGCTTACCCTCTTGTGGTTAATTTCTGCTTTTATGGCATTGTGGCCTGAGAAGATAATTCATATTACTTCAGTGTTTTTTATTTTGTTGAGGCTTGTTTTTTGCCCTAATATGTGACCAGTTCTGGAGAATGTACCATATGCACTTGAGAAGAAAGTGAATTGAGTTTTAATTGGGTGCAGTGCTTGGAATGCATCCACAAGCTCATGTTTGCTGATTGTGCAGTTTAATTCTTATGCATCTTGTTTAAATTTCTTTTTGCGTTGACCTAACCTTTGGTGAGAGTGGTGTGTTAAAGTCTCCTACTATTATTGTGGTACTGTCTATTTCTTTCTTCAGCTCTGTTAACAGATGTTTTATATATTTGGCAGGTCTATCATTTGGGCCTTAGATGTTGACCAGTGTTATGTTCTCTTGATTTACTATGACTTCAATCATTATATATTGCCCTTCCTTATCTTTTATGGTGATTTTCATTCTGAGGTATATTTTTTCAGACTTTAGTATTGCCACCCCTGCTTTTTGTGGACACCATTTGCTTAGTACATTTTTTCCAGTCTTTGATTTTGAGCAAATATTTCTCTTAATTTATTAGTTGTTTCTTGTTGACAACATATTGATGAGTTTTGCTTTTATATTCAAGTCCATCCATATTAAATGTGGTTATTGACAGGCCAGGTTTGATAATCATCGTTTTACTATGTTTCTTTTTTGTTACTTCTTATTACTATGTCTCATCTACCTTTTTTTTTTTTTTTGGTGTCTCTGTGTATAGGACCTCCCTTAAGAGTTCCTGTAGGTTTGGTCTTGTTTTCACAAATCCTTAAGTTCTTTCTTTTCTGCAAAGCATGTGATTTCTCCTTTATATTTGATGGAGAGCTTTGCTGGGTACAGGATCCTAGGTTTGAAGTTGTTTTCTTTCAACTTTCTGTATATGCCATTTCATTGTTTTTTTGCTCACGTGGTTTCTGCTAAAAATTCAGCACTTAATCTGATGGTTTATCCTTTGTAGGTGACTCTTTGTTTTTCTCATGCTACTTTCAGTATTCTACCCTTATGTTTATTTTGGAGAATTTGACTATGGTATGTCTTGATGTTTTCTTTTTTGGGTCTAGTCTATTTGGAGTTTGCTGAACTTCCAGAATGTGGATTTCCTCATTCTTTATAATAACTGGGAAGTTGTCTTCTAGTACCTCTTCCACAACTTTCTCAGTTATTTTCCTTGTCTTTCTTATGTTCTGGAATTCTAATCATGCATATGTTATTCTTTTTTATGCCATTCATTTAATTCTAATATTATCTTCCTTTTTTATGTCTCATCTCTGATTTTTCTTCTAGTATGACTCCTAGAGAGGGTTAAACCAGGCTACCCTTGGAGGCAAGGATTCTGGGGCTTCGTCTGACATACTTTGGACATGTTGTAAGGAGAGACAGGTCCTTGGAGAGGGACATCATGTTTGGTAGGGTAGAGGGACAGCACAGGAGGGAAGACCCTCTATGAGGTGGATTGATTCAGTGACTAGGGTAACCAGGATTATTGTGTCAGAGACAATGCGATTGGCACAGGACAGAGCACGGTTTAGGGCTGTTGTACATAGAGTCGCTATGAGTCACAAAGGACTCAACAGCACATAACAACTACAACAACATGCTTCCTTTGAGGATCTTGTCTTCTAGCTCACTGATTCTTTGCTCCATCTCTTCTGTTCTACTTCCCCACCCGCCTTCCAATGTTTTGAACACTTCTGCCATTTCAGTATTAATATTCTGGTTTGCATTTTCATGCTTGTCTATTATGTCTAGTACCATGTTGGCAATACCTTCTCTACTTTGTAATTTTTTTTTTAGTTCTTGTATCTCTTTATCCATAGTTTCAATTCCCCCCCCCCTTTTTTTTGGCATTTTCTTATATATTTGTGCAAGTTCCTCTACATTAATATATTTCTTCTGGCTCCATGTTTTTGGGACATTTGCTTTCTTATTGGGTTCCATTGTTTCTTCCATCATTTGCACCTTCTTCTATAGCTGTTCAAATAACTCTTCATCGATATACTTTTTTCTGGTTCTTTTCCTCTAGGTTATTTCCTTTATCTGTGGTTTCCATTGTATCTTCCATCTTTGTACTTTAATTCTGTTTGAAATAATACTTTTATTCTTGTTTGAAATAAAAATATATCATCTGCCTGCTTGACTTTAGGGTATGCATGAGGTCTCTGATCTTGTCTGGATTTGGTTGTTGTTTAGGTTTTGGGGTTTTTTGGGTTTTGTTTTTTATTATGAAGGTTTAATCTCTTCTTCATGGTGTTTGAAGCTGCATTTTGCTTTCTTGCCATTATGTGAAATTTTTCTTGATAAGTGTTAGGTCATTTGTCTTGTGTCTGAAAAAGTTGTTCTTGCCTGTATAATGTTACTAGTTAGTTGCCACGTTAAACTGCGGTGAGGTACTCACTCCAGTGTAAGTCCTTTTGGGAAAAACTTGTCTTTCTTAAAGTCCTTGAGGGTCTCTCTGCTCTGCATTGCAATCCTGTAGGAATCTCACATTGACTTAATCCCCTGACATCAACTCTATAGGCCTCCTTCATTTATGAAGTGCCTGAATCATGTGAGACCAGGTGCTCTACTCAAGCAGTTTCTTATGCATCTTTCCTCCTGGAGCTTAATGTCTTCCTTTTTCTCTGGAGGGTCAGGAGATTAAAGATCAGGGCTGATAGCTCAAGCAGCTTGCGTGCAGGAGGTCTCAAGTCAGCCCTCCCTCTTTCTCTCAGAAATCTACCAAAATCTCTTCCCTCTGCCTGAAGTTCTGTGTACTAAAATCTAATGTCCTGTTCAGCCCCTGGGGTTGGCCCGCAGCCCTGGAAGCAAGGATCCTAGGAATACTTCAGTCCTGTCTCCCCATGGGTAATAGGGATTGCTTGCTCTTGGCACATAGTCCTCACCTTTCCTGACCTTTTCTCCTGGAGTTTGGTGTGCTCCTTTGTCTCTGATTTGCTGGTAGATCAGACTCCTGCCTGAGATGCCTGTATGCAGAGGCTCATGGGTCAACCCTGTGTCGCAGGGAGCCAAGAAAATTCTTCGTGTGTGCAAAGCTCTGCACACTAAAGTCTCTTGTCCTGCTTGGCCCCTGGCATGTCTCCACAGTTGCAGAGGCAAGGACCCCCCAGATGGAAGTGTCTATGACCCCATGGACTCCTCAGTCTTGCCTCCCCACAGGAAATGGGAAGTGCTCGCTCTTGTCACAGATCCCCCACCTCTGAATGTCTCTTCTCCTGAGTTGCCTCTGTTTGAACTCAGATATCCATACTTTGTGTTAGCTGCTGTAAACAACATTTTCTAGTACTTTGGGGCTCCTTCCATCAGGTAGCTTCCTAAGACTCAGTTCAAAAGAATCCTTTCAGATTTCCTTTCTCTCTGCTCCTGCTCTCCCAATTCTGGTGGGTTAGCTCTCTCTGTCTGTGTTTCCCTTAGGATACTAAACATACTTAACTTAATCTGCTTATTTAAGGGTCTCCTCCCTTCCCTATATTGTAAGTAATTTAAGGATAAAGGTAAGGATTCATGTTCTAGCCTCAATAACTAGTCCAGGGCCAGGAATATGTGTGAGCCCAAGGAGATGTCACAGAAAGAAGGGCGGGTGAAAAGCTGTGTGTTATCCTTGGGCTTACACTTTGCACAGGATATTGTCCTGATCCTTCCAGGTCAGAAAAAAGCTTGAGACTCTTAAGAGAAACTGAAAACAAAGTCACAATTCTGCACAGTACATTAATGTCTCTGCTGCAGGTTTTTGTTTAAATTCTCTCTGTAGTTTGAGATTTAATGTTTTCAATGTAAATAAAAAGAGGAAAAAGGCTCATATGTATGACACTGTCAGAAGAAACTGTCTCTTGTCTTGATAGAATCGGATCCAGAGGCAAGACGGACAATGTGAAACAAGCAAATCAGTCCTTCCCTCCCTCCCTCCCACGCTCCCTCCCTCCTTTTCTCCTCCCTCTCTCTCGCGCATGATTATGTGATTTTTTAAAATCTTTTTTGTTGTTGTTGTTCTAGAAGTTTTCGAAAGGCAGACACTCTTTCCTTTTTGATAGTTAGGGTCAGGGTGAAATGAGATTCAAAGCCAATCAATGATGGCATATGAATATGGACAAGTTGGAACTGGTTTTCAGTTTCTCTCTTTTCCTCCCCCGCCCCTTTATGAACTTGGGCGTAGCCAGACAGTCAATGTATTTCAAATCTTTATATATAGATGAATTAAATTGAATTATGTACTGCTCTGGCCTTCTCCGCTATACACGTTGCATCAGAAGCATTTTTGTATATATGTGTGTATATATTTACGTATTGAGATAGAATCTAGAGATCACTTGTTTTATCCAGTAGGTAAATCTGGCTATCCACAGCAACTGTAGACCAAGGTTTTTAGGAATGTTAGAGACTTGAATGCCAGCCCAGAGTGTTGTATAACTGATTAACCTGTGGAATAGTTAGAGGGAAAGAGATTACAAAGAGTGGTTGGTGACCATAAAAAGATGCAATTTTGTTCAATAAGCCACTGAACTATCATCATACATTGTCTTGAAATTTAACGTGTCATAAATTTTAACAGTTCCATGCCATGTACTGATCTGAACCCGATATGATTATCAAAATCCTTTCTGTCCACACCTCTTTATAGTTTTTAAGATCTTGAAAACACTTTGAAAGACTATACAACAATGGCTGTGCCTTTGTACACGAATATTTTTCTTATTTTTTTTCTTTTAGAGGAAACAGCTTTGATTGCCCTTAAAGCTATAACTGACATGTGTCTTAAGAATAGAACTCCCTTTTAAAAACTTTTTAAAAGCCTTTTTTCATTTGTTTAAAAACATTATTGACAAATTTTTATTGCTATTGATTTGGATTGACTCATATCTGACCCTTTAGCAGATTTCCGAGGCTAGGAAAACAATGAGAAATTGCCTATTTTTCTCCGTGAGATCACCTGTGAGTTTGAACTGCCTCAGAGATGCTGCCATTGTATTAGCAGCATAAACCGTACAGACTATGCTACCAAACTAAGAATACGACTCCTTTATCTAATACTCTCTAAACCTCTATCACCTTAACCTCATCTGATAAAGGGAGAGAAAGGAAAAGAAATATTGTAGTGGTGGTTCTGTGTCACTCAGGTGAGTCTGACTCTTGGCAAACGTATGAGCAATGGATCTGAAACCTGTCCTGTCTTGGGTCTGCTTCATGACCTCTGACACACTTAAGCCCATTGCAACAATCATTGTGTCAATACATTTTGTTGAGGACCTTCTTCCTTTATGCTGCACCTCTACCATTGCAAGCATGGTGCCCTTCTCCAACAACTGTCCCCTCCTAGCAATATGCCCAACGTTTATAAGATGACGTTTTACTAACTTTGTTTCCAAGAAGCACTCTGTTTTCAGTTTTTCCAAGACAGACTTAAGTTTTCTTTTGCCAGTCGATGGGCTAGTTAGTACTCTCTTCAAACATTGTAACACAAAGAGAAAGAGACAGGACAAAGGAAGTGTCTGTTGTGGTATATACAAGTTACAAGTAACTGTCCCAAGAGCTTGCATTTCAGTGAGATTTGCACTTTGATCACAGTTTCAGTGTAAAGATTGAACTACATGAGAGGACAGATTTCAAACGTATTGTCGTTGTTGTTGTTAAGTGCTGTTGAGTCGCAGGTGACGCATAGCGACCCTATGAAGGAGAGTCCTCGAGGCTTGGGTGACTTTCTTCCTCTCTCCAGGTTCATAGGGTTTCAGGAGGCAAGCTATTATGAAAGTGGATGCCACTCCTCCTTCCAAGCTTGTTTTAATCAGGGAGCTCCACCCCACTCTTTCTCTTCATTCAGTAACCAGTCATTAATGCATTTGACACATCAGTGTCACCGTGTTCAGCCTTAGAGCAACCACAAGTGACCACTGTATGGCAACTTGTACACCAGGGCTATACAACCTAGAGGAATGTCTGAACAAAAACAATGAAAGTCAAACCTATTAGAAAAGTAATTTTATAATGGGATGATGAGGTATCCGAAACACTACAAGATGTGACAAGGATAACTGATGTCACCAGAGTTTATTCACAGGCTCAAAGTCTGGGACACTTAGAAGATAATTGGGCCTAGGAGCCTAAGTTAAAACAGATGTTAAGTCAATTTATATTCATAGCAACAATATAGAACAGAGTAGAATTGCCCCAATTCCATGACCGCCAATCTTTTCATTGTAGTGGTGGTTCTGTGTCGCTCAGGTGAGTCTGACTCATGGCAAACGTATGAGCAATGGACCTGAAACCTGTCCTGTCTTGGGTCTGCTTCATGACCTCTGACACACTTAAGCCCATTGCAACAATCATTGTGTCAATACACAACACTGGCTTGTCTTTCTTCCATAGAATAGCTAATATATTTAAACCAATGACTTTTTGCTTACAGCACAATGATATGCCCATTAAACCTCCAGGGCTTCTTAGGATTCTTAATATATCAGAGCAAAGGATAATTGAACAAAACAAATATGAATAGTTGTATTCTATGAATTACTTTTCAAATAAAAGATATATCATGTTTTTAAAATGTTACATGACTTTTAACTAATGTAATCGTTTCTGAAATAAAAGACATTTTTTATTTGTTTATCTTACTAAAAGCTGGGTCAAAAGAACTTGTTTTCTTCAGAAGTAAAAGTTTAAAATGAAGTTACCTTTTATATCTTTAAATAAAATGATAAATTTCAATAACAATTTAGAGAATATCCTTACAAATAATAAACTTCATTAGTTTCTTATTATCTTCTGAAAACTTCCAAACAAAGAAGATAATTTGATATCAGGATAGGCTATGTTGAAACTCAGTATATGGGTTATTTTTGGTTTTGATACAACAAAAATAAAAATAAAAGAATCTTCTTGTTGTCATGTCTCTAACACCGGCTCTACACCCTGCCCTGTGCTGAGCCAGTCTCACTAACTCTGACACACCTACCTCCATTGCCCCAGTTACTGTATCAATCCATCTTACCTGCGCTTTTCCTCTCCTATGCTGCCCCTACACTCTTCAAGCGTGATGTGCTTCTCCAAGAACTTGTGACACCTGGCCACATACCCAAAGTATGTGAGATGGAGCTTCAAAATCCTTGCTTCCAAAGAGATTTGGATTTCTCCCTCTCCAAAATAGATCTATTTATATTCTTGGTTGTCCATTGTACATTCAAAACTCTTTTCCAGCACCACAACTGTAAGTTATAAATCCTAGCCTCTGAAGGGAAACTTGATTCCACCCTTTCTAAGATAGACCTATTTGATTTCTTGGCAGTCCATGGTATATGTTCAAGATTCTTCTCTAACACCACATCTCAAGGGCATCCATTCTTTTTCTGTCATCCTTACTCATTGTTCAGCTCTCTGATGCATAGCAAGTAATTGCAAAGACCATGGATTGGATGAGACACACCTTAGTCTCTAGACAAAGATTCTCACCACTTGACCAATTGGCTGCATCAGGATGGATGGTGAGGAGATTGAGATTGTTCACAGCTTTAGTTTGCCTGGCTCCATAGTCAACACTCTTGGCACCAGCAGCCAGGAAATTATTGTTATGGGAAAATCTGCTGTTAGTGACCTCTCCAAAGTACTGAAGAGCAATGGTGTCTCTCTGGAGACTAAGATGCACCTGATACATGCCATGGTCTTTGCAATTACTTGATATGTGTCAGAGAGTTAGACAATGAGTAGGAACAGTAGAAGAATTGATGCCTTTGAGCTGTGGTGTTGGAGAAGAGTATTGAATATATCATTGACTGCAAAGAAAACAAACAAGTTTGTCCTCGAGAGGGTAAAACCAGGCTGTCCTTGGAGACAAGGATTCTGAAGCTTCGTCTGACATACTTTGGACATGTTGCGAGGAGGGACCAGTCCTTGGAAAAGGACATTATGCTTGGGAAGGTTGAGGAACAGTGCAGGAGAGGAAGACCCTTTTTGAGGTGGATTGATTCAGTGACTGGGGTAATGGAGGTAGGTGTGTTGGATGCAGTGAGAATGGCCCAGGATAGAGCAGGGTTTAGGGCTGTTGTCCACTGGGTTGCTATGAGTTGCAGGTGACTCGACAGCACATAACGTGTTATTGTGTACCATTGAATCAGAACCTACCCATAGGAGACCTACAACAACAACAAAACAAATTAAGAGCCAAAAAAATTGACATTTTTTTTTTACTCTTGAAAATATCGCACAAAAACCCAGTATTTATAACATATTTTTATCTAAAGTACACTTTCTCTTGTTTGTTTCACTATATTTATAACTTTCAATCTCTTGAAAATGCTTTGTCTCCAACTTAAAAAAAATCTAGTCAAATAAAGTATCACCTAAAGAATCATCTTAATAGGAAAATTATATAAATATATAAAATTAAAATTATATATGCATATTTATTTAAAATTATATTTAAAATTATATATTTAAAATTTTATATATATATAGTTTTATTTTTGTCTTTTTGTTTTATCAGCTCTAAATATCTAAGAATCCACAGCTGTGCTGACTTAAGAATTCATCAGATCTACTGACCTAAAAAAACAGGCTATGCTTAAAATTTGTTTTATTTCATATTCCCTTTAAACTATATATATTTTTTCTGGTGACCTTTCATCATAGTTGAGGTTATTGAAAATATATTTTTCCATTCAACACATGCAAGCAAGATTCTACTGAAAATTATCCAAAAATGACTGGAATAGCACATAAGCAGAGAACTGCCAGATGTGTGGGCAGGGTTTAAAATAGGCCATGGTACTAGGGATATTATAGCTAGTGTTAGATGATTCTTGGCTGAAAGCAGAGAGTACCAGAGGAATGTCTAGCTGTGTTTCATTGACTATGCAAAGGCATTTGTGTAAATCACAACAAACTGTGGCTGGCTGTAAGAAGAATGAGAATCACAGAACATTTGATTGTGCTTATGCGAAACCTATACTTGGGTTAGGAGGCAGAGGTCAGAACAGAGTAAGGAGACACTGCATGGTTCAAAATCGGGAAGGGTATATTCTGTCACCATATCTAGTCAATACAGATGCAGAACAGATCTATGAGGAAGAATGTGACATTAGGATTGAAGGAGGATTCATCAACAACTTGTGTTATGCAGATGACACAACCCAGTTTGCTAAAATTGAAGAGGACTTGAAGTGCTTGCTGTAGAAGACCAAAGGCTGCAGGCTTCAATATGGATTAAAGCTCAACATCAAGAAAACAGATATTCTCACCACTGAGCTAATTGTCAGAATCATGATAGAAGGTGAAGAGAATGAGATTGTTTACAGCTTTAGTTTGCTTGGCACCACAATCAACACTTTTAGTATAAGCACCCATGAAATCAAGAGATTAATTGTATTGGGAAATTGGGCTGTCAGGAGTCTCTCCAGAGTACAGAAGAACAATGACGTCAGTCTGGAGGCTAAGACATTCCTGATCCAAGCCATAGTCTTCACAATTGCTTGCAATGTGTCAGAGAACTGGAATGATAGAGAATTGATGCCTTCGAGCTGTGGTGCTGGAGAAGAATGTTGGGTATACCATAGACTGGAAAGAGAACAAACAAGTTTGTTGTAGAGAGGGTAAAACCTGGCTGCTCCTTGGAGGCAAGGATTTCGTCTGACATACTTTGGGTATGTTGCAAGGAGGGACCAGTTCATGGGGAGGTACATCATGCTTGGAAGGGCGGAGAGACAGAGAAAGAGAGGGAGACCCTTGATGAGATGGATTGATTCAGTGACTGGGGTAATGAAGGTAGGTCTGTAAGAGAAAGTAAAGTTGGCACAGGATAAAAGCCATTTTCAGGGCTGTTTCACATTGGGTAGCTTAGAGTCACAAGTGAATTGATGGCACATAAACAACAACAACAACAACATGTTTCATTATATTTGAGTTATAATGTCATGACATGTCTTATTTTTTTAAAAAATGGTCTAGATTTGTGTTTCCCCCAGCTGTGTATTATAAATGTAAAGAATTATTAATACAAAATTAATAATTATCACGAACACCAATTATTGGCATCCTGGCATTGTCAGTCCCATGAGACTACTTTTGAAGGCTGTCACGCTAAATACCAGAAATGATTTTTGTTTGCTCTACAGAATTCCTGCAATAGCTGACTGTGCTCCGGCAGCATGGAGTGAGCTGGCTGTGGTCGTCCCTCCTTGGGTGCAGTGTTTTGAGCATTGTTGCTATTTAAATTCTTGAAATAGAATGGATGAGTTCCAAGTAGCATGACTGGTACCGGCAGTGTGAGTTTATTAGAGAGAGTAGGGTTTGCCCTTGGTCCTGAAAGAACTATTACTTAAGTCTTAAACAATCTTTATTGTGGTGTGAGACAATACGGTCTATAGGTTTCATTTTATGCCGGGAGTACTGCTGTAACAAGAGGCAGAATGCGGTAGCGGGAGTTTGCATGATTTACGCTATTCAAGAGAAGCTGAACATGATGTTGCTAACAAAAGCAAAAAAGAAAAGGAAATTGAAGATATATTTTTACTAACATGTTTGTATTTAAGCAATTATGACTGAGTGTTTAAATGTACTAGGTAGATCTCTCTTTAAACGTACCAGGTAGATCTCTATTATATGGAAATTGATTACACAATTATTAGATATCTAAAATTTATGACTGAGATACTTTCTTTTGGCACAAGATGGCACTTTAACTTCAGAGATTTAGTGTAATCTAAATGAGCTTTCCATTGCAACTGGAAAATAAAGCCCAATATCTCATCCTCTAAAAGCATAAACTGGAGCTAGAAACAGGCAAAGAAAAGCAGAAAATAGTTTTGCAATACAGAATGTGTTTGTGTTTGCATTATACTGCAAGCGGTAAGGGGTGGAAGCAAGTGGTGAAACACTCTTTTAACTTTGGAAGTTGAAGGGTAAAGTTAATTATTTTACATGGGAACAAAAAACCTACCTGACAGTATTTTTCATTTGAAAACTCATGTAGTCATTCATCAGTATCACCTTCTTACCTTGTATCTAAGATTTTCTGTTGTGAATCCAGAAAGCAGATTTGTGTATTTGTATCAACTTCT
>NW_006399848.1:12499599-12505344 GCF_000299155.1 Elephantulus edwardii | reverse complement strand
CAACAGTTATTTAAGTGTACCCTTAGAGTGAATATCGTTGTTGTTGTTGGGTCCCATCGAGTCAAGCATGACTCACAGAGACCCTATGAACAAAAGGTTCTGAACCTGTTCTGTCCACTGCTATCCTCATACTTCCTGACACACAAGAGCCCATGAAGGCAGTCAACACATCAACCCACCTAGCTGACGGTCTTTCTCTCCTTTTCTGAATGAACTTCCACTCTTCCCGGTATCATGTCTCTCTCCAGGGAATAGCCCTTCCTGGAAACATGCCCAAAGTATGTGAGGCAAAGCCTCATCATTCTTGCCTCCAAAGATCATTCTGGCTGTACCCTTTCCAATACATATGTGTTTGTTGTTTTTGTATTCCATGGGGTATTCAATGCTTTTCTCAAACACTACTGTTCAAAGGCATCAATTCTTCTCTCATCTTTATTCAGTCTCCAGCTCTCATATGCATAGTGAGTGACAAGAAAGACCATAGCCTGCATCAGATGCACCTTAGTCATTAAACTGACATCATTACTCCTCAATAATTTGGAGAAATTCCTAACTGAAAATTTTTCCAGTGGAATATGTCTCCTTATTTCCAGACTGCTGGTCCTGAAGATGTTAATGGTGGGCCTAAATAAGTTGAAGTTGTTGACAGTTTCTATCTCTTCTCCATACATCAAGTGTCTGTCAGTCAACTGGTAAGACTCTTTGTTTTCTTGACATTGAAATGCAATCCATACAAAGGCTGAATTTCTTCATCTTTGTTCTGCAACAAGTGCTTCAAATCCTCCTCACTTTCAGCAAACAAGGTTGTGTCATCGGCATAGTGAAAGTTATTGATGAGTCTCCCTCTAACCCTGATGCCACATTTCTCTTTAGATAGTCCAGCTGCTGGAAAAATTTGCTCAGAATACAGATCAAATAGGTATGGAGAAAGAATACAGCCCTGAAGTACTCCCTTCTTAATTTTAAATCATGCAGTGTTCCCATTCTCTCTTCTCTCCACAGCCTCCTGGTCCAGATACAGGTTTTTTATGAGCATAGTTAAGTGCTCTGGGACTCCCATTCTTCTCAAAGTCAGCCACAGCTTGTTATGATCCACACAGCCAAATGCCTTTTCAAAGTCAATAAAGCACAAATAGATATTCTAGTATTCTTTACTTTCAACCAATGTCCATCTGTCATCAGCAGTGATATTCCTGGTGCTACAGCCTCTTTTAAATCCTGCTTGAACTTCTAGCAATTTTCTATCTCTTCACTGTTCTAGCCATTTTTAAATAATCTTCAGCAGTGTTTTGCTTGCATGTGATATTAATGATATTGTTTGATAGTTTCCACATTCTGTTGGATCACCTTTCTTGGGAAGGGGAACAAATATGGACTACTTCCAATACATTGGCCAGACAGCTGTCTTCCAAATGTCCTGGTACAGACTGAAGAACACATCCAAGGGTACATCTCTTAGTTGAAACACGTGCAGAGATCTGGAATTGGAGGGGAAAAAAGGGAAGTACTCACTTTGCATTTTGCAAGCTGAGAGAATTGAAAAGAAAAACGAATTTAAACCTCGAGTCACAATTTTGAAAGACAGTGTATATTTCCATATATTGAATATACATATATTTTTCCATATATTGAATGGCCCAGAAAGCATCAAAAGAAGATGGCAGGAATGCGCAGAATCACTCTACCATGCAGAATCAACTGACAAGAATCTCAGGAAGTACCATAGAAACAGAAGCCATTGGTAAAAACGGAGGAGGTGGAAGCTGCAGTGAAGACACTGGGGAAAAAATAAGGCCCCAGGAATCAATGAGACACTTTCTGGTTTACTGCATCTGAAAACACGCTGGAGGTTCAACTATGAATTGATTCTAAATCTATAGAACTTATAGGCCACAACATGATGGATGGAGAAGAGATTGAAACTGTCAAACACTTCATTTTACTTGGATCCACAATTGACATCCTTGTTACCAAGCAGTCAGAAAATAAGGAGATGCATTGCATTGGAAAACTCTGCAGGTAGAGACCTCTCCAAATTATTGAGGAGTAATGATGTCACTTTGAGGAAAAAGTGGTTGCTGATTCAGGCCATAGTCTTTCAGATGACTTATTATGAGAACTGGGTTCGCCATGAGAATTTGCATTTGAGAACTGGACAGTGAGTAAGGAGGACAGAAGAATTGTTGCCTTTGAGCTGTGCTGTTGGACAAGAGCACTGAACATCTTGTGGACGGCCAAAAGAACAAACAAATACGTCTTTCAGAGGGTGCAGCCAGAGTTCTCTTTGGAGGAAAGAATGATGAGGCTTCACCTCAAAGACTTTGGGCATGAGCTTGGAGTAGCTATTCCTTGGAGAAGGATGAGATGCTAGGAAGGGTGGAGGGTTGGCAAGGGAGAGAAAGACCCGCGACCAGGTGGATTTATGTGCTGACTGCTGCAGTGAGCTGTTGTGTGTCAGAAAGTGTGAGGATGGCGCAGAACAAAACAAGTTCAGATCTTTAGTTCCTAGGGTTGCTATGAGTAGGACTTGACTTGATAGCATCCAACAACAACTACAGTTGTTGTTGTTGTTATGTGCCGTCGAGTTGCTTGCGACTCATAGCGACCCTATGCACAACAGCCAGAAACTCTGCTGTGTCCTGTGCCAATCTCATTGCCTCTGACACACCCATCCCGATTACCCCAGTCATTGACACAATCCAGCTCATAGAGGGCCTTCCCCTCCTGCACTGTCCCTCCACCCTACCAAGCATGATGTCCTTCTCCAAAGACCCATCCCTTCTTAAAACATGTCCAAAGTATGTTAGACGGAGCCTCAGAATCCTTGCCTCCAAGGAGCAGCCTGATTCAACCCTCTCCAGGATGAATCTCTTTGTTTTCCAAGCAGTCCATGGTACAATCAATACTCTTCTCCAGCACCACAGCTCAAAGACATCAATTCTCCTTCTATCCTCCCATAACAATAATGAATACTGTTATAACGGTGGAAATTGTAGTGGGGAAAATAGTTAAGTAGCCTAGCACAATTTGTGCTTTTATAAAATATATGTGTATCTTGCTTTATTGCAAAAATGCATAAAATAAAAATGTATAGTAGAGTTACAACCAAGAATCACATAAATACTTGCAATAATCCCTAGAGGGTGAGCTATGTAATGTTTCTGACTCAATGACATGCAACAACAATAAAAATAATCCTTACAGAAATCTAAAATAGCAAGATAAATTCAATGCCATTAAGTCGCTTTTGACTCACGGTGATCCGCCACCGGTTTTGAACTACCAACCCTTCAGTTTGCTTATCTTAATGCAGTACCCCAAATTCCTGGTCTTAAATTACAAACAAATGATTTTTCTGTGGCTTATGTAAGGCGAAAATTATTTAAGAGCTAGAGAGACTGTATGCACAAGAACAGAAGAGTCGCTTCAAAATCATAGGTAGAACTAGGATTACAGGAATGTAGATTTCATTATCCATACACACAAGGCATCTAGTATTAAAAAGGGAAAGAAATTATTATTTATCTAAGGTAAACAGTCAACAACAGATGACTCATGGAAGGTAAATATTAAGAAAGAACAACTTTATACATTCATGGATATTCCATTTTGTATTATAAAGAAAGAAACTCCTGGTATCTGAAAGAACACTTGCTCACTATTCCAAAGTATTTATGTCTATTTCTGTGTCACTGTGTAGATATACCTAAGATCTGGTGTCATCTCAGCATGTATACCTAGCCTAACCCTAACCAAACACCAAATACCTGACGTCAGGTGTTTGGTGGGACTCTATTCATTCTCTCTCCCTCTTCCTCTCCCCCTTCTCCCTCCCCCTTCCCCTCCTCCTCTCCCTCCCCTCCCCTCCCCTTTCCTCCTCTTCCTCCTCCTCCTCCTCCTCCTCCTCCTCCTTCTTCTTCTTCTTCTTCTTTTTTCTCTCTCTCTCTCTTTTACTATTTTACTTATATCACTCTGACCTTCAGTGCTTCCTACTCTATCTAGTAAGTAGCAGCTTTGCGAAAATCCTGGACCAGTGGCAAGGTTACAACAGCATTACAGCTTTCAAGAAAAAACAAACCAAAACAACCCTTTCAGTAATAATCCTTGTATGGTATGTATCCAATCCAAGCCACTGATGTTTTGATACCCTCCTCCTAATTGATGCCCTATCACATTTCATGTGCTGACATCCTTTTCTTAGTGGTTGGCTCTCTCCACAGCTGCTGATAATATCTTCCCGTCTCTTACTTTCTGCCACTCATGCTATTGTCCTAGTTCTCCGGCACACGACTCTGGTTTCTTTTAGTCTTCTATGTTGAGTCAGATATGTTACTAGCTCAGAATTATAGCCCTTGGCCTGTATTCTAATTCTTCTAGAAACTTCTTAGTGCAAGATCCTGCATGGAAAGATCTACTTCCTACGGGTTCTATTTGATTAAGAAGTTATAAAAGTTTATGTGGGATTTACTGTTTATTTATATAGGAAAACCTCTTGTGAGTTTAGAGTGTAGGTTGCATACATAGACCAATTTCTTTAATGAATTATAAACTGACCAACCCAATTTATAAGCTTCTTACTCAGATAGCAAATCAACCAACTCTTGTAATCCTCTTACAGAGGTAGTAACTGCTGCAAGGTACTTAGGAGGATACTAAATCAATCAATCTTCAGAAGACTGTAGCTAACCATTGCCTCAGCAAAGCTGCAAACCAAAGGCCAGAAAAAGCTTTGTAAAAGAATTCTCATTACACCGTATCAGTGAAGTGAGACTATGCTTAAGACTATGCAATTAGCACCAACTCCCAAAACACGACAGGGCTGTGTCATCTTGAGCTTCCAATCTGAGGACAAGCACATGGAGTTACCTTAGAAGCAACAGATACTTTTGTCACACTGCCTGCCAGGAGGTGATTTTCCCAATACGTCATTACGTAACTGCCTTCTACATCTTTATTTCAGAGTTTTAAGCAGAGTTTGTGGAATTTAGATCATATGACTGAACATTTGCTGTAAGAGAATTTGTAGAGAGTTTTTTTTTCCTCAGGAAAGTAAGAATGACACAATGGAAATTGTCATAATATACAGAAATATTTTTTAGTTTTAGGATTAGTTTGAAAATCTTTGAGTAGTATCCTATAATAGTTACTTTAAAAAGGGGGTTTATCCTATATTTGGGGTGGAGATATTTTATTTCATATTTTTGTGTTTATAAACTCGCCAACTTAAAATCTATTCATTACTTACTTCAAACACAACACTTGATTACTTTGGACTTTTTCTGAGACGTGTTCAGAATGTTGAAAAATGTTATTGTCCTAACATGCATATTTCCAACTGAAGTTGAACACAATGATACACTGTCTTATCAATCCTGTGTTATTGAATAAACAAGTGCGTTTTCTTGTTATTAGTATATGGCAACTTTTTTTTTTTTTACTTTTTTGGGGTGTTTTTCTTTCTTTTTAATTTTATACTCATTTAATTACAAAGTTCATATACATTGTTTTTCACACCAGATCTGTCCCCTTTCTTTTATCCATCCCTCCCTCCACCCATCAAATTGTGTCACCCTATTTTTAATAATCCACTGAACTGCTCCTCCCTCCCCTCCTTGGATCCTGGTACTCAGTCTACAGTAATGATCTTACACAATATTTGTCTTTATGACACTGAGTTAGTTCCCATAGCATAATGTTCTTCAGTCCTTCCCAAGTTAGGTAGTAATTTGCAAAATCATTGCTTCT
>NW_006399848.1:12498402-12498984 GCF_000299155.1 Elephantulus edwardii | reverse complement strand
AACAACAACAACATATAATATGATATTGTTATATAAAATTACTTTCATGTATAGAGTTGAAATCTGGCCTAGTATTCTGAATGATGAAAAGATGATGATATAGGTTATATAAAATGCATGCGTGTTAGTTAAGCATTATTTAGGTATAAAATACAGTGCTTGGACTCCAATGTTATAACACTTAACAGTTTGCATATTAAATAAGGAATCCTTAGACCCACAGAGATATTGGACTTTGTAGTGATCAACCGATCAGTTGATACAAATCACGTACTTAGAGACTGCTGTTTTTGTTGTACACCAACTAGTTGGAACTGACCCACAGCTGATCCTCTAGTGTGTACTCAGAGGCATTTGTCACACAGTTCCAAATCCTGTACTTCTCCTAAATGTTTCAAAATTCACTATCAGAGTTGTAGAAACATAGTAAAACATAAATATTCTGTACTATACTTATCAACATAGCTATGTTCCAAAGACTGGATTTTTATAGGAATATGTGCATTACACAAAAATAGAAGAGGAAAAATATCAGATCACAAAATTGAGGATAACTACATCATCACATACCTATGACATTAT
>NW_006399848.1:12487842-12497797 GCF_000299155.1 Elephantulus edwardii | reverse complement strand
ACCTATGACATTATTTTATGGTATTAACTCCTAAGTTACATACACGTGACAAAGCAATGTAACACAAAATGAGTTCCAACCAAAGTCCAGCCAAGTGACAACCATAATTGTTACAGCCAACATTACGCTCACTCACATCTCAAGCATTTATTACTGCCCAACATACATTATTGATGCACGTGATAGTGAAATACTGGGATTATTTTTTTAACTCTTGTTGTAAATGTGAACTATTGGATAAGCAGATAGCTGATACTGAAGAGTAGAAGTGCTATGAATAATGAGAACGCGTTTTGGCTGGAACTCAAGCATTTTGAGGTTCAATTCTTATGAAGAATACCAGTTCAGCTCTGCAATTGCTGATATACTTAGAATTAGAATATTTTAATATTTAAGTTATCTGCATTGCTAAGAGCTCTTGGGAAATCTCAGCACTAACTGAGCTTATTTCTATGTATTAGAAATATTCATTTAAAAATGTGAAACCTCAGTTTCATTTTAGTAGCGATGTGCTCATTATGTATCCCTAAGGCTGGAAGAATTTTTGGCATAAAAGCAAAAATCACTTGGCTCCAGAACTAGCAGAAAAATAATAAAAAAATTAACCCTCTTGCCAAAATGTTTGCTGTGGCTTTTCAAAAAGAAATTTCATTTTAAGGGCATTGTTATTTGATAGTAGATCTTGTAAGGAAATAAAAAAAGTGTCTAAAGTTTAACGTATTTCTGACTCAAGCTATCTCCAATGATTTTCACTGGTTTTGATCAATGATATCCAGATCTTAAGTTGCTGGAATCTTCTCTTATAATATTAGTCTGTGAAGATTTATATTTTTCTTTCAAGGCATTATTTTACACTATGTCCCAGATGAGGAGTCTATGGGTGTTCTAAGGAATAACCTGAAAGTTACCTTTTGATATGGCCAGAGATCCTATTTTTATTCAATTGCAGAACTTCAAGAATTGTATTTTAGCATTTAATAGACACTGCTGCCTGTATGTATCCCTAAAATACTGAAATCCTGTATTTTATAGGAGAATACAATGTATTGAATGTATCCAGAAAGAACATACTCTGTCTCATGAAATTGGAAAGAATATGGCTATGGAAGGCTTAAATAAGCATTTGGACTATGGTTCTGGTAGCCTAGTGGCACGAGCTGGGGCTGCAACTCAAAGTCGTGGTTTGAATCTTCAAGCTGCTCCATTGATGGACAATCTCTTCCAGTGAGATTTATTGCCTCTAAAAACTCACTGGATGGTCAGCTATGAATCAATTATAACTCCATCGTACATAACAACAACCACTCAGTCTACTAGAACTGTTTGTGTCTCTTTCTATTTGGGTTAATGTTGTGTGCAGTCTTTATGTCTCTGTGTGAGAGGAAACAATTAGCAAGTCTTGCTTTCTACCAGTCAATTTAGTATCCTAAAGAGATATCTCATTCCTGATAAGTATTTTACTTATCATAGAACAGGTTCTTATGGAATATATTTCAGTTATTTAAATAACCACTTCACTAAAAAACTATGAGGCACTGGCATTTTCTAAGTCATTATGCGATGAAACAGTCCTAGTATGAAGAATAGAAAGGATTACTTCTAATAACACCAACAAAACAAAGCCAGAACAAAATTACTCTTTCTTTTTTTCCTTGCTTCTTTTCTTGTTTTATAGATTTGGCTTTGCTATCCACCCCATCAGCTCACATGTCTTCTTTATCACCTACTTCAGGTTTTATCAGCCTCTACCTACAGATAATACAATAATAATATTGCATATATAACAAGCCCAAGTCTCTTGTCAGCTCACCCAGATTTTTAATTATGTTTTTATATAAACTTGAAAGATTTACAGTTCTGAAAAATTATTGGACAGTCAACTCTCAGTTTCTCATGGCACAGGAACAAGGAGATAATGACGATAATGATTCCTACTGCATTTCTTTTTAAAAAAACCTTTTTTGCTTATATTTTAAGATGTTATACTGATTTACATTAAAAATTAGAATTGTGTTTTATTCACACATATTGTGTTTTGCACATTCCTTCATTCACATTGTGTTTTGGACACACATTTCCATGCACTGTATTTTATAAAGCAAATCACCATTTTATCTATGCCCACTATCGTCTTTAATACCTAATTATCCCTGAATGTCAACAGATTCTATAGATTTATTGGGCTATAATGTATGAAGATGTGTGGCAACATCAGAATTAGCACCTGCTGGTGATTCAAATCCACCAGCATCTCCTAGCGAGAAAGATAGGCAATTTCCTCCTGTGAGCACAGCCTTCCCAGACCTCCGAGAATTAGCTGTGAGTTACTTCCTACTGGATGGTAAAGCATGGGTAGAGAATACCCATCCTTCTCCCTCAGACCAGTTCGTGGTTTTAACCTGTGTGCCTTTGGAATTGGCTATGAGGTCCCTAGTTCCAAGGCTTCTTCTAAACCCAGTTTGTATTTCTGGTAGTTCTCTGTTAATGTACTGTTCCAGTCATTGTTTTGGATAATCTTCAGCAGGATTTTGCTTGCACGTGATATTGCTCAATAATTTCCACACTGTTGGATCACCCTTTTTTTGAAATGGGAATAAATATGGATCTCTTCCAGTCACTGTTCAGATAGTCGTCCTCCAGATTTCTTGGCAAAATTTAGTGATCACGTACTGGGCTGCATATGTTTACTGAAATTTATCAAATGTTTTTCCATAAATTCCTGGGGCCTTGTGTTTTGCCAATTCCTTCAGCTTGAACTTTCTCCTTTATCACTATTGCCTCTTTTTCACAGATTGTTTCTGAAATTCTTGTCAGTGTGCCTGTCTGTCTCTCTCTCCCCCCTTCCTTCCCTCTCTCCCTTTCTCTCTCTTTTTCCCTCTCTTTCATTATCTCTCTCTTTCTTTTTTCTTTTTTACAGTGAATCTATGTACTCATTCTGTCTTCTTTTGATGCTTGCTTGATCTTTCGACATTCTGCAAATATAGCATCAGTAATATTATATGTAGAGGCTACAATTTGTTCTCTAGTTCCTTCAGCTTAAGTAATGCTGAGTTCATCCTTTTTGATTTTCTGACTCTAGCTCTTTGCGCATGTCATTATACTACTTTGTTTTGCTTTTCTGAGCTGCACTTTGAAATCTTCTGCTCAGCTCCTTAACTTTCTCATTTCTTCTTTTTGTTTTGGCTTCTCAGTGTTCTAGTGCTATATTCAAAGTTTTTTCTGACATCCAGCTCAGCCTTCTTCCTCCGTCTTTGTAGTGACCTTCTGCATTCTTCATGGATGATTTTCTTGATGGGTAAAGAATTAAAGTTATATTCCTGGTGCTAAGTCACGTGTCATGACTTATTGGGCTTGCTGTCTCATAATGCCGGATTAAATTGGAACATCCTAGTGGCACAGTGGTTAAGGCATATGGTTCCTAACAAAATTTCCTTGGACAAATCCCAAATGATTATATATAAGACAATCCTAAAGTTTTATTTTTGAATACTAAAAATAGAATCTGAATAACTCACCGAGATGAACTGAAGGTAATTACTATTTTTACACCAGTGCTGTTCTGAATTGGAGATTGTAGGTAGTTCAGCATGTTTACCAGAGAGTTCTAGTGACTTAGTCTGTAGGAAACTGTGTGGCTTAACCTTACGGTGTAACCTTTCTGGTGGTTTGAATCCACTAACACGTATGCAGGAGAAAAGGTGAGCCATTTCCTCCCAACTTCCTTCCGCCTTCTGAAATCTTTCTTATATATTCCTTACACTTTCTGTAGAGAACTACTAGGATATGGTTCCTATTTGTCACAGCAATGAATTTGAGCTTAAATCAGTTTGTTTCAGAGATAAAATCTCTAGTTTTCACCTGCAGATGTGTTTGTGTGTGTGTGTGTGTGTGTGTGTGTGTGTGTTGAAAGACAGAGAGGGGGAAAATCTTACTACATCATTTTACTTGTTAACATACTTGTTTTTCAGGTATATATTCTAGACATAGTGGAAGCAGGAGTGGCATCCTCTTCTGAAATAGCTTGCCTCCAGAAACTCTATGAATGTGGAGAAACAACGAAAGTTATACAAGTGTTCAGGCCTTTATTCATAGGGTCGCTCTGAGTCATCTACGACTCCACTGCACTTAACAACAACAACATCCGAAACAAAGGATTTTCTAGGACATCAATATTCAACAAATGAAAAACAAATGTACTGTCCTTCAGAAATTTCCAACTCAGAACAAGCCTATTAAGGAAAGAAGTGTCATTTAAGATTTTGAAGACTTCATGTTCACGAAGACAACCACAGGGGGATTGTCTTCACAGGGGAAGGTGGACAGTCAGCCTCTCCTTGTATGTGGAGCCTCAGAAACCAGATGGAGGGTCGCCACGAGGCTAAATCAACTAAATGGATTTGGGGTTGGCAGCACTCCACCCAGCAGCCGCTGGGATTTTAATTGTCGTGTATCAAAAGAATAAGGTCAGAGGCTTATTTTTATCAGTTTGAAATATGTGGTAACATTCAGAATCAACCATGGTCAATTCTATGTGGATCTTTTGTATATCACATATGCAGTCTCTTAAGTTAGCTGAGATTAAGACATATTTAGGTTTCTTTTAAAGTAACTTTCTCAATTATCACAACTTAGAAGGGACTCTAATTCTCTCTCTGTGTGCATATGGTATATTTACTTTCCTTGCCCTTTGATGACACCTTAGACCATGGAACTTGTTTCAACAATTAAAAAAAAAATACAAAGCATATGTGTTACTTTCAAGTAACAGGAATAGAGTTTGAATTTGCTGTACCATATTTGATTCTAAATTAAAATGAACTTTATTACAGAAACAGTGAAAATGAGATAAACCAATGCTGAAGAAGATGAATAAATAAAAAAAGATTCAAGTAGGAGTACTATTTAAAGAAATACAACTTATCTTTAGACCCAGATAAGTGTCAGTGAACAGGCATAAACTGACTTAAAATTAAATTTGTTTTCAGGGTATGTTATATTTTAATCTTAATGGATGCTTTTAGCTGTTCTGTGCATGTTATGATAACTGAAACATCCTGTCAGTTTATAGATGACAAATTATAATACCTAAATTTGGACTGCTCTCTTGTCTCTATTTTGTTGTTGTTGTGTGCTGTGAGTCAAAGCCAACTCATACCTGACCTTCCAGTGGATTTTCAGAGGCAGTAAATGTTACAGGGAATTGCCTATTCTTTTCCTGTGGAACAAGTGGTGGATTTGAACCACATGCCTTTGGAATTCCAGCACAAATTCTTTCCACTAGGCCACCAGACATTCCCTTTATAGCTTGCTTTTTAGGATTTTTGTGCTTGGCACAGTGATGTGTGTGGGGAGAAAGGAAGGTGTGTATTTTCTTTATAATATAATAATATAATATAATTAATATAATATAATATTATATTATATATATCTATAATATATATCTACAATATATATCTATAATATATATACATGATATAAAAAGACAAGTAATTTCTTACTCAGCATTAATGCTCAATTCTATGGCCTTCTACTTTCAGTAAGAAAACAATTATCTGAACATCTTTAAACAAAAGCAATTCCAACTATGTCTTCTTAAGAAACTTTCATTTATTGATTCTTCAGGTTTTTAAAAAAAAATTTTGATGAACATTTACAGAGATTTTGGATTACCATACACTCATTGTTGCATTTTTCTCCCTGCACACCCCTCACTCCCCCCCCCTCCCAGTTCGCTCTTCTCTTTGAAAAGTAAAAGAAAAATTATTTCAATGGTATCAATGCCCTCCTCCCCAAGCATACTCCACTATGCAACCTTCATTCTGGATTCTTGTCGGAACCATAGTGCCCAATCGTATATAGCTTTCAAACAGTTCTCTTTCTCATTTGTTTCAGTGCAGTATACATAATTTATCCAATTTTTCTCAGTCACACGTCAGTTTTGTTTTCTTTTTCTTAAGAGATTATTGAACAATGTAATATTTCAAAATAGAACTGTATTTATTCTGTCTTTATTTTTAATACCCATAATAGACTATTTAAGTTTTCCCCAAAATTCAGTTATTCCCATTGGTTTGGTTGCAGTGGAAGTTTTCCTTAATTTTTTTTTCTTATTATTCAACCTTGCTTGCTGAACTCAAGGAGGACTGGAAGCATTTTCCGTAGAAGATCCAGTCCTATAGCCTTCAATACGGATTATATCTCAACATCAAGAGAACAAAAATCATCAGCAATAGACCAACAGGCAACACCATTATAGATGGAGATAAGATGGAAATTGTCAATGATATCACCTTCCTTGGATCCATAATTTGTGTCCTTGTCACCAACAGTGAGGATCACATCTATTACATTGGAAAAATCTGTTGCCAGGGACCACTCCAAATAACTGAAGAACAATTAGGTCCAACTCAAGGCTAAGATGTACCTAATTCAAGCCAGAGTCTTTTCAGTCACCTATTATAAATCAGAGAGCTGGACAATGAAGAGAGATGACTGCAGAATTGGTCCTCTGTGCCGTGGCATTGAAGGAGAGAACCGACTATCCTGTGGACCATGAACAGAACAAATGAGTGTTGTCTTCTTAAAAGTGAACCCGAGTGCTCCTTGGAGGCAAGGATGTCCACGCTTCAGCTCATGTACTTTGAGCATTTTGTTAGGAGAGGCTTTTGCTGGGAAAGCAACATCCATCGTGTTTGGAAAGGTAAAGTGTTGTTGTTGTTATGTGCCATCCAGTCGCTTGCGACTCATAACGACCCTGTGTACAACAGCCCTAAACTCGGCTCTGTCCTATGCCAATTGCACTGTCTCTGACACTCCCATCCTGATTATCCCAGTCACTGATTCAATCCACCTCATAGAGGGCCTTCCTCTCCTGGGCTGTCCCTCCACCCTCCCAAGCATGATGTCCCTCTCTAAGGACCGGTCTCTCCTCACAACATGTCCAAAGTATGTTAGACAGAGCCTCAGAATCCTTGCCTCCAAGGAGCCACCCGGTTTAACCCTCTCCAGGACAAATCTGTTTTCCTAGCAGTCTATGGTATTCTCCATACTCTTCTCCAGCACCACAGCTCAAAGGCATCAATTCTCCTTCTATCCTCCCTGCTCATTGTCCAATTCTCTGATGCATAACAAGTGATCGCGAAGACCATAGCCTGTATCAGACGCACCTTAGTCTCCAGAGAGACACCATTGCTTTTCAGTACTTTGGAGAGGTCTCTAACAGCAGACATTTCCCATGGCAATGAGCCTTTTAATTTCTTGGCTGCTGGTGCCAAGACTGTTGACTATGGAGCCAAGCAAACTAAAGCTGTTCACCATCCATCCTGATGCTGCCAATTGGTAAAGTTAGGCCAGCAAAAGAAAGGATGGCACTCAGTGAGATGAATTGATACAGAGACTGTGACAACTGTTTCAGGGATGGTAAGGAAAGTGCAGGACAGGACAGGGGTCAGATTTTTTGTTTATGAGAGGATTCTGAGTCATGTTATACTCAATGGCACCTAACATCATCGGCAACATAGAGAGTGATATTGGCTCTTTCGACGCTACTTTCTTGTTATTGATAAAACAAACTAGAAGGAATTCTTCCCTCTGATTCTGCCATCCGTATATATTCCAATTTATTCTTTTTAGTAGGCAAAAATGAAGATTTTTTTCTTTTCCTTGATTACTTAAGTATCTCCACCATATGCTTTGTTTTCTCTATCTCTCCTTACCGATAAAATCAGAGACTTAATCCAGAAATGGGAAAAATTTCAGCTCTTCTGGAAAAAATATTTGATATAAATTTCAAAACATTATGAAAATACCTTTGAGTAGAATTATGAAAGTGTAGGAAATAGTTAAAAATTAATCAGCAGTTTATATATTAGGCACCCAAAGATTAACTTTATCAACTTTAATAAAATTTAGTGATTCACTTGGAGGAATTACAAGACTCAACATATAGTCATATTCACGATTGAGATTGATTAAAGTGAACAAATGCAAAGAAAATCAGCAAAAGGTAAACACTCATCAGATAAAGTCTAGTGAAAATCAGATGCGAGCTTCCAAAGGTTTCTTCTTGGTAGCAGCCTTTCTCTACACAGGAAGCACTTAATTAACTCAGCAATGAGGTATGACAACATGGATAAGGTGCTGTCTACAAGGAAACTCATTAGAGACACAGCTCCCATGGTGAACTTGGCCAGATTTGTACCCAAACTCCAGAGTCCCAGAAGGAATAGCAGGTGTTTGGTATAAACAATATTTGCATGAATAGGTTAGGCTCACTGAGCCACAGGTAACATTTAAGGATTTAGATATATGTCTTCAAATTCTCATTTACTAGTGAGCATCCAATCTTTAAGCAATCCTTTACAACGACAGTTCTCCCAGATGGGCTACGTGAATTCTTTGGCACTTCTTTTGCTTGATATTTTAATTTCTTTTATTTGACCTAAATTGTTATTTTTGGTTCAAACTAGTTTTTTGTGAAACATTCTTCTAGGTGGTACAGCACTGGTCTGTGCTTTGCTGTACAGAGCTAACTCATGATTGCTGTGATGCTAAACACTGTGACACTGATGTGCCAAATGTGATAATGGTAACGACAATGGACAGTGTTTGGTGGAGCTTCCCGATTAAAACAAGCTTGGAAGCATGAGTGGCATCCGCTTCCGAAATTGCTTGCCTCCGGAAACTCTATGAACAAGGCTCAGATCTTTTGTCATGGGGTCGCTATGAGTCTTCTACGACTCGAAGGCACCTAACAACAACAGTAAATTTTTATTTTTCTGATGACCACCATTTTATGTTTCCCCTCTGAATATCACATCTAAAGCATTAAGTTTCTTAACAGGTATTGCAAAGGCATTGGAACTGGGTTGTGGTGATAACTGCTTACCTTCATAAATTTCATGAAATCCACTAAATAGTATACTTGGAAGTAGTAAATTTTTTGATATGTGAGTTATGTTTCAGAACAAAAATAGAACCTTCAGTTCTATTTGAAACGTGCCCTTGTTTGTTCTAACTGCGTACTTCTCATAACACCATCATCACATTTTAGTTCTCTAGGCTCAGTCGGCCAGGTCTTTAGTCCAAAATATCTCAAAGAAAAATGTATTCATGATTGGCACACGCTTATTTCACAGGACTAGCATCTTATTTGGGGGAAAATATATAGTATAAAATATGATTTGCAAGACAGTTACATCTAGATAGTATGCAAAATATATAGAAATGTCTGTATAGTTTAGATAGCAATAATTTGACTTGATCGTCAATAGAATGACTATTAGGAGGGTTTTGTACTTTTTCCCCCCTGGATGTCCATGGGCATCTGACATAATAGTTCTATTTAGTATTGCAACAATTTGTTGAAAGGAGATGAAGCCAGACTCTCTTTTGGAATAATCTTCCATGTCAAATGTCAGAACATGTCTCAACTTTTGCACAATCTATGTATAAATTGATCGACTTTCAGTCTAGCAACTAATAGTCCTATAAAGTGAACAATAACAACAAAGAGGTAAGCACTTCTTAGAAAAGTCAACTATATAAGATACAAAGGGCAAACAACTCTGAGATATCATCTCACCCCAGTCAGAATAGTAAAATTTAACAGAACAGCAAGCAACAAATGCTGGCAAGGTTGTGGAGAAACTGGAACCCTTATTTACTGTTGGTGGAAGTGTAAAATGGCGCAACCACTGTGGAAGGCGATGTGACGCTTTCTGTAAAAGCTGCAAATAGAAATACCATTTGACCCAGCAATTCCACTACTGGGAATATACCCCAGAGAAACCATAACTGACATCCAAGCGGATACTTGCACACCCATGTTTATTGCAGCTTTGTTCACAATAGCAAGGAGTTGGAAACAACCTAAGTGCCCATCAACAAAAGAATGGAAAGATAAACTGTGGTATATTCACACAATGGAATACTATGCTGCATTGAAAAACAAGGA
>NW_006399848.1:12484754-12487617 GCF_000299155.1 Elephantulus edwardii | reverse complement strand
GAGGGATTGTAAAACAATGGGGGAACTTTTACTTTTCAAAGAGAAGAGTGTACTGGGGGAAAGGGTTGGGCAGGGAGTGCAAGAATGAATGAATGGAAATCCAAAGTCTCTGTAAATTTTCATCCAAATGAATAATAAAAGATACAAAGGGCCAAGTTTGATCTGGGATAAAAGTTAGAAAGCAGGAATGGATAGGAAAGAAGGATGAATAGAAATGATGAACAAAGTCAGAAAATGTCAAAAATTGTGGGGATTAGAATTAGTGCAAAAAAAATTGCTGAACTGTTGAATGGAAGACAAATTTGTTCTGAGTTTTGATCTAAATCACAAAAAAAGAGTTGAAAATTATCTGTACAGATTTCTATGACAAAAGGAATTTAGACTTCATCTATGTGGGTAAAAGGAACACCACACATTCCCCAGGAAGCTAGAGTTGGAAAGTTCCTATTCTCCTTGTTAATGGCTTTATTACAGAACTACCTTGTAACTGCTTTTAGCTGCTGTCAATCATCATTTATAGTCATCTTAAGTTATAAGAAAGTGTTCCACAGAATTTATTGATTGTGATCTTTAAGATCAACAGGTTTTTCTTCTACAAAACCACTGAGTAGTTTTGAACTGCCAACCTTTTGATTATACTCTAGTGTTTCGCTTAGCAGCTCAGAAAATCAGCCATTTTACATTATCTCAAGATTCTTAGTGTTGCTTTTGGTGAGAACTTTGTTAAAGGCTTGACTTTAACAAAGTTCAAGTTAAGCTTCCACGTGGAAGCAGAGAGGAGTGGTGTTGATATTCGGCTAACAACTAGACTCCTTTAGAAAGCCTCGTGTTCACTCAAATGTTTGGAATTTTATTATTGACAGCTGAAGATTATTCCACCTCTGCAGGTAGTCTCAGAACCTGTGTGCATGATCTCTCACCTCAGAGTAATCAAACATTTCACATAGTGACTCAAAGCCACAAGAGATCAAGGGAGAAGCTTACAGTTCTCATAAAGGTTGAGTCAAGACAGGGCATTATTTTTAGCCGTAATTTGTTGATTAAAGTAGAAGCTACGGAAAAATCTTCACTTTACAGTGTGCAACCTTTAAGCTCATTCCTGTCAAGTCAAAAATGACCATTGGATTTCTTTTTTTTTTTAAATTTCTTTATTTTTCATTTCAATGAACATCTACAGAGATTTTGGAATTCCATTCATTCATTGTTGCACCCCCCCCCCCGCCCCCCCCCCCCCCACCCCCGTTTGCTCCTCTCCTTCAAACGGAAAAGAAAAACTCCCTCATTGGTACGCAATCCCCCACACACATCCCCCAGCCCCAAATATAATCCACTCTGCAACCCTCATTCCGTACTCTTATGATAAACATAATGCCCTAAAATATAAAATATTCTCTCCCCGAAAGACTTCAATGCCGTAAACATATTTCATTCATTTTTTCTCAGTCTTACCCCCATCCCGATGTCAGCCTCATTCTACAACAGTGGCACCATATAGCATTTGTCCCTCTGTGACTGAGATACCTCACTCAGCATAATGTCCTCCAGGGTCACCCCTTTTGAATAATATTGCATGAGTTCCTTGTTTTTCAATGCAGCATAATATTCCATTGTGCCAATATACCGCAGCTTCTCTACCCACTCTTGTGTTGATGGGTATTTGGATTGTTTCCAACTCCTTGCTATTGTAAACAAAGCCGCAATAAACATGGGTATACATATATCTACTTGGGTGCCATTTAGACCATTGGATTTCTAAGACTGCAAATCACACGGCAATAAATGGCTCAGCTCTCTCTGGAGAAGTAACTTGTGGGTTTGAACAATTGGAGACATGCAATCTTTGGGTTTGAAGTGCAACTTCCTATATATTATACCACTAGAGCTTTCCAAGACAGGATTTTGGGTTATGTTGAACATAGCGCAGTTAACCGCAGCGCCAAGGAATGCGAGGTTATAGTTAAGTCATCAGATTTACTCACAGACGATTTTATCATTTTGGTGAATAATGCTTATTTTCTACCTTTAATCTGAACTACCCACTTTTAGATGACTAGCCCAAAGCAAGCCACTTGTGCTACCAGGAACAGATGGATTGTGGGTGATCTGCTGCAGTTCCTCGGGCGCTTCCTGTGATGATCTGATTCACGCTTTTTATCACCCTCAAGCCAGCTTTGACTCATGGCAATCTTGTCTTCACCAGCCTCAGGATCCGATCTCGTTTTATGGGAATGGAATAAACTCATAGGCAAAATGACTTCTGTCGCATTGCAAGGGACTCATAGCTGACCCTCCAACAAATTTTCAGATGCTGTAAACTGCATGAGAAGAGATTGCCCATTTTTCTCCCATCAAGCAGCTAGTGGATTCAAACCATCTGCCTCTGGATTGGTGGTGCAGATCTCTGCCCACTAGGCCACCAGAGTTCCTTTGGCCATTTAGTGATGCTTTCCAATATAGGTGGCTCACCTTTCAACAGAACAGCAGGCAACATTCTCTTAGGAAGGATCTTTATAGAGTTTTCATTAACAAAGGATTGAAAATAGAAGACCGGAGTTGTTTATAGCCTATCTTAATGTAGAGACACTACTAAAAATCTTCTGTTTAGCACAATGGTGCTCTTGGTAGTGGTGGAAAAGTCAGTGAACTAATTCAGTCCTGTAAGGATAAATATTGTATAAAACCATTATTGTAGAATGAGTATAAGGATCCAGGAGGGGTGGGAGAGGCTGGAAGCAAAGGGATGTGGGTGTGCAGGAAGAAGGAGGGATTATTGGGTTGTACAATTTGATGAGGGGGGTGCGAGGCAAATGGAAAGAATTTGTTCAAATTTGTATTTGAATTTTGTAAATAAACCAGTAGAAAT
>NW_006399848.1:12473586-12484654 GCF_000299155.1 Elephantulus edwardii | reverse complement strand
AAGTCAGTGGCATAGATTCCAGCACTATAGGAATTTACAAGGCAACTCTACAAGGCAGAAGTGAACAAGTGAACAATCTCCTCCATTTTTTGAGACCGGGATGATAAAACATGCTTTGAAAGCCCACTGGAGGGTCCCTTTGAATATCCAGCTAGTTTGAAGGCAGTGAGTTTTAGTGTTTAGTTCGACTGTGTGATAAATTGAATGCTGAGTGACAAAAGACTAACTCGGGATTTCACAAACCCTTTCAGGTATGAGTAACAGGATAATACTATATCACAGCACAGCGAGGAAATACTCTTGTATGATTGCCGCTATCAACCAGTCAAATCATTGATTGCTGTATTATTGCTGCAGGTGTTATGAGGAATTCATGCCAACCTTTATGTGAAATAGATTTAGGGGGCAAAGTGAGTGTATGATGTGGCTGTTTGCCATGGAGAGGATTTCAACTTCTAAGATTCCAACTCTGAGAGCAGAGCACCCTGCAGAGTTTTCTAGGCTGGAACCTTTGCAGTAGCATGTTGCTAGATCTGTTTCGTCCTTGGAGCTGATTGGTTTAAATCTCCAAACTTTGTTAGCTGCTGAACCGTCAACTGTTTTGCCATGAGATTCTCTTCCTTTTTGCTGAAGACCTGGCTCCTTAGTGTCAGGTTGATACCAAACCTATGAGACGTAGCAGGATCGATCCATGCTATTTCCAAGGCTGTGAGCTTACACAATCAGACTGCTGTATCTTTACCCTCTAGAGTGGCTGTAGAATCGGAACTGTTGGCCTTCGCTTTAGCAACGGAACACTTAATCACTGTGGCATCAGGCTGCCCTGTGCTTGCCTACATTTAAATTAAAAATGAGAGGTTATACAAAGGTGAAGTCAAATATACACATTTCTGTAAGGGGTTTCCTTCTTGATAGAGAGGGATTAGGTTAGTGCATGACCTCTGTAGAGCACCAGGAGAAATGAGCTTAAGGAGGAATATATTTTAAATGTGAGTAAAGAGAATCACAGATACTTAAAATTCATGACCGCTGAGAATACCTGGTTAAGAATGGCAGGACTTCATTTCTCAGTCAAGCTGCTTAATTCTATGTTTTCAAAGATTTTTTTACTTTTAATTTTTTTTTTTTCTCAAAGAGCAGGATTTTTTTCCTGAAAGGATACGTTTTATTTACTTTACGTTTTAGCTAAGGCATATCTCATTGTGATCAGAGATGAAAAAAGTTCTGACCATGTTTACATACTATGACTTTTATGCTAAATGAAAGGGAATATCACTCTTCTTGAAAAGTAAAACTCTTTCATTGAATTGCCTGGGAGGGGTTGGACAGGGTGAAGAGTTCAACAATGAATGAATAGAAACCCAAAGTCTCTGTAAGCTTTCATTACAATTTTTAAAAGAGTAAAAAAAAAAAAAGAATAGGAATATCATTTCTAATTGAACCTACTATTAGGAGTGGTCGAAGTCTCAAAAATAGTGAATTACATAGATTCACCGATATAAAAGCCTTTTTCTGTTTTAAAATACGAAGCTTTAAAATAATTCCAAATTTGGAATTAATTTGGTTAAATATTAAGACAGAACTTATTGAACTCTTACTATAAACAGTGCCTTATAAAATACATTATCATTGATAATTCAAAATTATTTAATCACATAAATCACCATGTGTCCCTTCCCTATTTTGTTTTGCTTTTCTTTCTACTTCTAAGTGCTTAAAATAGAAAAAAACTTTTTGAACAAGCTTGATCTTCTTCAAGAAGTTTCCTATCCAATAGAAAGGTTCAGCCTTTGTAGCTGCTACCTGGGACTATGAAATATGCGCTTGCCTAAGGTGCCAGAAATATTGTCATGCAGTGTCTGTTGGCGTTTAAAAATAAACATTGTCATGTCCGAACAAGTGGAAAAAATAGCTTCCCCTGCTGTACTTCCAGCTTCCTTCTCTGTTTGCTGTCCAGAAGCTCCGCCTGAGGTCGAAACGCTGAGTGAGTCTCAGATATGTCTAAGTACGTTCCTTGCTGTGAAGCAGGATGGAAACTGGATGCTTCTTATGGTCTGAATTTCCTTGAAACGTTATTAACTTTTTCAACTTTTTCTCCCAAAGGCCATTATAGGAAGTAAACAAAGAAATAAAACACATCTTTTGGCATGCAGCATATTGCAAACTTTCATCTTCACCCTTTTACAAGATGAAACTTTAAGAATCTATGACAATACACTCCTTAAAAAGTTTCTCTGGGTGCTGTAGCTAAGTTTTACATCACTCAGATTCTATTACAATATTTACTTCAAGTTCCACAAGCCATTCTTAACAATGTTTCTATCTCCTCTGTGTTCCAAATCCTTGAAAGCCACTGAGTCATTTCATATCAATTTTTGGTAGTTGCTTTTCCAGAAGGCAGAGATGCCACTTTTTCAAAGAGCCTACTGTGCATTCGAAAAAAAAAACAAAAAACCAAAAAAAAAAAAAACCCAACAAACAAAACAAAACAAAATCCAAACAGTTTCTGAGCTAAAAATAAGGATACTCTTAAAAGACAATTCAAGATCTTTTCAACCAAAATAATTCTACAAGCACAAACACACACGAGTGTGCACACACAGAAATGATCAAGCAAATATTAGAACTATTAAAATGTTATAGATACTTGTGAAATTTTAAATTAATTAATTCCATGAAGAGTAAGAGAGGAAAATCTCTAACAAGAAGGATTGGTACAGTGACTTCAGCAATGGGCTTAATTGTCAGAGATACTCTAGTTATCCCAGGTTATAACAGGGTTCAGTTATATTTTCAGTATGGTCACTATGAGTCATATTCAACCTGAACAACACCTAACAACAACAAAACAAGACAGGCTATTTAATGTCTCAAGATTCTCTGAATAATTTATATTGATTTTATTCTGTGTTGGTGAAGGAAGAAGTTCAACCTGCTCTGAAAGAATTGACAACATAGCAATTGACGATTCTTACCACTGGGCCAATTGGCAGCATCATGATAGATGATTAAGAGATCGATATTGTTCACAGCTTTAATTTGCTTGGTTCCACAATTAACACTCTTGGTACCAGTAGCCAGGAAATCAAGAGACAAATTTCATTGAAATGTTGTCAGGGACCTCAATAGAGTACTGAAGAACAATGGCATCATTCTGGAGACTAAGGTGCACCTGATCCAGGCCATTGTCTTCACAATTACTTGTCATACGTCAGAGAGCTGGACAAGGACTAGTGATGATATAAAGAGAATTGACACATTTGAACTGTGGTGCTGGAGAAGAGTGCTGAATATACCATGGACTGCCAGAACAAATAGGTTTGACCTAGAGAAGGTGAAACCAGGCTGCTCCTTGGAAGGAAGAATTCTGAGGCTTCATCTGACATATTTTGGACATGTTGCAAAGAGGGACCAGTCCTTGGAGAGGGACATCATGTTTGGGAGGGTGGAGGTACAAAGAAAGAGAGGAAGATCATTAATGAGATGGATTGATTCAGTGACTGGGGTATTGACTGGGGTAATGTGTCAGAGACAATAAAGTTGGCATAGGACAGAGCAGGTTTCAGGGCTATTGTAAATAGTGTCTCTATGAGTCACAAGCAACTTGACAGCACTCAACAAAACATAAAACAAATAAAAAATAGAAGTGTATAAAACAGAAACAAAAATAAAAGTGCGTTGTTATCCAGTCTGGGGATAACTGATCTACCACTGGATTTTTGAAACTGTAAAATGACTGAGAGGACCCATATATCTCCCTCAGAGCCCTGGTGCCTTCAATCCAGCAGAGAGGCACTGCTTTGGGTTTAATGGTGAAGCTCCAGTCCTTGATGAGTTGTGCTATAAATCCTAAAGTTTCTCTAGCTCTAGTGAGTCCACCCGTAGCTCCTGTGAACAAATATGAACAATCTTCTGTGCGAATAACGTTTGAAACTCAATGGAGGGTCAGCCAAGTCTGACTACCTTGAGCTCAAGCTATGAGTTTGTTTGTAAGAGTGTTAAAAATGAAACGGCAGTTGTGGAGAAACTAGAACCCTTATTTACTGTTGGTGGGAGTGTAAAATGCTGCAACCACTGTGGAAGGCGGTGTGGTGCTTTCTCAAAAAGTTGCAAATAGAGATACCATTTGACCCAGCAATTTCACTACTGGGAATATACCCCAAAGAGACCATAACTGCCACCCAAGCAGATATATGCACACCCATGTTTATCACGGCTTTGTTCACAATAGCAAGGAGTTGGAAACAACCTAAGTGCCCATCAACAAACGAATGGATAGAGAAGCTGTGGTATATTCACACAATGGAATACTACGCTGCATTGAAAAACAAGGAACTCATGCAGTATTATTCAAAATGGGTGACCCTGGAGGACATTATGCTGAGTGAAATATCTCAGTGATAAAAAGACAAATACTGCATAGTGCCACTATTGTAAAACAGGACTGACATCAGGGTATGGGGGAGACTGAGAAAGATGGGTTTGATAATGTATACTGCATTGAAACAGATGAGGCAGAAAACAGTTTAAAAGGAATATGTGATTAGGTATTGTGACAGGAGTGCAGAGCAAAGGCTGCTTAGGGGATTGGACTTGAGGGGAGGAATTATAAAACAATGAAATAATTTTTCTTTTACTTTTCAAAGAGAAGAGTGTACTGGGGGGGGAGGGGGAAGAGGGGTGTGCAGGGAGAAAAGTGCAACAATGAATAAATAGAAATCCAAAGTCTCTGCAAATTTTCATTAAAATTAATGAAAAAAATGATTTTGGGGATTGTGTACCAATGAGGGAGTTTTTCTTTTGCTTTTCAAGGTTTCAAGGAGAGGAGCAAACGGAGGGGGGAGGGGTTTGTGCGGGGAGAGGGATGCAACAATGAATAAATGGAATTCCAAAATCTCTGTAGATGTTCATTGAAATGAAAAATAAACAACCTAAATAAAAAAATATGAAAAGTCAGAGTGTTTAGAACTAATTATGCATTCCGACAGCATGACTAAAAACAATGATATGGTGATATTCTACTACAAGTTAAGGTTATGAAGAGATAAGAAAAATGGTAAAGTGCGTTCATTGCTGACCCTCCAGTGGGTTTTCAGAGACCTTGATCTCATGGAGGGAGACTGCCCATCACGTCTATAATGGAGAATCTGATGGATTCAATCACAGATCTTAGAGATGGCAGTCTAACTCTTTATCTCTAGACCATTAGAACCATCTTAAGAAGTAATGTAACTTCCAACTCTTTGCTATTGTGAACAAAGCTGAAAGAAACATAGGTGTGCATGTTTCTGTTTGGATGGCAGTTACGGTTTCTGCAGGGTATGTTCCCAGTAACGGAATTGTTGGGTCAAATGGACTTGGGGGAAGGTTTTGAATAAAAATAAAATAATCTTTTGTTTGACTTTTCAAGGAGAAAAACTAATTGGGGAGGTGAGGGGCAGGCAGGGAGAAAAGTGCAACAATGAATGAATGGAAATCCAATATTTCTGCAAATTTTAATTACAATTAATAAAAAAGAAAATAAACAATGTTGAAAGTTGTAGTCTTTGATCTTCTACAGTTTCTCAAATCTCACTTTCAGCAAGCAGATTTGGGACATCTGCATAACACACCATGTTCATGTATCTTTCTCCAATCCTGAGTCCATATTCTTATTTATAGGGTCCCGTATTTTTAACGATCTGGTCAGCATACAGATTGAATATATATGGAAAAAGGATGAATCTGACACACATCATTCTCTATCTTAAACTATGCAGTGTTCCCTATTAAGATAATATATTGTAAAAATAGAAGCCTAACTGGTAGAACATGGATGGGGATCCAAGGAGGTCAGGGTTGGGAGCAGAAGGGTGAAGATGGGTAGGGATGAAATCACAAGGTTGTACAATTTGTTGAGTTGAAGGAGTGGGTAAAGGAAATGAGAAAGACGTGGTGGGGCTCAGAAAAGACAGGGTAATGGTGGGCATAATCGTCCAACTGTGATTATTAATTTTTTTTTACAAAGAGATTGTATTTTTTTATTTGTGGGTTTCCAGTATTGCAACTGGGGCACAGATTTTCTGGCTGCTTCATGCTGAACAGGAAAAACTGGATGAAATATGTTTACGGCTTTGAAGTCTATGGGGGAGAGAATAGTCTAAAAGTATTATATTTTAAAGCATTATTTTTATCGTAGGAATACGCAATGAGGGTTGCAGAGTGGATTATATTTGGGGGTAGGGGGTGGGGTTTGGGGAGGTGCGGGGGGATTGTGTACCAATGAGGGAGTTTTTCTTTTGCTTTTCAAGGAGAGGAGCCAACGGGGGCGGGGTGTTTGTGCGGGGAGAAGGGTGCAACAATGAATGAATGGAATTCCAAAATCTCTGTAGATGTTCATTGAAATGAAAAATAAGCAAACTAAATTTAAAAAAAATTTAAAAAAAAGAACGGGAAGGGGAGCCCACTTTATCATATTACTGGTGCTCTTGAGTTGAGGCTTCAAGACTTCTTGTTATGTTAGAAAATATTTTCATGATGGTTTATGAAGTGTTCCCTTTTTGTTAGGACAACTGCTGGTCTGCATGTAGTTTTCACATGCAGTCAATTAAGTGTACTGGGATCCCTCTAACTTTTGTGATCCAATCAAATACCTTTACATAACAGAAAAACACACATTGATAGCTTTCTGGTGTTCTTTGCTTTCAGCCAAGATCCATTTGAAAATAACAATGATATACCTTGTGTTATGACCTCTTCTAAATTAATTTACTTTACCACAACTAGGAATATATATAATTTAAATACAGAGGTAGAGAGGAGAAGCTAGCAAGAGAGTGATGCCAGTACTGTTAGGTAACACAGACCCCACTACCTTTTACCTTACATGGGAAAAGTATGGAATGCTGTATGCTGCATTGAAACAGATGAATGAGAACTGTTTAAAACGGATATGTGATTAGTTATTATTGTCATGACAGGAGTCCAGAGTGAAGGCTACACAGTGGAGTGGACGTGGGGGGAAGGATTGCATAACAATGGAAGAGTTTTTCTTTTACTTTTCAAGGAGAAGAGTGAATTGGGGAGAAGGGGGTGGGCAGGGAGATAAATGCAACAATGAATGACTGGAAACCCTAAGTCTCTGTAAACTTTCATTAAAATTAATTTTTTTTCTTAAAAAAAAGAAAAAGTATGGAGTAACAAGCAGATGTCCTTCAAAGTCCCATTAATAGAATTCCCATTGTATCATCATGCCTGGCTTCCTGAAATCCAGATGAGTGACTGTCTAATCACTATGCTTTCCTGTTACAAGTTTATTATTTCAAGATAAATTACATAATTGGTTGAATCTGTAAAGAAAATAAAAAAATACTCATGGAGGCAATTGTCTCCATGTAGAAATTCTATTGAAATGCCTTAAGTGTGGTTTCCACTTCCTCCTTCATTACCATTGGATCCTGTTCTTACAATCCTTCCTTAAATTTTTCAGTGTCAATCAGTTCATTCTAGTACAGTGATTCTCTGTATTCCCTCTATCTGCTTTTTATGTTTTCTGGGTCATTCAATATATTGTCTATAGCGTCTTTCAATATTGTGACACAGGGCTTAAATTTGTTTTCCAGTTCTTTCAGCTTGAGAAATGTAGAGCGTTATTCTCTTTTTATTCTCCGATTCCAGTTTGCTGCACATTCTGTTCTAATACTTTGCTTTGTCCTCCTGAGCTGCCTTTGAAATCTTCTACTTAGCTCTTTTACTTCAGCGTGCTTTCCTTTTGTTTTGGCTTCTTGACACTACAATGCAATTTTTAGAGTCTCTTCTGGCATTTATTTCAATTTTTTTTTCTTTCTCTTATGTTTTTGTAATGACCTTTTGCTTTCTTCATGGATATCAAACGTCTGAGAGCTGAACAATGAATAAAGATGGCAGAGAAAGAGTTGATGCCTTTGAGTTGTGGTTTTGGGGAAGAGGACTGAACATCCAATGCGTGGCCAAAATAACAAACTAGATCCTGGAGAGGGTGCAGCCAGAGTGCTCTTTGGAGGTAAGAATGATGAGGCTTTGCCTCACTTATTTTGGACGTGTTCCTAGGAGGGGCTATTCTTGAGAGAAGGGCATGATGCTGGAGAGAGTGGAGGATTAGTGAAGGAGAAAAAGACCCTTGACTGGGTGGATGGATGTGGTGCCTGCCATAACGTGCTTTCATGTGTCAGAGAGTGAGAGTTTGTTCATAGGTCACTATGAGTCATACTCAACTTGATGACACCCCACAACAACAACAACAACAACAACAACAACAACAACAACATTTCTATTGCAATGAGGACTCAATTTTGAAGAGATGGTGTTCTTTCCTTCTACCTCATTTCCTGTTTAAATAGTCATAACTTCTTGTTATAATCACTATTTAAGTAGATACAATTGCTTTATTAAAAGAAACAGTGTCTCTCTGGAGACTAAAGTGCACCTGATACAGGCCATGGTATCTGCAATCGCTTGTTATGCATCAGAGAGTTGGACAATGACTAGGGAGGACAGAAGGAGAGTTGATGCCTTTGAGCTGTGGTGCTGGAGAAGAGTACTGAATGTACCATGGACTGCCAGGAAAACAAACAGATTCAACCTGGAGAGGATTAAACCAGGCTACTCCTTGGAGGCAAGGATTCTGGGGCTTTGTCTGACATACTTTGGACATGTTGCCAGGAGGGACAAGTCCTTGGAGAGGGACATCATGCTTGGGAGGGTGGAGGAACAGCGCAGGAGGGGAAGACTCTCTATGAGATGGATTGATTCGGTGACTGGGGTAATCAGCATGGGTGTGTCAGAGGCATAGTGGTTGGCGCAGGATAGAGCAGGGTTTAGGGCTGTTGTGCATTGGGTCGCTATGAGTCGCAAATGACTCGATGGCACATAACAACAACAACAACGACAACCAATATTTTAATCGGAGTAATGTCCAACTTTGTGAATGTTCTCTACCTCTTTTAAATTATTGAAAAGATGTGTTTGAGGGATTCTGTCAAGTACCAACAAGTAAATTATACTTTTAAGTAAAATAATGTAAAAATGTATGCATTTCGCCCCTGTTTTTGTTAAGTGCCGTCGAGTCGTAGGTGACTCATAGCGACCCTATGAATGAAAGTCCTGGACACATATATAACATTCGTCCTTTCTCCAAGTTCAGAGGGTTTCCAAAGGCAAGCTTTTATGAGTAGTGGATGCCACTCCTGATTCCAAGCTTGTCTTAATCGAGGAGTTCCACCAAACACTGTCCACCATGGGTAACCGTTATCATATTTGACACATACAGTGTCACAGTGTTCGACTTCACAGCAACCATGAGTTACCTCTGTACAACACATAGGTTATACAACCTAGAAGAATGTTTACCCTAGAGAAAGTGAAATCAGGGTGCTCCTTGAAGAAAATGTGAAAGTCTGTCTCTCATATTTTGGGCATATTATGAGGAGGGACATCATGTCTTTGGAGAAGGACATCATGCTTGGAAGATCAGGACATCATGCTTGAAAGATCAGAGCAAAATAGGAATACTCTCAATGAGAAGGAGTGACACAGTGTCTGGAAATGGGGTCAGGTATGTCAGAGACGGTAAATTTGGCTCATGATAGAACAAGCTTCAGAGTCGTTCAGAGTTGCAATGAGTTGTAGTCGACTTAATGGCACATAACAACAATTTTTAAAGTTTCACAGTCTCCATTTGCAAACTGTGTCCTTCTCTTTAGTGTGTGTGATTACCATTTCAGCTGATGTGGAAAAAAGAAATCATCATTGTGAAATCATTTCTTGTTAAGTCACCTTCCATTATGAGATGTGTACATTAAAAGTCCACAGCACTTAATCATCCCAGGAATAAAAGTTTCTCATGTACTCCTTTCAGAATTTTGCTTTGATTAATCTTAAGTTACCTGAACACTAGTTTCAAAGCTTTCTCAAGTGTATTCTAAGTTTCCAGGCATAAATAAAATAGATCCTTTCATGTTATCTTTAAATGCAGTATACTGACTTTAAAAGTCCAAATACCTTTGTGATATAACTACATTTAAGGTGAGTTTCAAACACCTCTAAAATCTCCCAAAGAAAAGCAGCTATATTTTTCAGTTAGGGAAACCATTTGATGTATAGCTTTAGTTTATATTGTCTATGATGTATTTTTTTTTTGCTAAAATATGCATCCTACGATATGCCTTTTCACTAGTATTTAATCAGGACGGTTCTGGTTGTGTAACATAATTACATTCCTTAGTTGTACACTTCCCCACGTGCTCCTAGAATTGTGCTTCTACTTCAGCCTCCTCAGCTTTCTCAGCTCTGTCCCGACTTTATTCACTCTCCTTTCATTAAGCACGTGACTTCAGACAAGTGCCGTAAATACTTGAGCCTTTATTACTTCATCTGTAGAAAGAAAAAGCTGTGTATAAATCATCCAAATTCAAATCTAATACTTATGTTCTCTGATAAATGGTGGCCTTTTGGTTAATAATGAAAAAAATAACTCAGTACTTTGATCCTAAATAATTACTTTTATAATTTCATTTGAATAAAGTAATTAAATACTCATTTATATTGACCTTAGCCATGCTACTGATTTATGTATAGTTTTATAATACCGTACCAAGGTAAAAATTAGATTACTTAGTAAACTTGATTAGCTCCGTAAGTAAAACAATATTTCAGTATCCAGAATATAGCAGATGTGAAGTTCTTCAATCTAATTTATCGGTAAGTTTATAGAATAGAAGTTACAGAAGTCGTGAAGGAGTTCGTGTATTTGGCAGCCTCTCTTCCAGAGATTGCATGATAACAAAATGTTAAGGTGATAAGTGTGGATTAAAATATCCAAACATTTTATTGCTCATAAAATTATATTTTAGAACTTGGCTTGCATTTGAAGTTGAAGCCCATGCTTTCCTCTCCTGATTGTGAACAGCACAATGTACCAGTAAGAGCAAGATGAGTTTTCAAAGTTTCTATAAAAATGTTTGTTTTATGTATTTTGCTGGTCTTTTATTTGGTGCATAGATATTTATTATTGTTATGTCCTCTTGTTCTATTGACCCTTTCAGCATTATGT
>NW_006399848.1:12460551-12468103 GCF_000299155.1 Elephantulus edwardii | reverse complement strand
AAAGTTTCTATAAAAAGGATGGCCGTCTGTAATATTCTGTCTTATGCAGTAGAAGAGCTAACAAAAACATAGAGAGTCAAAAGGAGAATGCAAGGCAGAGAGAGAGAGAGAGAGTTGACCACCTTAAATACCTAGAAACTGAGACTTCAAAAACAGAGATGACTTGTTATGAATGGAGAAGAAGGTAGAGCAAAAGGATACTTTGCTAGACATCTTTTGCTTTCAACTCTCTCATTCTTGTCCTTGTGTCTTCATCAGCACATATACTTAAAAACAGAAACATGATCATATATTGTTGCCTAATTCAAAGGAATTGGCAGATCTCAGTATTATACCTATAGGCTTCTTATTCTTTTAGGAAGACATCAAAAATATTAGTGTAAAAATGGAATCAGAATCTGACTTTAGGATGTCAATTAACAAAGTCAAAAGATATTAATAATTCAACAGTGGTTTGTTTTGACATGGTAATTTATGTCACAAATAGGGAGAATGCACTTTTCAATATATTTTAATGTGAAATTTTCAATATTAAGACTAGTACTAGCCTAATGCAGATGATACTGCTTGCTGAAACTGAGGAGAATCTGAAGTGTTGGTTGCAGAATGTCAAGGACTGCAGCTTTCAGTTTGGATTGAAGCTCAACCTCAAGAAAATTAAGATTCTCACCACTGAGCCAATTGGTAGGATCATAATAGATGGGGAAGGGATTGATAGTCTTAACAGCTTCAGTTTGTATGGCTCTACAGTCAGCACTATTGATACCAGTAACCAGGAAAGCAAGAGACAAATTGCATTGAGAAAATCTGCTGTCAGAGACCTCTCCAAAGTACTGAAGAACAACAATATCAGACTGGAGAATAAAGGTGTGCCTGATACAAGCCACGGTCTTTGCAACTGCTTGCTATGTGTCAGCGAGCTGGACAATGATTAGGGATGATAAGAGTAGAGTTGATACCTTTGAGCTGTGGTGCTGGAGAAGAGTACTGAATATACTATAGACTGCTAGGAGTACAAACAAGTTCATCCTGGTGAGGGTGAAGCTAGGCTGCTCCTTGTAGGCAACAATTCTGAAGCTCCGTCTGACATACTTTGGAACATGTTGCCAGGCGGGATCAGGTCTTGGAGAGGGACATCATGCTTGGGAGGGTGGAGGGACAGCATCAGAGAGGAATACCGTCAATGAAGTGGATTGACTCAATCCCTGGGGTAATGGGGATAGGTGTGTCATAGACAATAAGATTGGCAAGGGATAAGGTAGAGTTTAGGGCTGTTGTACCCGGATTGCTATTCCTTACAACTCGATGGCACATAACAACAACAACACCACTAACCTAGTTATTTTTGTCATCTGATAAATAAAATAGGATGAATCCTTTGGACCAGGACCACAGTTTTCCTCCCTGTATTAGGATTGTCCTCTTCCTTTGACATCTCCAATCCTCGTTTTCTCCCTCTCCCAATAAAATGTCCAGCATCAAATCTCCAGCCAAAGTTGTAAATAAATCAGTATGAGGTAGATACAGACTGATCCATTGTGTGATTTCATTGCTATGTTGTATAATCTATTGATCAGGTTCAGGAGTAATTGCTCTCACATCACTCTGTAAGCAATAGTAGTGGCCTTGAACTGAAAGGCTTTCAAGTAGGAGGACCCCTACCTCATACAAAACCAGTGCAACAAACACCTGTATCCAGTCTGAAGGCAAGGAAGCGTACCAAAGACCAGCTCATGTGTTCATATGTACTGTGCAGATAGTGACTTACAGAAATGTCCAAGATAAAACTGAATTATGGTTTTAAATGTGTATTTGTTGCTAACAATTATTTAGAGCAATTAATATTTCAGTAAATATTTGTTAAGAATAATGGTCTGTTTAATACACATTTGTATGAGTTGTATATTTTAGTAGACTTAAAGATTTTATGGGGGGAGCTCTGGTGGCCTAGTGGCAAAGAGCTGCAACTACAATCCCAGAGGCACACAGTTCGAATCCACCAGATGCTCTGCCGGGAAAGGAGGGACAATCTCCTCCTGTACCAGTCAGATCTGATTTGACGGTACACACACACAAAAAATAATAAAATAAAATAAAAAAAAAGATTTTATGGTGTTGTGGTTTGTCTTTTACTGTGATATTGTAAACTAGACACTGGTACTCCAAATAGCAAGTAGGTCACTGATGGTGGATGGATTTTAGCAGATCTTCTAGAAAAAAATTAGACTAGCAATCTATTTCTGAAATAATGGGCCCTTGAAAGCCCTGTGATTAGCAGCAAGATACTGTCTAACACAGGACAAGGGTCTGAGGACCTCATTTTGAAATGCACTAAAAAATTACTAAAGAGCTGTCTCCTTGCTAATGTGGTTGAGAATAAGTAAAAACAGCTATAAAAACACATTAATAATAGGAACATCAAATGGATGAAAGATGAATCTGTAAAATTTGGACGTTGGCAAAAATGGAAGCAAAGAAAAATCAATGCTTTAGGCATTATCAAAGTTAAATGGAGAGAACCAACTGGTTTGACTCAAACCATTATATGATGTCCTAAGTTCTGTGGCCAGGATCTTCCCTCAGTACAGCCTCAAGGCAAAAATGTTTCTCTGAGTTTGGTTCATGGGATTTGCGCTTACATCTTCCTAAACAAGGGATGGACAACAGCGTGAGAAAGTAGTAGTAGTGTGCAGTGGAAGGCATCACAAAAGAGGTGTCTGGGGCAGGAAGGACTTGACCAGGTAGTGAGGTGTGCAAGGAATGGGGAGGTAGCAGGGAAGGGGTAGAGAAAAGTCACACGTGGTTGGGGTGGGTGGGCAGTGAATGTGTTGGTTATTTATGTAAGTCTTTCCTTGCTAGGAAAAAATTACTTGTCTGTCAGATAGTCCTTTTACAGTGAATGTCCAAATTAAGACAGAGTAGGGAGAAGGACTGGCCTTCCGCTTCTGAAAGAGAACTGGCCTTTGGAAACCCTGTGTACACCAAAGCACACTCAGAGTAGACTAATAACTATGGCAACTGAATCTGAGCCCTCAAATTTTGAAACACTGAGGAGAAACAATTGTAAGGAGCAATTAACAATTGTTACATGGAATGTGGAGAACACGAATGTAGGAAAACGAGACATTATAAAGAGAGCAATGGAATGCATAAATATCGACATATTGGGAATTAGTGAAATGAGATGAAGTAGATGGTCTTGTGGATGGTTTCAATGTTCTTTCTCTTTTCTGTTGCATTGATTTTAGCTCCTTATAATGTCTTTTCTTCTAGAGTCTGAGGGTTAGATTGCTATTCTATTTCATGAGGTTTTGGGTGTTGTTGTTGTTGTTGTTATGTGCCGTCGTGTCGCCTGTGACTCAGAGCGACCCTATGTACAACAGCCCTAAACTCTGCTCTGTCCTGTGCCAATCACACTGTCTCTGACACTCCCATCCCAATTATCCCAGTGACTGAATCAATCCACCTCATACAGGGCCTTCCTCTCCTGTGCTGTCCCTCCACCCTCCCAAGCATGATGTCCCTCTCCAAGGACTGGTCTCTCCTCACAACATGTCCAAAGTATGTTAGACCGAGCCTCAGAATCCTTGCCTCCAAGGAGCCACCCAGTTTAACCCTTTCCAGGACAAATCTGTTTGTTTTCCTAGCAGTCCATGGTATTATCAATACTCTTCTCTAGCACCACAGCTCAAAGACATCAATTCTCCTTCTATCCTCCTTGGTCATAGTCCAACTCTCTTAATTTTTCTTATTTCTTCTGTGTTTGCCTATTGCTATGAACTTCTGCTTGAGGACTGTCTTGGCTGTATTCATGAGGTTTTGGCATTATACTTTTAGGTACTACTTTTTAAAAACAATTACTTCTGTAACCCAATAGTGTTCTAGCAGGGTGCTATTTATCCAGCTTACTACTTTCTTTCTCTTAATTGATGCATTTAGTTCATTCACAATATATATGATTATTGATTGGCCAGGTTTTATTACTGTTATTTTGCTGTGTTTCTTTTTTTTTCTTTCTTTTTTTTTTTTTGTTTTGTTTTGTTTTGTTACTATGACCTATTCACTTTCTATTGTTGTCTCTGTTTTAAGGACACCCCTTAAAATTTCTTGTAAAGTTGGTCTTATTTCACAAGTTCCTTTGCATTTCCTTGCTCTGTTCTGAGAACTGTTTTCTGGTTCTGAAGATTGTTTTCTGGTTCAAGTATAGGTCTTGCACAAGCACAATCAAGTCTTCTAAGATTACCATTTTCCTCAAGGTTAGCCACAATTTGTTAAGATCCACAAAGTCAAATTTGTTTACATAGCAAATGAAGCAGAGATAGGCATTCCTATGGTACTCTTTGCTTTCTACTAAGATCCATCTAACATTGGCAATGATGTCTGTAGTGCTATGACCTCTTTTTTCTGTTAGTTCTCTGTCAGTGTACTGTTCCTGTAATTTCTGGAAACATTCAGCAAGGTTTTGCTAGTATGTGATATTAGTGATGTTGTTGTTGTTGTTAGATGCCATCAAGTAGAGTATGACTCATAGTGACTTTAGGAACAAAAGAGCTGAACCTATGTCTTTCCTGCTCCATCCTCACACTTCCTGACATACAAGAGCCAATGGAAGCAGTCACTGTATCAGTCCATCTGGCTGACGGTCTTCCTTTCCTTTCCCAACCCTCTACTCTTCCCAGAATCATGTTCTTCTCCAAAGAAAAGCACCTCCTACCAATATGTCCAAAGTATATGAGGCAAAGCCTCATCATCCTTGCCTCCATAGAACACTCCAGCTGCACCCTCTCCAAGACATATTTATTCATTCTCTTGGCAGTCCATGGGATTCTCAGTCCTCTTTTCCAACACCACAGATGAAAGACATCAGTTCTTTTCCTGTCATCTTTATTCATTGTCCAGGTCTCAGATGCATAGCTAGTGATTAGAAAGACTATGACCTGAATCAGATGCACCTTAGTTCTCAAATCGACATCACTACTCCTCAATATTTGGAAAGATCCCTAATTCCAGATTTTCCCAGTGTGTTGCCTCTCCTTATTTCCTGACTGCTTGTACCAGTGGTGTTAATTGTGGATCCAAGTGAGATGAAATTTTGACAGTTTCAGTCTCCTCTCCATCATGACACTACCTATTGGTTCACTGGTAAGAATCTTTCTTTTCTTGATATTGAGACACAGTGCATTCTGAAAGCTGCATTTCTTAATCTTTTGCAACAAGTACTTCAAGTCTTCTTTGCTTCCAGCAAGTAAGGTTGTCTCATCAGCATAACGGAGGTTATTGATGAGTCTCCCTCAAATCCTGATGCCAAATGTCTCTTCACAGAGTCCAGCTTCTTGGATAACTTACGCAGCGTATAGATTGAACAAGTACGGAGATAGAATACATCATAACACACTCCCTTCCCAATTCCAAACCTTGTCGTACCCCCCCTGCTCCATCTGCACAGCGACCTCCTGATCCAGGAATCAAGGGGATACCGAATGAGTTCTTTCACGTAACAGATGCAGCCCTTGCATGTACTCATCAGCCTGTGTTTGGAAATTTGGAGGATGGCTGTCTGGCCAACAGATTGGAAGAGGTCCATATTTGTTCCTATTCCCAAGAAGCATGATCCAACTGAATGTGGAAATTATCAAATAATATCATTGCTATCACATGCAAGCAAAATACTGCTTAAGAACATTTGAAAAGGCTACATTAGTACATAAATAGGGAATTGCCGGAAGTTCATGTGGGATTTAGAGAGGCCATGGCACCAGGAATATCATTGCTGATGGCAGATGGATCCTGGCTGACAGTAAGGAATACCAGAAGGATGTCTGTCTGTGCTTCAACGACTATGCAAACACATTTGACTGTGTGCATCATGACAACTTGTGACTGACATTGAGAAACATGGGAATCCAGAGCATTTGACTGTGATATTAATGATACTGTTCAGTAATTTCTACACTCTGTCAGATCTTTTTTTTTTTTAATGGGAATACATTTGGCTCTCTTGCAGTTAGTTGGTCAGGAAGTTGTCCTACAGATTTCTTCGAACAAGGTGGTGAGCACATCCAGGGCAGTATCTGTTTGTTGAAATATGCCAACTGGTATTCTATCAATTCATGGGGCTGTACTTGTTTGCCAAGTCCTTCAGAACAGCCTGGATTTCATCATCATTGCCTTTTTACCATATATTGTTCCTTGAAATTCTTATTTGTTAGCCAATTCTTCTTCATACAGTGACTAGCTGTTGAAATTACAAGAAGATAAGGAAGTAATTTCTGGAGAACCTCAATATCAGCTGTGAAAACAAGGCCAGGTGCTGATTGTGGAAGATACCATCAACTACTTACATGCCAGTTGAAACTAAACCAAAAAAAGTTTAAATCAAACCCATAGGAACCACAACTTGACTTTGAGTGTACATCACAGGAATTTAAAAACTATCTCAGGAACATGTTTGAGGCTTTGAACACTAATAAACAGAGACAGGATAAGCTGTAATAAGATATCAAGATTATATTTATAAAGAATACAAATGGTTGTTACAAAGACAAAGAGGAAGAATAGATCAGATAGATGTGTGAGAAGCAGTCACCCGTGACTCAATAGCACCTAACAACCACAACAGCAATATTACATGGACATATACTGCAATTTAAACAGAAATTCTGAACTCTGAAATACTATATTTTGTTAGATTGTTATTTATAAATTAGTTATGCATGTGTTAACACGAAAGAAGCTAAAACTAATTTTACTGTTAATTTAAATACCCAATCTTTATAGTTCCAATGAACATGCATTTTTTTCTAAAAGAAGTGTTTGAAAGAAAAAGAATTTTCTATGAGATAACATTCTAGTAAAACATAGCAGAATTATTTATTATATACTATACTTTGCTTAAGCCTCTTTTTTCAAGTGTAGTTTACAATATTAAATTGCAAATGCTTTTAGAAAACATAATTCACAAATTGAAATTCCTGATTAAATTGATGGACTTTAGATTATACAGAAACTATCCTGATAACATTGAAAAGGATTTTGATTGTTTCTCCCTCACCTGTAAAATAAGGATTATCTCCTGGAAATTGCAAAATGTTACTGGCAATCAAATTAAACTTCAAAAAGAACGGATTTATGGTATAATGCATAACTTATGGGAGTATTAATATAATCATAAATATAGACCTAAAAGCTCTATCTTCTTTTACTAACAACTGAGCTTTCACTTCATAAAATAAATATACTACTCTAAGAATTCAGGAAAATTCCATTTTATCCTTGAGTCATCTGTTTCGAGTTTGGTTTTTCCTCCTCCTTTGTCTAATAATAGTAGCAACACCATTGAAGGACAAACAGAGTATACTCACACCAACGTCCCTATACCAATCAGTATAACTGCTGTTTTCCTAATGTGAACTCTCCAAAGGTCAGCTTTAACAAATTCAGTTGCAATAGGATAAAGTTACTCTGTACATAAATGTTTTACAAAGATTCTTTTGAGGTAAAATGGTATTGCAACATAACAACAAGGTTATTTTCTTTACTACCCTGATCTGTC
>NW_006399848.1:12446490-12459768 GCF_000299155.1 Elephantulus edwardii | reverse complement strand
GGTCTCCAGATACATTAAATCTAGACGCATGGTCTTGCAAATCAACATGGTCTTGCAAATCAATAGGCATGGAACCAGGATAAGAGAAAGAAATGTGTTAACACACACAGGGACTTCAGGGGATCAAGGCTTGTCTGTGGTGGCAAGATCCTGGTGAGCCTGCGACCCTGGTGGTGGAGAGACTGTAGCATTGCTGTGGAGAAATGGTGACAAGATGTGGCCTGAGGTTTCTTGCATTTGTGCTGGCCACAGTTCAAGCTTTGGCTGTTTTTGCCAGATGTTTGAAGGAGAAACTGACGTACAACTGCTCTGAGGCAAACCTTGCTGGATAATTTGGATTTAATTGCTGAACTAAACTGGAGTCTGGATTTACTGTGCCTTGACACTACTGGACTAAAGCCTAGACTTGAATTGTGAAATATTCTCTGTCTCCTCTCCTCACTTCCCTGACAACCCCCATTGTTGATATCTTAACTATGAGCCTGTTAATCAGCAATGAATTAATGGACAACTTGTTGCTACTGTGTCTGTAGAGACCCCATGGGGCAGCACTGGGGGCCTTTTATCTGCTTTCTGCTCTGAGACAGTGAGGGACTGGGATATTCTTCCCTCTGGCCCTTTCAGAGAGACATTCATGACCTTGTGACTCTATGTCCTATTTTCTCCTCTTTAGACAATTCCACTACATCAAGAAATGTCATTTTATACTATTGACTCTCATGTATAATATGTATGTTAATGTGCATCTATTATCCACACACATATTTATACATACACACTTCATAATCATAGAGTTGAAAAGTTTAGAGTTTTGGTGACGAGTAGATTTTGGCTTGTTGGAAGCATAATAAAATTGAATACTGATGAGTTTACCAGTTTGGAAAACTACAAGGACTGCAGAAGTGGAAAAATTTTCATTTCTCTACTAAAAATCTAATACTCTCAAAGGAAAAGAAGACGTGGAGATACAGAGATAAAAGGACAAAATAAAAACAGAGTGTATATGTCACATAAAAGTAACTTGTGTTTCAAATAATTCTGACCTTGATAGTAAGGTGTTATTTAATATCTTGGGACCATTCTAGGCTAACTAAGGAAAGGATAAGAGATCTATTCCAAATGCCCTTGTTGGAGGAATAGGGCAGAAACAGAAGCTTAGAGTTAGAGAAAAGTTTATTAGGTTGGGAAGTTGGTAACAACATCTCAGTTGACCAATTTGAAGAAAACAATATTAATAATATTTGAGGTTTCACAGTGATGAAGTGGAGAGTTCAAAGGAATTCATAAATGGCCAAAGACATCTTTTCAGTCATTTTAAAGGTTTACTCAAGAATAAACTAGATACACATACACACTCCACACATATTCAATAATGAAGTCTAGGGAGGTAAACCTTGAAAACCTTGACGTTTTAGCTAACCTTTCTTCTGAAAATCTTAATCAGGATATCAGGGCTGTGAGGATATAAATGTGTGGAAGAACAAGGTTTGCAAAGCTCTTCTACTTGTTAGCACTTCACTTCTGTCTGCTAAGTGATACAATATTTGTAATATTAAGTTATCCAGTACTTGCTAAGGAGACCTTAGAGGTCCTGTAATATGACACTTTTGTTCAGCACAAAGTCTATGTCTCTTTCTGGGAGAGCAAAGACACAGGGTCTGGTTCTGTCATGGCTCAAGGTATTACCTCAGCAAACAATCCCTCAATGTTGTTGTGAGTATATAATGTTGTCTTAGCATTTTTTATTGCTGTTATGTACCATCAAGTCACCTGCGACACATAATGACCCAATGAACAACAGCTCTGAAGCCTGCCCTGTCCTGAGCCAGTCTTACTGATTCCAGCACGCCTACCACGATTGTCCTAGTTACTGTATCAATCCATTTCATGTAAGGTCTTCTTCTCCTGCACCATCCCTCCACCCTTCTGAGCATGATGTCCTTCTTCAAAGATCAGTCCCTTCTGGTCACATGCCCAAACTACATGAGACAGAGTTTCACAATTCTAGACTCCAAGGAGAAACTTGTTTTCACCCTCTCCAGTACAGACCAACTTGTTTTCACTGTGGTTAATTGTATACTCAAGATTCTTCTCCAGCACCACAATCAAAGGCATTAATTCTTCTGTCATCTTTAGTCATTGTCGAGCTCTATGATGCATAGTAAGTAATTGGGAAGAGCATGGCCTGGATCAGGTGCACCTTAGTCTCCAGAGTGATATCATTAAATACTCTAGCGAGGTACCTGACAACAGATTTTCCCAACAAAATCTGTCTTTTGATTTCCTGACAGCTGATTCCAAGTTTGTTGATTGACATATCTCAACAAACAGATGCTGCTCTGGATGTGCTCACCAGGTTGTGCCACGAAATCTGGAGGACAATTACCTGGCCAACTGACTGGAAGAGATCCATATTTGTTCCCATTCCAATAGAAGGTGACTCACCAGAATATGGAAATTAACATACAGTGTCATTAATATCAAACACTAGCAAAATCCTCCTGAAGATTGTCCCAAAATGACTAGAACAAGTACACTGAAGAGAACCACTAGAAATAAAAGATGGGTTTCAAAGAGATCGTGGCACTAGATACAATATTGCCAATGTCAGATGGATCTTGGCAAAGAGCAAAGAGTACCAGAAGAATATTTATCTGTTTTTCATATGCAAAGGCATTTGACTATGTGGATCACAGCAAATTGTGGTTAACCTTGAGGAGAATGGGAATTCCAAAACACTTGATTGTACTTATGTGAAACCTACACTTGGACAAAGAAGCAGTCTTTGGAACAGATCAGGGAAACACTGGTTCAAAATCAGGAAGGGAGTGCATAAGTGATGTATTCTGTTTCCATACTGTACAAGGAGGAATGTGGCATCAGGATTGGTGGAAGAGTCATCAACAACCTGAGTTATGCAGATGACACAGCCCTGCTTGCTGAAACTGAGGAGGACCTGAAGCGCTTGCTGCAGAAGGTCAAGGACTGCAGCCTCCTATATGGATTGAAGCTCAACATTAAGAAAACAAAGATTGTCAGCACAGGGGCCAATTGGCAGCATCAGTATGGATGGTAAGGAGATTGAGATAGTTAACAGTTTTAGTTTACTTGTCCCCACAGTCAATGTTTTTGGTAACAGCAGCCAGGAAATAAGGAGACAAATTGCATTGGGAAAGTCAGCTGTGAAGAACCGCTCAAGAGTACTGAAGAGCAATGATGTCAGGCTGGAGACTAAGGTGCACCTGATCCGGGCTATGGTCTTCGCAATTACATCCTATGCATCAGAGAGTTGGACAGTGACTAGGGATGATAGAAAGAGAACTGATGCCTTTGAGCTGTGGTGCTTGAGAAGATAATTGAATATACCATGGACTGTTAGGAGAACAAACAGGTTTGTCCTGGAGAAGGTGAAGCCAGAATGCTCCTTGGAGTCAAGGATTCTGAAGCTTCATCTGACATACTTTGGGCATGTTGCAAGGAGGGACTGGTTTTTGGAGAGTGACATCCTGTTTGGGAGAGTGGAGGGACAGCGCAGGAGAGGAAGACCATCAATGGGAAGGATTGATTCTGTGAGTGGAGTGGTGGGAATGAGTGCATTTGAAATGGCGAGGTTGGCACAGGATGCAGCGGCGTTTAGAGCTTTTGTACATAGGGTCGCTGTGAGTCGCAAGTGACTCGATGGCACATAACAACAACAACAACAATGCAGAACAGGTCATTTTGGAAGCTGGGCTTTATGAGGAGGAATGTGGCATCAGGATTGGAGCAAGCTCAACTGCCTATGTTAAACAGATGACGCAACATTGCTTTCTGAAACTGAGGGGGACCTGAAGTACTTGCAGTGGAAGTTTGAGTACCATAATCTTCAATATGGATTGAAGCTCAATATCAAGAAGACAAAGATGCTCGACACTGGGCCAATTTTCAGCACCGTGACACACACAGAAGAGACTGAGGTTGTTAACAGTTATAGCTTCTTTGGGTCCACAATCAACTTGTCTTGAGTATACAACAAATTATAAGCCTATAAACAGCACATTAACTCTTGCATTATGCTAAGCCATCTCTGTCATCTGTGAAATGTTCTAGCCAAAGTCACTGTCACTGTATTAATCTCTATGGTTAAGCGTTTTCCTCTTTCTCTGACACTTTCTTTTCTTATTACTATTGTTGTTGCTAAATGTTATCAAATTGAGTCTGACTCAGAGCAACCCTAGAACAACAATTCTGAACCCTGTTTGATCCAGTGCCATTCTCATGTCTATTTTCAAGGACTGACCCGTCATGGAAACATGTCCAACAAATCTGAGGCAAAGATTCACCATTTTAACCTATAAAGAGTACCCTGGTTGCACTTCCTTCCAGACAGACTTTTCCTTTTCTCTAGAGATATTAAATTATCTTCTACAATACATAATTATCTTCTGTCATTGTCTTTATTGATTTCTAAATTCCAAATGCTTAGTAAGCAACTGAAAACAACATGGCCTTAAATCTCAGCCTATAAATTGACATCCTTCCTCTTTAACTTCTTGGAGAGATCCTGGATAGTAGATTTTTCTATTGTGACAAGTCTTTTTAATTTTTTTATTTTTGTTACCCTGAGTGGTGGTTGTGGCAATCCAAATGAAATCATTGTCACCTTCAATCTTTTCTCCATCTCTTATGATGTTGCCTATTGGTTTAGTGGTAAGACTTTTTGTTTTCCTGAGTTTTAGACATAATTAGTATTGAAAACTGGGGGGTTATTTTTTTTTTCAGCAGGAGTGGCATCCACTTCTGAAATCGCTTTACTCCGGAAACTCTATGAACAGTGCTCAGGTCTTCCATTCATAGGGTCGCTATGAGCTGTCTATGACTCAATGGCACCTAACAACAATAACAACATTGCAATAAATGTTTTAATTCTTCTTCATTGTCTGTAAGCATAGTTGTATCATGTTCATAACACAGATTGTTGAGTCTTTGTTTCTGATGTTACATTCTTCTTCATATAGTCCAGCTTCTCAAAGGATTTGTTCACCACATGGACTGCACAAGGGTTAAAAAAATACAACCCTGATCTATATTTTTCTTGACTTAAAGCCTCGCAGTGTTTCATTACTCTGCTTCAACAACTGCTTCTCAGTTTGTGTTAGATTTCACTTGAGTACAATTAAGTGTGCTGGAATTAACATTCTTCTCAATGTAATCCATAACCTGTGATGAAACTTCTGTTTCACTTTTATGAAGTTGTCAATCTACTTCTTTGGTCTGTCATCATCTTAGGTAAAATTTCAAACCTTGGATTTTTGCCAGCAAACAGACTGGCATCTACCTGATGTGTATATGTGGCGTGATGTTCTAGGAAAAAATATGAGTCTAGAACAACCCATCAAAGCCATTATTAACATTGGAGAAGTCAACATAAAAGTCCACCACATTATTTTTCTAGGTAAGAGAAGAAAGAATATACAATAAAGAACTATTTTCTTTTTGAAGAGTAAATTATAAAGTGATACACCCTTGTGACAGATTTTAATATCTTCTGTGTCAAGAAATTCAGATAGATTTTAGATTATTTTCTTTCTTTAAGTGGATAAATGGTGTTGCGATTGTTATTGTTAGGTGTCATCACCTTGGTTCTGATTCACTGTGACCCCAGGTTGGCTCTGATTCACCGTGAGTGGGTAAAAGTTCTTCACAGTCTGGTTTTATCCTCACAGTCAGTGCTCGCTGAGCCCATTTCCACAGAAGTTGTGCCCATCCACCTTGCTAATTATCTTCCTCTTTTTCACCAATGCTCTGTTTCACCCAGTGTGATTTCCTTCTGTAGGAACTAGTCACTCCTGTTAACATTCACAAAGTAAAACAAATTCTGGCTATCTCATGTCCTAAGATAGTTGTTGTTGTGGTAATTGTTGTTATGTGTCATCGAGTCGCCTGTGACTCATCGTGACCCTGTGAACAACAGCCCTAAACCCTGCTCTATCCTGTGCCAATCTTATTATCTCTGACACACCTACCCTCATTAGCCCAGTCACTGAATCAATCCACCTCATCGAGAGTCTAATCCACCAGTTACTCCTCAGGATAAAGTTGACATTCTCTTCCTCCATGATTTAAAAGCTTTAAGTATCACTGGAGGCACAGCTATTTTGAGTCAGTGGGTTCTGGCTCAAAGGCACACAACAAAAACAGAAAGTAGAAAAATATTAATGTTGAACTTTATTAGAGATTTTTGTTACACTCTTTTCAAATACATATTTCACTAGAACATCAGTGTATAAAGAGGAACAGAAGATTTTTGGAATGTTGACATAATCACCGAGTCCCAGTCTGTCACCTGTCCTGATCTTCTGTAGGCCTATGGAAACACAGATTTAAAACTGGCATCTTCAGGGGAGCTCTGGTGGCCTAGTGGCAAGGAGCTACAACTACAATCCCAGAGGCTCACGGTTTGAATCCACCTGATGCTCTGCTGAGAAAGGAGGGGCAATCTCCTCCTGTACCAGTCAGATCTCATTTGACGGTACACTCACACAAAAATAATAAAATAAATAAACAAACAAAAAAAACCTGGCATCTTCAATTTCTCTTGAGGAGGATGTGGTCCATTTTCATTATGTTGTATCCTGAAAGAAATGAAATTAATAGAAGTCTTACTGAGAAGACTAGTCACCACCAGTTTTTTTTTAGCCACCACATTTTATAGTCTAATTTATATGAGTCATCTGGGATTTATATTTTCCTTTTCACAGATAAAATAAAAAGTCCAGGATTTACTGTGAAAACTATATAACAGCTACAGAGAGCACCACAAACAGCTGTGATCACTGCATTTCATGAATCAATACAGATGTTCACCATTATAAATGCTGCTGAGACACTAAATGTCACTTTAAGAAAAGATGAATTACAAAGGTAATAATTGACAGCGATAAAGAATGTGCACTCCTTGCCTGTATAAAACTCATTATCTACCAGTTATTACTTATTAGACTTTGTAAAATACAGATTTTGAAAAGCTTAGTAAGAGATTAATGGGCTTGAACTAACAGCTGAAAGTTATCTTTCATTTTTCCCCCTCATATAATCATTAGAAAAATAAATTGATCTTGGGTAAGAATGAAGAAATACTTGAAAATTTTCATGAACTTTACTAAATATGAAGAACTATACAGTATGACTTTTGTAACCATCTGTCTTTACTGTATTGAAGTCTTCCCCCAATCTATCTATTATACTTGTTATTAACTTTATCATAAGCGAAAGAAGATTGCCAGAATGACCTACCTGTGATAGGCACAGTTACATATCTGAATAGCTAATATGTCCAATTGAGGAATCTGAAAATAGATATTAGATAGTAGGGGGAGAAAAGTGAAAACTAGACCTGGAATTTTTTATTAAGTAAATTAAATCATTAGAATATATAGTCTGTATGCTTAGGTATAGTTTTTGATGTTACACATGTCGTTGGTGGTGGTATTGTTAAGTGCCGTCAAGTCGCAGGAAACTCATAGCAACCCTATGAAGGAGAGTCCTCGACGCTTGGGTGCCTTTCATCCTCTCCCCAGGTTCATAGGGTTTCCAGAGGCAAGCTATTATGAAAGTGGATGCCACTCCTCCTTCCTGAGTATAGAGACCCTCTGAACAACAGACCAGAATCTGGTCTTACCTTTTACAATCGCCATGATCATCACCTTGCTTAAGTTCACTGTTAACGTTACTATTTCAATCCATTTGGTTGAGGGTCTTCAGCACATCTGCTAGCTACCCTTTCCAGCATAATGTTTCTTTTCTATGAAACTGCTCCTCTTGAGATTGTGGCCAAAATTTGCGCAATGAAGTTTCACCATTGCCTCTAAGAACCACCCTAGTTACACTTCCTCAAAGATAAATGTCTTCTTTTGGTTCTCCATGGAATATTCAGTATTCTTCAACTACAATTCAAAGGAATGTCTTTTTATTCTATTATCCTTAGTCATCCACTTAGCTTTCACATGTTGCTGTTGTTGTGTGTCATAGAGTCACTTGTGACTCATAGTGACCGTATGTACAAGAGCCCTAAACCCTGCTCTATCTTGTGCCAACATCGTTGTCCCTGACACACCTACTCCCATTACCCCAATCACAGAACTGATCCATCTCATCGTGGGTCTTCCTCTCCTGTGCTGTCCCTCCATCCTCCCAAACATGATGTCCCTCTCTAAGGACTTGTCCTTCCTTAAGTAACATGCCCAAAATATGTCAGACGAAGCTTAGAATCCTTGCCTCCAAGGAACAGCCCAGTTTCACCCTCTCCAGGACAAATCTGTTTGTTCTCCTAGCAGTCCATGGTATTTTCAACACTCTTCTCCAATGCCACAGCTCAAAGGCATCAATTCTCTTTCTATCATCCCTAGTCATTGTCCAGCTCTCTGACACCTAGCACAATTGTGAAGATTATAGCCTGGATCAGGCACACCTAAGTCTCCAGTCTGACATTGTTGCTCTTCAATACTCTAGAGAAGTCCCTGACAGCTGACTTTGCCAGTGCAATTTATCTTTTGATTTTCTGGCTGCTGGTACCAAGAGTGTTGACTGTGGAGCCAAGCGAACTAAAACTATTAACAATCTCAATCTCTTCACATCCAGCATGATGCTGTCAATTGGCCCAGAGGTGAGAATCTTTGTTTTCAGGATGTTGAGCTTCAGTCCATATTGAAGGCTGCAGTCCTTGACCTTCTGCAGCAAGTGCTTCAGGTCCTCCTCAGTATCAGCACACACTAAGAAATAATTGAGGATGCTGTGTCTTTGATATGGTACACCAACTGTTTTAAACTTATATATGTTCTTGCAGTCTAGCAATTTAAAGAATTTTTGACAGCACATTTGTCCAATACAATACTGTTGTTGTTGTCATGTGTTCTTGAGTAAACTATGACTCAAAACAACCCTATGAACAATTTATCGGAGTCTTGCCATATTTTGAGTCAATCTTACTGTCTCTGATACACCTGCTCCTCTTGACAGGCACTGTGTCAGGTCCATCTCATCCTCTCCTGTGCTGACCGTCCACCTTCCAAACGTAATGTCCTACTCAAAGGACTCCTGGCAATATGCCTAAAGTATGTGAGATGTAGCTTCACAATTCTTGCCTCCAAAAAACAACCTGACTTCCCCTTTTCTAAGAGAGATCTGTTTATTGTCTTGGGAGTCCATTGTACTTCACTGTTCAAAGGCATTTATTCCTCATTCATCCTTAGTCAGTGTCCAGCTCTCAGATGTAAAGGAAATGAGGCAGAAGATCATGGCTTGAATCAGGTGCACCTTATTCTCTAGATTGACGTACTGGATCTTTAGTACCACTCTGGGGAGGTTCCTGACTTTGATTTCTTGACTGCTGGGGATGAGAGTTTTTGATTGTGAATCCGAAGAAGAAGAAATTGTTAACAACCAAAATATCTTCTCCGTCTGTCATGATGCTGCTAATAAAAGGCCAGTTGATGAGAATCTTTGGTTTCTTGGTGTTGAGCTGCAATCTATATTGCAGACTGCAGTACTTCAACATCTGCAGCAAATGCTTCGAATTCTTCTCTGTTTCAGCAAGCAAGGTTGTGTCATCTACGCGAAGCAGGTTGCTGATGGGTCTTCCTCTAGTCCACCTTCTTCTTCATGATGCCCAGCCTCCTGAGTTAGATTGGAAAAGTATGGAGATGAGATGCACACCTGACATACTCTCTTCCTGTTTTTGAACCATGAATGTTGTCTTGCTCTGTTTGTATGATCTAAGTACAGGTTTCACACAGGCATTATCAAATATTCTAGGATTCTCATTCTTCTCAATGTTAGTAAAAATGTGTTGTGATTCACACAGTTAAACTCCTCTGCATAGTAAAAAAACCTGCACAGAGACATAGACATTATTCTGGTACTCTTTGTTTTCAACCAACATCCATCTGACATTGACCCATCTGATCCACGTCCTCTTCTAAATCTAACTTATATTTCGGACAGTTTTCTGTTGATGTTCCAACCTTTTTTTTTTTACAGCATTCATCAAAATTTTGCTTTCATCATTTTGAGGAATGGGAATAAATACTGATCTCTTCCAGTCAGTTGGCTTAAAGATTTCTTGGCACAACATGGTGAGAATGCCCAGGGTTGCATCTATTTGTTGAATTATGTCAATTAATATTCCATCAATTTATGTGGCTTTATATTTTTGACAATTTCATCAGAGTAGTCTGAACTTCCTCCTTCATCTCCTTCATTACCATTGCTTTTTGACCATATACAGTTTCATGAAATTCTTCTGTGTCAGTTCCTATGTGTACTCCTTCCATCTTTTTTATGTTTCCTGGATCACTTTATATTCTGCCCTTACCATCTTTAAGTATTGCAACTAGAAGCTTGAATTTGTTCTTCAGTTCCTTCAGCTTAAGAAATGCCAAACTAGTTTGTCCCTTTTGTTTTTCTGACTCTAGCTCTTTGCACACATCATTTTAATACTTTATTTTTTTCTACCTGAGATGTCATTAGAAATAGTCTGTTCAGCTCCTTAACTTCCTGCTTTTCCCTTTGCTTTGGCTTCTTAGAGTTCTGGTGCAATATGCAGAGGCATCACAGGTCCTTATCACTAAGCCACCAAAACTCCTAGTAAGTTTTTACACACCTATTTTAGATACGACATCCTGTCATGTCATTTAGTGAAAGTCAAAGCCACTAACTAGGAAAGTAATTTTGAACAATAAATACATGTTATCTCACAGTTTCAGTCCACCTTGGTTAGGATTTCCCCCTCTTTCCTTGACCCTCTTCCTTTACCAGCACAATGTTTTTTTTCTAATAACTGATTTCTTTTGACATTGTCCAAAGTTTATAAGAAGAAGCCTATTTATCTTTGCTTCTAAGGAAAAACTTGGTTTCACTTCCTCTAAAACAGACTTGTTTCTTTTTTGGAACAGTCCATGGTATATTTAATAATCTGACTATAGAACAAATCAAAGACATTGATTTTTATTCAGTTCTTCTTACATATTGTCTAACTTTAAGAAGCATAGGAAGCAATCTTAATGCTGATTTACATAATCCAAGAAGTTGTTTTGTTTTATATAAGAAGAATGAGAGGCATCAGAATTAGAAGAAGACTTACTTAAAAACTGAGAAATGTAGATAACACATCCAACTTTGCTTGTCGAACGTGAAGAGGACTTGTAGCACTGGAGACCCTCAGTAGGAATGATACCTCAGCTTCAAGCACTGGGCCAATTGCAATATTTAAGACTAATGATAGCAAAATAGCCATCAAATAGGTATTGAAAATTAAAGAACTATCAGTTTGAGAATTATGGTTCATCTGTTTCAGGCCATTGTTTTCATTCCCTTGCTATGCATCTGAGAACTTGATAAATACGGATAAGAGAAGGAAAAAAAATGATATCTTAGAGATATGGTGTGGGAGAAGAGTGCTAGATATCCTATTGACTGCCAAAAGGACACATGAGCATGTCTTGAAGAAAGTACAATGAGAGTGCTCCTTGGAGGCAAAAATGGCAAAGCTTTATCTTACATGCTTTGAGCATTTTGTTAGGAGAGGTTGCTCCTTGGGGAAACACATCATGCTTGGAAAGGGAGAGGCTCATCAAAAGAGAGAAAGAGGCTTAACCGGATGGATTGACGTAGTCACTGCTACAACGGGCTCCAATAGGTCTGAAATAAAAAGGATGGCCCAGGATAGAGTCCCTATGAGTTATATTCAATTTGACAGAACCTAACAACAACAAAAACACCTAATAGTTGGGGAGACGTCAGTACTTTGCTCCTTCAAATTCATATCATAAAGTACTATGATTCTACTTCAATCTGATTCAATGCAATCAAGATTCTAAAATATGGACTCTCAAGTAAATGAAATAATTTTTTTTGTATTTTACTTTTTCTTTTCTTACTGAACTAACTACTGAGGAAGTAAATTTATTATTGCCATAGAAGTAAAATCAAATTGAGAAAAAGTCAGAGCTGACCCTCCAGTGAGTTTTAACAGACTGTGAATTGTGTGGAAGGAGATTGTCCATCTTTTTTCCCACAGAGCAGCTGATGGATTTAAACTATTTGGTTTTGTGTTAGCACCGTAACAAGAGAACAGTGCGTAGTTTAAATATTAGAAAAAGTGTATGTTAGAGTTATACATTTGCACCGAATCTATTAAATGCCTATGCTGAGGAAATCATTCTAGAAGATAGACTATATGAGGAGAATGTGTCATCCGGATTGCAAGAATATCCATAAACAATCTACTTAATTCAGATGGCACAACCATATTATAGAAAATAAAGGAGACTTGAAACACTTACTGAAGATCAAAGACCTACTCTTCACTCTGAATTGCATAACAACAACAAAATAATAAAAATTCTTATCACTGGATCAACAGGCATAGACGGAGAAAAGATTGAAATGATCCATGATTTAATTTTACTTGGATCCATAATCAACACTCATGAAACTAAAGTCAAGAAATCAGATGAATTACATTGACCACCCCTCAAGCATCTTTCCAAATCCTCAAACATCTCTTCCAAATACTAAAAAGTAAGGATGCCAATTTAAAGACACTTGATCCAATTTATGATATTTTAATTGCTTCCCAGGCAACTAAAATTTGGATAGTGAATAAGGATGACAGAAGAACTGATGTCTTTGAATTGTGTTGTTGGATAGAAGTATAAATATTCCACATTCTATCTATGAGAAAGTATGGCTAGGATACTCCTTAGAGGCAAAGATAGTGAACCTTCATCACACATACTCTTGACGTATTGTCAGGAGAGATTAGTCCTTGGATAAAAATATCACGTTGGAAAACATAGAGGGTCAGAGAAAAAGAAGGAGATTCTCAAGAAGATGGATTGGCACGTTAGCTCTAACAAAGAGTCATGCATATCACAAATCATGAGAATGAGAACAAACAGTACAGGGTAGGGAAAAGTTCAACTCTGTGGTTAATAGGGTCACTAGAGGTCATAGTCAACTCAATGGCACCTAACCATAATAACAACAATAATAAAGATACCATTATGTTATTGGAAGTTGAATTATATTGTCAGATTATGTGAGGATTCTTTTAGTATTAAGTGCATTCAATTCTATTTGTTTTAAAAAGATATCTTTAGTTATAAAATATAGATTATGATGTTGTTGTTGTTGTTATGTGTCATCGAGTTTTTTGCGACTCATAGCGACCCTATGTGCAACAGCTTTAAACTCTGCTCTGTCCTGTGTCAATCTCATTGTCTCTGACACACTCATCCC
>NW_006399848.1:12443318-12444435 GCF_000299155.1 Elephantulus edwardii | reverse complement strand
ACAGTGCTCAGGCTGTTCGTTCATAGAGTCGCTATGAGTCGTCTACGACTCGATGGCACCAAACACATCTTTAGTTGTCTTGTTGAAACCAATTAAAAATTAACCTTCCATTGGATTTCTTGGGCTGTAAATGGCATGGGAGAAGATTACCTGTCTTTCTCCTTCGGGCCTGACAGTTGAGTCAAACCAAAAGAGTGGTAAAGGTTTTAGCTTACTAGTATACCTCTCTGTAGACTCCACCATCAGAGTCATGATATCCCATGTTTAGAATCACATTTTTAGCTCATCACTTTTGTTTTACAAATAAAATTTGGCATCCACTTACTAAATAACATGCTTGCGGAAACTCTACGAACTTTGATAAATGCTGAGAATTATAGAGCAGCTTCAGGCTTTTGTTCATAGGGTCACTATGAGTCATGCTCTACTTGAAGGCAATCAACAACAAAACAAATTGTGTATGTTAAAATTTTCACACTTTCAATTTTTAAACATTTAGTGCATTTTTATACAGAGGCAGGAAATTGCAGTTTTTGGAATTAGAATACTAAACTTAGTTCACACTGCAAAATGATGGGAATGTTTTCTTAGCTCTGTAGAAAATTGTAGATATCTCATGCCTCTCCTACAATTTCCCTCTCTGTAACATAGTCATTTAGCAGATGTATTTTATACTTCTGCAAAGAAATTTAAATTATAAGTTGCTGTTACCAAAACATATTGTTTTATGAAACAATCCCAAGGCCTTAGGCTAGAGCAGGATTAAAGTTCTTGAGAATGAGACAGCTGTGTAATATTTTTGACATTTGAGAATTTTTCAGACAGTACATTAATCTTAGGAAAAGAATAGAGTTATTTTCATTTCTAAATTTTAGCACTTCCCAGATATACCTGGATAAAAACAAAAACTTGAAATCATTAAATAGAAGTTCTATTATAAAGAATTACATTTATTTAAATTTTTTAACCTCAGTTTATACCCCCAGTGGTTTAACACATTTTCAGTGTCTATCATCCAACCAAAATATCTAAAAAGGCAACTTCTAAAGTCCTATTTTACTTTTCTTTATTTGTCCTAGGTTTTACATTGTATTATCACAATTTCAAAGCTCCCCCC
>NW_006399848.1:12436740-12442711 GCF_000299155.1 Elephantulus edwardii | reverse complement strand
CTCTACCTGCAGATTTTTCCAGTGCAATTCGTCTTTTGATTTTTTGACTGCTGGTGCCAAGAGAGTTGATTGTGGAGTCGAGCAAGTTAAATTGTTAAGAACCTCAGTCTTCTCTCCATATTTTAAGTCAAATCTGAGTTTAATTGAACTATTGCCTATATATTTCAGCGTTCTCCATACAGCATTCAAGTCAGTAGATTTCTACATGTAAAACAGGAAAGTAAAACCGAAATATATAACCCTTATCTTCCTCCGTTATGAGAATAGTAGTGCATTCTATACAAACATGGAGGCATAATGTTTTACAAATAATGCTTCTAACCAAAGGGTTAGCCCTTGGAATCTCCTCCAGTAAAGGTTTACAGCCTTAGAAACCTGGTGTGTGCCCTGTAGGAAGTGTAATCAACTTCGCAGTATGGGCTTGGTTTATCAATGGAGAAATGGAAATTTAGTTTTGATTTTCTCTATCCTAATCAATTCTTTTTTATCTTCATCTGAAGTTTACCCTTGCCCAATACATGGTATGTGAATTATCTAGAAGAACATATATCATTCACTTATTCCTCTGCAAAAATTTTCAATTACTCCTCTTTGTTTAAACGACAAGGTGTGAATTTTTCAATTTGTCATGAAAGTTTTTTCTCCTTTTGTCTTTCAGCTGTCCCATTGTTTTAACCTTTCTAACTAGTTGAATCATGGTCAGAAAAGTGGAGAGTCCACTAGATATGAAAAGACAAGGTGCACAACCAATTACTGAATTAAGGGCTGAGGTGTGGCAGAGATAATAAATATGCCACAGGAGAGGAAAGTTTCAGATCTATCGTTCATGACATCACTATGAGTTTTATGAGTCATATTCAACACAAGGACACCCACTAACAGCTGAATCTGTTTCTTACCACTTCCTATGCCATTTCTTTCTCTCCTCTAAGAAGACTTTTTCCCCCAAGTATTTTGAAGATATAGTAACAGCATTTGTAGAAAAAAAATTGTACACTTATTCTTTTTAAAAATTAAATAAAAACAAAACCCAAGCCATTCATGAAATGTTTTCTTTAATATTTCTCTAAGCATGGTTAGAAAATTCAATATTAATTATACAACATTCAGGTCAGAAAATTTCTAGAAAAAAGAAAGAAAAAGAAAAATTATTATTTTTTTAAAGTAGCAGAAGCAAATCACCTATGGAGAAGAACAAAAATAATCAGACTCTTTACAAACTTTTTTTATTTAATTGATACCATTGATGGAAATAACATATCTAAACCAAGTCTCTCCTTGGAGCCTGGAATTTTGAAGCCCTGTCTTACTTACTTTGGAAATGTCACCAGGAGAGATTGGTCCTTAGAGAAGGACATCATGCTCAGAAGGCTGGAGGGACAGTGCAGGAGAGGGAAAACCCAGATGAGATGAATAGAGATAGTAACTGGGGTAATGGGGTTAGTGTGTCGGAATTAGTGAGACTGGCTCAGGACAGGGAAGGGTTCAGAGCTGCTGTACATAGTGACGCTATACATCACAGGCAACTCAGTGGCACATAACAACAATAACATACTATGACAGGTTTGGAAGCAGGAATGGAATTCACTTCCTAAATAGCATATCTCCAGCAACTATGAACTTTGATAAATGTCAATAGTTTTAGAAGGGTTTCAGGCCTTTTTTTTCATAGGGTCGTTATGAGTCATGTTCAACTTGAAGGTAATCATTAGCAACAACAACAACTACAGTGTGGCCTTCTACATTTACACACACACGAGTGATTTTGAATAAAATAAATTCATAAAGAAATTCTATGTCAAGTATCTCCTCTTGCATGTTAAGTACTCAATTGTGTGTTTTACTTATATTCTCTACCTTAGATAGTTATTAATTTATTTTTGTGCTACAATATTTTTGAAGAATGCCCTGAGTGAGTTTCAATAAACAAAAATGACAAATGCACTTTGTCTTGGTCCTATAGTTTACCTCCTATCTAGCTTATCTTTCAGTATGATTTGTTTAGCCATTATTTGATTTTGCCATATAAGTGGGTCGAAATATGTGAATGGGACTTTCTAGCCTACCCACAGGGCATTGGCTATCTACCATTTTACCAGGTCATTGGCCAGTCTCAACAATCTACAAGGGGATTGGCTAGTCTTGCCAATAAATTAAATAGCTCTAGCAGTAGAGACAGATCTTCTGGCACCATTGAAGGGAAAACAAGGCAATGTAGGATGCCCTTCCTGCTTCAACTACATCTATGGCAGCAACAGCTATGACTGAACTGGAGCCCTGACATGAAATGGGACATGGGACACCGAGAGCCATTATTGATGCAACTGAAAACTTAGGTTGGACAAGTGGAGGTGGGAAGCCAATAATGACAGGACTGAGAACTTGGGAACACTGGCAAGGCTCAAAGCTGAGATGCCTGTGTCAACATTCCAGGAGCTGTCTTGACTGTATTATGTCATTATTCTGTATTATAACCTTTTGACTTCCCTGATACGGTTTTGTGTGGTCAGTGAGCTATCGCATCAGAACTTGGATCCTGCAAAGATTTTGAGATGAGTAGAAAAAGATACGAGAGTGTGTGGGGAATTTCTGACAAATATAAATTGGTTTTGTGTTATTAATTCTGTTGACAGTAACAGTCCCCCTTTGTGAAGTTGGGAAGGGTCAGATATGGCCACAACCAAGTGGCCCTTGCTTTTTTTTTTTTTTTTACACCTACAGGTAGGTCAAAAAAGGACGAAGCCAGTGGTTTGTAATTAAAGTTTACTCTGCTTCCAGAAGAACAAAGCCCAGTGTTTAGTAATACCAGCGTAGCTGCTGCTTTCACAACTCAGCTGAGCTGTGCAGAGAACAAGGCATTGGTGGTGGTGGTGTTAAGTACCTTCAAGTTGAATACAAGTCATACTGACTCTAAAAATAACCTACTTGAATCCTGCCCTATCCTATGCCTTACTTAAAATTTCTGGCACACTAGATCCCATTGCTGAAGTCTTCATGTAAATTTATCTTGTTGGAGGTCCTCCTTTTCATCGCTGACCTTCCATCTTTCCAAGCTTGACTTCCCTTTCAAACAAACAGCCTCACCTGCCAAGCTTCAAGTCCAAAGTATGAGAAATAAAGCTTTGCTGTCTTTGCCTCCATGGAGCACTTTTTCTAAGAAACACATATTTGTTCTTTTGGCAGTACTTTTTCAGTCCTTTTCTCCAACACCACAATCCAAAGGCATGGCTATGCCATGTTAAAAAAGAAAACAAACAAACATACACCCACAAAGGCTCTGTGTGTTTTCTAAGTTGTCTCTACCTTTATACTCATATTTACTTGATAGTGGAGACTTTTGACTATTTTCCAGTGGTCTGAAAAGTTCTAAAACTTTCTGCTTAATTTTTGTGTGTTTCTCTAGTCAGCAGATGCAGGTCAGAGTTACCAATTTCCTCATATTACTATAATGTCACTTTTCTAGAAGAGTAATTAAAGTAACTTATGAGTCCAGAAAAAAAATATCTCTGGTTATATTGTGACTAAGTAAACTTATTGTTACTCAAAACTGCCATCAAGTCTGAAGTGACTCATAGCTGACCCCACAGTCATGGGCTATTTGTTGATAAATCACAAGAAAGCTTTTTCTGATTGTAATTGCTTGAGAAGTTTGAATTATGTGTTCGCAGTATACACCTTATATATTAAGCCATAAAAGTTCCCTGCTTACAAAAATAATGAGTATATTCAGTAATTCTTCAATTATAAATAATTGTATACTAGAGTATTACTGAGCAGAACCGAAATGTATGAGGTCTGCTCCTTTTTAACAACTACACAATCACCTTCATTTTCTTTTCTATGCGTATCTGATGAAAATTAAGATACCTAATCTTAGCATTTCTTTTGTGCTTATGTGAAACCTATACTTGAATCAAGAGGCAATTATCAGAACAGAGCAAGGAGACACTGCATGGTTTAAAATCAGGAAGGGTGTATGCCACGGATGTATTCTATCTCCATACTTTTTCAATCTGCATTCAGAACAAATCATCTGGGATTCTGGGCTGTATGAGGAGGAATGTGGCATCAGGATTGGAGGAAGACTCATCAACAACCTGTGTTATGCAGATGACACAACCCTGCTTGCTAAAACCGAGGAGGACTTGAAACTCTTGCTGCAGAAGGTCAAGGACTGCAGCCTTCAATATGGATTGAAGCTCAACATCAAGAAAACAAAGATTCTCACCACTGGGACAATTGATAGCATCATTATGGATGGTGAAGAGATTGAAATTGTTGACAGTTTTAGTTTGCTTGCTTCCACAATCAACACTCTTGGTACCAGCAGGCAGGAAATCAAGAGACAAATTGCACTGGGGAAGTCAGCAGTCAGGACTTCTCCCCAATACTGAACAGCAACGACATCAGGCTGGAGACTAAGGTGCACCTGATCCAGGCCATAGTCTTTGCAATTGCTTGCTATGTGTTGGAGAGCTGGACAGTGACTAGGAATGATATAAAGAAAATTGATGCCCATGAGCTGTGGTGCTGGATAAAAGTGTTGAATATACCATGGACTGCTAGGAGAACAAACGGGTTCATCCTGGAGAGGGTGAATCCAGGCTGCTCCTTAGAGTGGATAATTCTGAAGCTTTGTCAGACATATATTAGGTATGTTGCAAGAAGGGACCAGTTAATAGTGCAAGAGAGGAAGATCTTCAATGAGATGGATCGATTCAGTGACTGGGGTAATGGGAGTAGGTGTGTCAGAGACACAGAGGTTGGCACAGGATAGAGCAGGGTTTAGGGCTCTTGTACATAGGATTGCTATGAGTTGCAAGCGACTTGACGGCACGTAACAACAATAACAATCTTAGAATTATATTTGTTTACCTTCTTTCATTTCAACTGAGTTCTGCTTAAGAATTTATGCTTTAGCATCCTTTCTGAAACTGAATTTTACAACCCGGTGTGTGAGTTCTCTCATTGCAGTGAGCTAAGTAACTCCATTTTGTTTAAGTGTAAGTATTACCATGGAAGTTTTGGGTTGAAGTATGTTGATTACGACGACTACTACTATTAATTGAATAAATTCATATTTTTAAGCCTTCTTCCTCTTCTTTCCATAATAGAAAAAATACTGATTCCCTCAAGCGGGTAGCCACAGGTTTGCTGGTCCATGACAGGAGAAACCTGGGATGTGCTGGTGGCTTCTACTCTGAGTATCAGTCAATTGTCATCTTCCTGGACTCAACTTCTTCCTACTTGATGGCTCTTTCAGGCAAATTGCTGCTTATCTGGTCAAACCTTTTAGACTGTACATCTCACATGTACTTAATGATCACTTGGAATCCAGGCATCTCATACCCCAAAAGTTTCAAGAAACGGATCTGCTCTGGGGTCGTCACATTGCCCTCCTTGCATCCATCGTAGATTGTAAGGCATCGTACCTTTCTTGAGGACACTAGGAAGGGCCAGCTGCCTCTGCTGTGGCTCCAGGGAGTTGGGGAACAGCTCCAGGAATCCGGGATCCATGCTCACTGTGAAAGCTGCTTCACTATCAGCTCTTGTGAAGGCCAGTCCTCTAAATGTTTTGAACCATTCTTTCACTTCCTGCTTCGTGCGATTGATGCAGGTTGACCCTTCAGTTACTTGCTCACCGGATACAGGTTATCTTTTAACTTTTTGGATGGGCTTCAACCTTTAGATAAGGTCACCATTATCACTTTAGTTTTGACAAAAAAAAAAACAAAACATCTGGCTGTGCTTCCAGGCCTTCTGAATGTCCTTCAGCTTGCTGTTGTTCCTCATGTTGGCCACAAAGATGAAAAGATGCTTATACGGGTCCACATGTTTGTGAAGCTCTTTTCTGTTTTAGTACCAAGCCTTTATTAGCATTTTTGGTTAGGGGAATTTTCTTGTCATGTTGAAATTTTCGGCATTGCATTGAAGTCATATGTGGCAGAGGTGGTGCTTCCTATATGTGTGT
>NW_006399848.1:12435424-12436640 GCF_000299155.1 Elephantulus edwardii | reverse complement strand
TATACATATGTATATATATATATGTGTGTGTATATATATATATAAATATATATATATATATTTAAAAAACACCACAATGCTCTTTTGTTACTATTGCCGTTAACTTCCTATGTTCCTATTCTGTTTCCTTCCTTCATTATTTTCCCTCTAGTATGTTTGCACATTTTCCTGTTCATCTATTTTCAACTTGACCACACTTGAAGTTACATGATTTTCTATACATTTAGTTTACTATTACTTATGAGTATATATAAGTGACAAACTTGATCTATGTTAATCTACCTGGTTGAAGATCTTCCTCTTCTTCCTTGACCCCTTGTCTTTCTGAGCACCAGGTTCTTTTCCAAAGAATAGACCCTCTTAGCAACATGTCCAAAGTATGTGAAGTGAAATTTTATTATCTTTGCCTCAGAAGAGCATTCTGGCTGCACTTTCTCCAAAACACATTTGTTTGTTCTTTTTGGCAGTTCATGGGATGTTCGGTACTCTTTTCCAACACCACAGCTCAAAGGCTTAAATTCTTCTGTCACCCTTACTCGTTATCCAACTCTCACGTATATGGCAAGTGATCAGAAAGAACATAGCATAAATCAGACAAAGTTAGTCCTCAAACCGATATCATTGATCCTCAACAATTTGGAGAGGTTCTCAACTGCAAACTTTACCATTGCAATACTTCTCCTGATCCAGTTATTGCTGGTAACTATGATGTAGATTGTGGATTCAAGTAAGATTAAATTACTAACAATTTCAAGCTTTTTTCTCCATCTAACACAATATTGTGTTATCAATGGTGATAATTTTTGTTTTCTTAATATTGAGATGAAATTAATATTGAAGACTATGTTCTTTGATCTCCTACAGCAACTATTTCAAATCCTCCTCACTTTCAGCAAATAAAATTGTGTCATCTGAATAATGGAGATTATTGATGCGTTTTCCTCTGATTCTGATGCCACATTCTTCATAGAATTAAAGTTCTTTAATATTATTTTCATTTTTCATTATACAGATTAACTAGTTCTGAGAAATAATACAATCGTGACACACACCTTTCTTAATTTTATTCCATGTCATACTTCCTTGTTCTGTTCACATAATAGTCTCTTAGCCTAATCACATGAGCACAGTTAAGTATTCTGTGATTCCCATTTTTCTCAATGTTGGTCATAAGATGTTATGGCCCACACTTTAAATTTATACTGCTAACTCAAAA
>NW_006399848.1:12419564-12434859 GCF_000299155.1 Elephantulus edwardii | reverse complement strand
CTGGAGACTAAGGTGCGTCTGATACAGGCCATGGTCTTTGCTATCACTTGTTATAAATCAGAGAGTCGGACAGTGACTAAGGAGGATAGAAGGAGAATTGATGCCTTTGAGCTTTGGTGCTAGAGAAGAGTATTGAGGGTACCATGGACTGCTAGGAAAACAAACAGATTCATCCTAGAGAGGGTTAAACCGGGCTGCCTCTTGGAGGCAAGGATTCTGAGGCTCCGTCTAACATACTTTGGACATGTTACAAGGAGGGACCACTCCCTGGAGAGGGACGTCATGCTTGGTAGAGTGGAGGAACAGCGCAGGATGGGAAGGCCTTCTATGACGTGGATTGATTCAGTGACTGGGGTAATCGGGATGGGTGTATTGGAGACAGTGTGATTGCCACAGGACACAGCAGAGTTAGGGCTGTTGTACATAAGGTCGCTATGAGTCACAAGTGACTAGACGGCACATAACAACAACAACAACATATAATGTTCTGGAAGCAGGAGCAGCATCCACTTCTGAAATGGCTTGCCTCTGGAAACCCTAAGAACAATGCTCAGGCCTTTCAATCATAACGTCACTATGAGTCGTCTACAACTTGATGGCACCAAACAATAATAACAACAACGACAGAGAGAGAGCTACATTGGCCTAGTGGACAGAAAGTTATGCTACCAAGCCGAAGGTGGGTTATTTTAATCTGAGGCCCTCAGGCCAGGTTCAAATTGTTTTTCTGTTAAACACTCTTCTAAGTTGTACGACATTGGTCTGTGCATTGCTGTACAGAGGTAACTCATGGTTGCTGTGATGCTGACCACTGTGACACTGATGTGCCAAATGTGGTAATGGTCACCCATGGTGGACAGTGTTTGGTGGAGCTCCCCGATTAAAACAAGCCTGGAAGAGGATTTGCATCCACTTCTGAAGTGGCTTGCCTCTGGAAACCCTATGAACAGTGCTCAGGCCTTTCATTCATAGGGTCGCTATTAGTCGTCTAAGACTCGTTGGCACCAAACAACAACAACAACAACATATATAATGCTGACTATATATACAATGTTGATTATATATATATATAATGTTGACTATATATATAGTGTTGACTATACATATATATATATATAGTTGAATATATATATAATGTTTAATATATATAATGTTGAATCTATATATATAATACATATATATAATCTGTTTGTGTTTTATTGACTATACAAAAGCATAGCCTTTTTACCTGTATTTATTATAAAATTATTTTACTAACATTGAGAAAAATAGGAATTTCATAGTACTTGATGTGCTCATGTGAAACGTATACCTGGATCAAGAAGCTTTTGTCTAAACAGAAAAAGGAACAACTGATGGTTCAAAATCAAGAAAGGAATGTGTCCGAGTTGTATCTTTTCCCACACCCTGCCAATTTATTTACTGTACAGATCATATGGGAGGCTGAACTTCATGAAGAAGAATGCCATGTAAGGACTGATGAAACACTAATCAACTACTTGTGTTATTCAAAAGACCAAACTTCGTTCACTGAAACGAAGATTTGACGTATCTGTTGCAGAAAATCAAGGACTGTACCTTTAAATATAGATTGCATCTAAATATCATGCAAACAAAAATTATTATCACTGTGCCAACAGATAGCACCAAGGTAGATGGAGAAAAGATTGAAGGGCTAATGATTTTATCTTACATGGGTACACCATCAGCAATTTTGACACCAGCAGTTAGGAAATTAAAAGACAAGTTGCATTGGGGAAATCAGCCGTTAAGGAGATTTCCAGAGTGCTAAAGAGCAATGATGTTTGTCTAGTGTCTAAGGTTCAGGCTACCTTCTTCTCTATTACTTGCTATGTACTTGAGAGTTGGACAGTAATTAAGGATAAAAAAATGAAATATCAACAATTTTGTGTTGTTGTGGTACTGTAGAATATTTACAATAAATAAATATAAATATAAACCAATAAATATAAAGAAAACCAATTTGTTTCTTGAAGGCAAAGATTTTAAAGCTCCATTGTATATACTTTGTACATTTTGCCAGGATAGATCACTCCTTGGAGTAGGACATCAAGCTTGGAAGGGTAGAGCGTCAGCACAGAAAAGGAAGAGCCTGAGTGAAATGCATTGACACAGTGACCATAGCAATTGGATCATGTATGTCAGAGATGGTGAGATTGGCTCAGGATATGACAAAATTCAGGGCTGCTATGATTTGTAGTCAACTCAATGATAGAAAACAAAAATGTGGATTTATTAACACTAAACTTATAGGGAGCTCTGGTAGTATAGTCTATAAGGAGTCGTGTCTCATCTCTAGAAGTTGGAGTCCAAAAGTGCCAAGAGAGAAAGATGAGCAGTCTCCTTTCAAGTGATTTACAGTCTCGGAAACCCAGTGGAGGTTTGCTTTGAATATGAAGGGTACTTGACTGTCAATTACAGTTTTAATAGGAGTACTTTTACTCAGGCTAAAATAAGTTTAGCAAACACTCTAGCGGACTCTGATGGCATAACCTAGATGTTGATACACTGAAAAACCAGAGTCTGTTCATCTCCAGAGACTCAAATGCGTGATGACCTTGAGGGAAGAGATAAGCAGTCTCTTTCCCAGAGGAAACAAAATAGTGGCCAGTTATGAGTCAATTCCGAATGTATGACAATAAGTGTAAAGTAAAGGACTAAAACATGTATTAAAAGTGTATTCTTGTGGAACTGACTAGGATAATATGTAGGTGGCTGTACATTCTTCCATTCATTGTGTGTCTAAAAAGGATCATCAAGTTGCAGTGAACAACAATTGTGGGGTCATAGAGAGAGCTCTGTTGGCCGACTGGATAAAATAAGCCAAAGGTGGGTGATTTTAATCTGCGTCCCTCAAGTCTGCTTTTAATTGTTTTGTTCAAACATTCTTCTAAGTGGTGTAGCACTGGTCTGTAACTTTTGGTGGCTGTGGTGTTAAACTCTGTGACACTGATGTGTCAAATGTGATAATGGTTATCCATTGTGGACAGTGTTTTGTGGAGCTTCCCAATTAAAACAGCCTTGGAAACAGAAGTGGTATCCACTTCCGTAGCTTGCCTCTGGAAACTCTATGAACTTGGAGAAACTCTGAAAGTTATACAAGTGTCCAGGTCTTTGGTTCATAGGATTGCTATGAGTCATCTAAGACTCGACAGAACTTAACAACAAGATGAATTTACAAATGCAGAGTTCATGAATAATTAGAACTGGCTGTACTAATCATTTCCTTCATTAGATAAATTATTTACTTTAACAGACATTCTGCTTTCAAAAATTCCATGCTTACCAATGAGATAACAGAAAATGTATTGAAGCTTAATTAGTTTTAAGAGTCAAAATGGATATTTTCTTTTTAATGCATTATAGTTTCAGTTTATTTAATTTTGCTAAAATATGTATTAAAAATTGATGTCATATTATAATCACAAACTTAATCTTAATTCATAAGTTTTTATATTTTTATTGTTAGTTAAAAATATATAATCTCTTAGCCATAGAGATTACCAGAAAGGTGTTATTTATGTTTTATTTACTTTTCAAAATCATTCAACTGTGCAGATTATCCTTAATAATTTTGGATAACACTAAGAAGAATGAGAATTTCACAATACTTACCTGTGCACATTTGTAATTTTACATTGATCAAGAAGCAGGTTTTCAAACAGCTTAAATGGAGACTTCAAGTTTACAATCAGAAATGTTTATATTACGATTTTACCCTTTCTCCACACCTATTCAGTACTCAAGTAAATACTTTTAAAAAAAACTAAACTTTATGAAGACTTGTCAACAACCTATGATATTCAGATGGCATGACCTTGTATACAGAAAATAAAGAAGAAAAAGGTAATGAAGACTTGAAGTGCTTAACTGAAGAAAATAAAAAAAAACCCCTAAAATCTTTAATACTTCATCATTTAAGAAAAAAAGATTAAACTTCATCATTTAATGAAACCTACAGTTATATTTTCCTTAGAGTATAGCAGCATTATTTACAAGCAAGAACATAGAAATAGCCTAAATGTCCATAAACAAATGAATGATTGAGAAAATTTGTGGGATAGTCCATAATGAAATACTGAAGAGTAATGGTTTCTTAAAACACTTTATAACATGAGAGAGGCTAGAGAACATTTCTCTGAGTGGAGTAACTGAGTTTCATTAAGTACAAGTACTGCATAAGACCATTATTGTAAAAGTAGAAACAAAACTAGTAAATGTGGATTAAAGTCCACAGGGGACAGAGGGACAGGGGAGTTGGGAGTGAGGAGCATCTGAAATCACCAGGTCACAGATTTTGGTGGATGCAGGGAGAAGGTGAAGGAATTAGAATAGATCTAGTAGGGAGTATAAAAAGACAGAGTGGCAGTGGGCATAGATCAAGGATGATTACTTATATAAAACACAGTTTATGGGAATGATTGTTTGAAACACAATGTGAATGAAAACGTGTGAAACTCAATGTACATAAATGGAACACAATGTCTATGACTTTTTTTTTTAACATGTTTTCTGCCCATTTTGTATTTGGACTTATCGTTTTTATATTCTTTGTACCTTTTTTTTTTACTTTTTTATTTACAGAATTTGTATACATTGTTTTCCAGACCAGATTCTTCCAATTTCCCTCATATCCCCACCCATCAAATGAAACAATTTCATGATCTATCTCTCTCCCCACACACATTTTCATTTTCTCCTCCCTTAGAGCCTCATACTCATTCTACAATAATGGTTTTGTACAATATTTGTGGGACTGAGTTCACTTTTGCATGCAAAACAAAATTGAAAAAAATTAAAAAATAAACATCCTTGAAATATTCACCACTAGACCAGTAAACATTATCAAAATAGATGGAGAAAAGATTTCTGTTGCCAGTGATTTAGCATCTTTTGAGTTCATAATCAATATAGATTCAACTGTGATGAAATCAAAGAATGTGTTACACTGGCCAATTATGCTGTCAATGATCTCTTTAAAGTGTTAAAAAGCAAAAGTATCATTTTAAAGACTAAGATGCATTTGACTCATGCCATGGTAATTTCAACTCTTCATGTGCTTGGGAAAACAGGAAAGAAATACAAGTGAAGAAGATTTAATGCTTCTGAATTATGATATTGGTGAAGAGTATTGAGTAAACCATGAACTGCTTGAAAGAACAAAGCTGCCTTAGTAGTACAACCAGGGTGTTTCTTAGAGTTAAGGATCGTGAAACTTGGTCTAACATGTCAGGAGGTACCTGTTGTTGGAAAACTATTCTACTTGGAAAAATAGAGATTCAGTGAAAGAAAGGAAGACTAAATGAGATAGATTAACAACATTGAGCTTGAGTACAGGGGAAATTGTGAAGATAGCACAAGAGGAGACAAAGTTTTTTACCAGTTATTCACAGGTTGAATATGAGTTGTAGTTGACTCAGTAAAACCTAACAACAGTTAATTAATACTTTTAAAAATCCATGACTAAACATATGAATTGTTTCTAACTTTATTGGATTTCAGTTATAGTAAATGTAATCAAGTTGTTTCTCAACTGATAATTTTGGAACTTTGAGCTTTTCACTCTCTACCAGAGTGATAAAAGACTTCAAATAAAGCATAGGATAAGTTATGAGAAAATGTTAAGTCAAAGTTTTAATACCAAAACATATCCATTTCAATTTTCCTGAAAACATTTCAATTATTTGGTATTCTTATTTTTTAGTCTTTTCCTTGTGCTAATTTAATCTTACCACTGTAACACAAAATGTCAAAATAAAAAAAATAACAATTTTGCTTAAAGTATAGATGAATTTTCTAAACATATGGTGGGTCCCTCAACATATACTCATTTAGTTTTGAATATGTGTCCCCTTTGAACTTAAAAGTTGGCCAAGATATACTGAATTGTTTGGAGAATAATAAATTAAAAACATAACCAGAGGCAGTCTCTTGTTCCTGTTGCCTTACTAGTGCCATTATTTTGTTCAATAATAATGAGTTTGAGGAAATCATTGGCTCTAGCTGATATATTTTTACCTTTAAGCCTGAGGCATGGAGTGATTTACAGTGGTAAGTATCTGCCCAAATATTACCATCTCTGTACTTTTAAGAATTGGTGCCAAATCAGACAGATATATAATTTCACAGTCGTCTTTAATTTTCTTCTGCTTAACTACCTAATTTAATAGTATAATTGTGATTTCTGCCTGTTTGTTACAAAAAAAGAGGGGCTGAAATTGGATCCATAATAAAAATATTGTTATGTTTTCAAATCCATAAAAAAACCTTCATTACTTTTCTTACAAACTGTATTTAACTGTTTCATTTCATGCTCAAGATATGATCTTTATGTTGTTGTTGTTGTTAAGTGCCATCGAGTTTCAGGCCCCACGCATAGCGACCCTATGAATGAAAGTTCTGGACACCTGTATAACTCGGATTCTTTCTCCAGGTTCATAGGGTTTTCAGAGCCAAGCTATTATGGAAGTGGATGCCACTCCTGCTTCCAAGCTTGTTTATAATCTTTAAATATGTGTTTGTTTCATAGATTAAAGGATTAGTTTTTTGCATTTGTTGTTTCTTTGCGTCCTTTGGAAATATCTGTTATGTATAATCATAAAAGGTCGTTTTACAATTATAGCTTAAAAGTTAATCTAAATAAAGTAAAACAAAATAAAATACAGGCACACACATGGACACCCTGATACTATATAGAGCCAGTAAGTGGGGAATTGAAGGATGACCCCTTCCCTTTTTCTTTTTTAATCCTTTTTAAATAATATCAATACCTTCACCTCAAACTCTGGAATTATGACTAGATAATTAGTTATTTGTAAGACTAGGTGGATGGAGTCAGTCCTATTGAAACACTGAGATTTAGTTTCTTATATTATTTTTCCTATTCAAAAACCTACATTGTCTATACTTTTTGATGTTGTCCAAACCCACATCATTACCTGTAAGACAAGTATACTGTTCAGAAATAGTTGGATTACTAAATTATAATGTTTTTTTTTTCATTTATATTGATGAGATGAATTGACTCAGTGATTGAAATAATGGGGGTACATGTGTTGGAGACAATGAAGTTGGATCAATATACAGTATGATTCAGAGCTGTCGCGCATAGGGTCAACCATGAATCACAAGTGACTCAATAGCACATAACAACAATGTCAATATTTTCACTTTGTTTTGTGAAAGTGAAAAACAATTTCTATTAAGCGATAGAGCACGGTTTAGGGCTGTTGTTCATAGGGTCGCTGTGAGTCGCAAACGACCCGGCGGCACAGAACAACAGCGTCAACATATTTGGACCAGGAGGCAGTCATCTGAATAAAATTAACTTGCTTAGGGAAAAGTTAGTGATATGGCTAAGATCAAAATATTACATATCAGAATTAGGAACAAACCCTGATTTTCTAAACCTTACAAGAATGAAAATGGTTCCCAATAAATACTATATTATCATGCTTAAAGCAGATGGTTGCTTTTGGAAGACTTTGAGTTACAAACCACAGGGAACATAAACTCATGCATACACAAACACAGGCAAGGTTGAGCCAATATTCTTTTATATAATAGTATATATACCTTGTTTTTTAATTTTGAATTAGGGTTAAATAGTCATCTCTAGTTTTGTATTGTTTCTATTTTTTTTTTACTTTTATTTCTTTTTTTTTTTTAATTCATGCTCATCAGAATAGGAATGCTCTCTGTGTGGTTTTACTGGCTAAATTTTTGGAAATAATTTCTTTCCAAAATAAATAATTTATTCAGGCTTTTCTCCAAAGCCATCTCTGGTTAGACATGAATCTCCAACCTTTCATTCAGCAAGCAAGTGCATTAGGTAGAGTGTTTTGCTAGGAACACTCAATTTAATTTTTCATTCTTACCTCCAATCTTCATTGATTTTTTTAACTTGATATTGCACTTAGAAACATTACAGTATTTCTTTTCTTTTTTTAAAAAAATATGCCTACTCACTTCTTTCTCTGACTTCGAATATTCACTGAGTTCTCACTGAATATGAAAATAAGGAACACAATCAGAGTAATAGTCTCTCAAGTATACAGAAGAATTAAAGATAAATGCGTGAAGACTCAACTTGCAGGCCTCTTTTACTTGGCATTGTTTACTCAGGTCCAGCTAAAAGAGGTTGACAGACAGCCAGCATCTGAGAAGTGTCAGCAGGTCATCAAACCAAATCCTGGCTTCAAGTTCTGTGGCTATTTGCAATGCAGGCTTGTTGCAGGGGTCAGTGAGGCTGAGCTTAGCTTTTCATTTGATGCCAAGCTGTATCAATAAATCTAAGCAGGGTTTACTGCTCCTGGAGACCTTTTGGGTGATGGTGCAACAGAAACTACTTATCTAAACCTGGAGAATGGCTGCATCAACAGAAAATATTGGGTATGTGGCACAGCTATACCTCAGGGGTGAGAAACAGCTAGTCTATTAGGCCAGATTTCTTTCTTTTTTTCCCCCTTCTAAAAACAGAATCCCAGCACATATTTGTCTTCTGGCCATGCCTCAGTGATTGTCATAAGAAGGAAAACAAGATCTGACAGGCTGATGGCTACACTGAGAAAATAGCAACGAAAGGTGATAAAGTGGTGACCAGAGTAGTGGCCTGTGGTGCAAATAATAAGCCTGCGATGACGGCTTGGAAACACTATGCTTTTCCAAAGCTCAGAGCAGCAAATCCAAAGCAACAGCCTCTGCCAATTGGCTGATGTCTGGCAGAATTTATGGCAGGGAAGGGCTAGCGATGATTTCAGAAAGACACAGCCAACGAGAGCTGAGGAAAGAGCATCTCCTATTCCTACTCTACAGCAGCCTGCTTCCAAACAAAGTCACAGTTACAAAGGAGATGTGCAGTTGTTGTTGTTGTTGTTGTTGTTGTTGTTATGTGCCGTCGAGTCGCCTGAGGCTCATAGCGACCCTATGTACAACAGGCCTAAACTCCGCTCTATCCTGTGCCAATCGCACAATCTCTGACACTCCCAACCCAATTATCTCAGTCACTGAATCAATCCACCTCATAGAGGGCCTTCCTCTCCTGCGCTGTCCCTCCACCCTCCCAAGCATGATGTCCCTCTTTAAGGACCGGTCTCTCCTCACAACATGTCCAAAGTATGTTAGACGGAGCCTCAGAATCCTTGCCTCCAAGGAGCCACCCGGTTTAACCCTTTCCAGGACGAATCTGTTTGTTTTCCTAGCAGTCCATGGTATTCTCAATACTCTTCTCTAGCACCACAGCTCAAAGGCATCAATTCTCCTTCTAACCTCCTTGGTCATTGTCCAACTCTCTGATGCATAACAAGTGATTGTGAAGACCATGGCCTGTATCAGACACACCTTAGTCTCCAGAGAAACACCATTGCTCTTCAGTACTTTGGAGAGGTCCCTAACAGCAGACTTTCCTATGGCAATGCGCCTTTTAATTTCCTGGCTGCTGGTGCCAAGACTGTTGACTATGGAGCCAAGGAAATTAAAGCAGTGTACAACCTCAATCTCTTCACCATCCATCCTGATGCTGCCAATTGGCCCAGTGGTGAGAATCTTTGTCTTCTTGACATTGAGCCTCAATCCATATTGCAGGCTGCAGTCCTTGACACTCTGCAGCAGGCACTTCAGGTCCTCCTCAGTTTCAGCAAGCAGGGTTGTGTCATCCGCATAACGCAGATTGTTGATAAATCGTCCACCAATCCTGACCCCACATTTCTCCTCATAGAGCCCAGCCTCCAGGATAATCTGTTCTGCAGTAGAAGCTGTTTATCCTGAAAGTCTGCATATGCGGGTCAGGTAGAGACATAGAGATGACATTTCACCTGAGAGACAGCTTTCGAATGGCTATGTTTACAGATCTTGCAGTCCTAAATTGACCAAACATGCAATGAAGATGGATAGTACTTGGAAAATGTGGGCTTGGTGTTAGAAATGAGGCTGAGAGTAGAATGATAAAATTTTGTATTTTCAATAATTTATTCATTGCCAATACCTTTTTAAAAAGACACAAATAATGACTTTATTCGTGGATCTCACCTGATGGGCTGCACAGGAATCAGATAGACTACGTCTATTGAAGAAATAGTTGGAGAAGCTCAATATCAGCAGACAAAAGTAGGCCAGAGCAGGATTGTGGGTCAGACCACAAATTACTCATGTGAGTAATTTCTCAAAATTGAGGCCAAAGAGAAGTAAAATAAGTCTACAAGAACCAAGATATGACCTAGAATCTGTTCTATCTGAATTTCAACCAGGTAGGTTGACACGGTGACTGCCACAATGGGCTCTAGTGTGTCAGGAAGTGTGAAGATGTCAGAGGATAGGACGAGGTTCAGTTGTACCATGGGCTGCCAAGAAAACAAACAGATTCATCCTGGAGAGGATTAAACCAAGCAACTCCTTGGAGGCAAGGATTCTGGGGCTTCGTCTGACATACCATAGGCATGTTGCCAGGAGGGACAGGTCCTTGGAGAAGGACATCATGCTTTGGAGGATGGAGGGACAGCAAAAGAGGGGAAGGCCCTCTATGAGGTGGATTGATTCGGTGACTGGGGTAATCGGATGGGTGTGTCAGAGGCAGTGTGATTGGCACAGGATAGAGCAGGGTTTAGGGCTGTTGTACATAGGGTCCCTATGAGTCACAAACGACTCGACGGCACATAACAACAACAACAACATAGGTCGCAGGCAACATAACTACACATAACAACAACAACATATTATATGGTTATTTTTATTTAAGCCTCTTGTTTAGAATCAACAAAACCTCAGAGGGAGTCTTTGTACTTAAAAGTTGGTTATTATTATTATACTTTTGGAGGAACATTCTTCTAAACTGGGTTTGCTGTGATGTTGAACCTTGTGCCATTGAGGTGTCAAATGCCATAATGGTTACCCATGGTCGGCAGTGATTGTTGGAGTTGCCAGTTTAAGACAGGTTTGGAAGCAGGAATGATATCCACTTCCTAAGCAACTTGCCTCTGGAAACTCTATGAACTTTGAGAAACAACAATATTTATGAAAAGGCTTTAGATCTTTTGTTCATAGGGTCACTATCAACAACAACAACCGACGACTTTAGGGAGTTCCGGTGGCTTAGTGGTCAGAGGCGACTCTGCGATCCCAAACAGACACATTTCAAAGCCACCAGCTGCTCCCTTCAAGACCACCAGCTGCTCCCTTCAAGACCACCAGCTGCTCCCTTCAAGACCACCAGCTGCTCTCTGGAAGAAGGATGGGCGATCTCCTCCCGTACAATTAACTGCCTCTGAAAACACAATATAGTGACTTCACAACCTGAAGTTTGTCGCCAATGAAAAATAAGTACTTGAGGATGTAAAATACAATTGTGATAATTGGAGAGCATGGAGTAAAAGAGAGTGCCTTTACAAAGCGGTGATTTCTTTGAGGCCCAAGGCCATTTAGAAGTCTCATCTGTGACCGTCACCTACCATTTACAGTATATGTCTTGGTACTAAGTGGTCCCGTTGCTACCATGATGGCTATGCTCCTTAAACGCATGTACTAATAAGAGCAGAATCTCAGTATTTATTATCTGGCATTATAAATAAAACTTAAAAGCTTTGTTTATTTGTTTCTTAATAAAAGACTAGAAACCCACAGTAGTGCTCCAGAAACTGCCATAAATAGAGTTGACCGCACAGACATGGAATTGGTACAGGTGGGATGAAGTAAAGGACCACTTTGTTGCTCAATGTCATAGAGTTAGAACCAACTCGTAGCTAAATCTCGAATGAGTTTTCAGAGGGTTTAAATCTCACAAGAGGAGATTGCCCATCTTTGTCCCTCAGAGTAGCTGGTGGATTTGAACTGCCTGTCTTTGGGCTGGCAGCACAGCTCCTTACCCACTAAGCCACCAGAGCATGAAACATCAGGGTAGTGAAATGGTCCAAATACAGATTTCAATGAACAAAAAAGTGCTTATTAAAATATGTTCTGCCATGTCCTGTAGGGAAGTAGGCAACCTTAACTTCCTTTCAGATCAGGGTGTTCAAGTTCAGAAGATGATGAAAGTCATACTTAAATCATGGGAATTAAAGAGGGTAAAAGAAGATAATGCTTAGTGAAATATCTCAGTCACAAAAGGAAAAATACTGTATGGTGCCACTGGTGTAGAATGAGGCTGGCATCAGGGTGGAGTAAGACTGAGAATAACTGGATAAATTATGTATACTGCATTGAAGCTGATGAGGGAGAGAACAGTTTAAAAGAAATATATTTTAGGGCATTATGATTATCATAAAAGTTTGGAATGAGGGTTGCAGAGTGGAGTATACTTGGGGTGGAGGTAGGGGAGTGCGGGGGGATTGTATACCAATGAAGGAGTTTTGCTTTTCAAGAAGAGTGAAATGTGGGTAGGGGTGGATTGGGCGGGGAGAAAAGTGCAATAATGAATGAATGGAAATCCAATATCTCTGTAAATGTTCATTGAAATTAATTAAAAAAAGAAGAAGAAGATAATGCCAAAGTATTTAGCACAATGCCTAAAAAAAACAAACAAACAAGCAAAAAAACCAACTCAGGAGACTCAAAAACTTTGCTCTCAAGTCGGGAAAAAAATCAGATCCTCTATTGCGTTTCTGAGTCTATAAATTGCCATGGATGAGATTACTTATCTTTCTCTTCAGAACCAACATCCAGCTCTCTTCAAAAACACACTATTAATGCTACAGTTGGAGACAGAACACATCCTGTTGTGTCTCCATTTCTTTTAATTTGTATGCAAAACAGATCATTCAGGAGACTGGGCTCTTTGAGCAGGAATGTAGCATCAGGTTTGGAGAAAGATTCATCAACGACTTGCATTATGCAGAAGACACAACCTTGCTTTCTGAAAGTGAAGAGGACGTGAAACATTTGCTGTCCAAGGTTGAGTACCATAATCTCAAATATGGGTTGAAGTTCAACATCTAGAAGACAATGATTTTCACCACTGGACCAACTGGCAGCATCTCAAGAGATGGATATTGAGGTTGTTAACAATTTCAGCGTGCTTGGCTCCATAGCAACACTCTTGGCATCAACAGTCAGGAAATAAAAAGATTAATTGCATTAAGGAAGTCTACTGTGAAGACCTCTCTAAAGTCCTAAAAAGCAATGATGTCTGTCTAGAGACTAAGTGTGTCTGATCCAGGCCATGGTCTTTGCAATTGCTTACATCAGAGAGATGAATGATTACAAAAGATGACAGAAGAATGGATGTCTTTGAGTTGTGGTGCTGGGGAAGAGTACTGGACATACTATGGACTGCCAAGAGAACAAACAGGTCTGTCCTCAAGTGGGTGAAACAAAGTTACCCCTTAAAGACAAGGATTTTGAGACTCCACCTTACATACCTTAAGCATATATCCGGGGGGACCAGTCCTTGGAGAAGTGCATTATGCTTGGAAAGGTAGAGAGACATCACAGAAAAGGAAGACCCCAGATGAGATGGATTAGCATAGAAACTTGGATAACAAGGGTAGGTGTATCGGAGTCAGTGTGACTGGCTTAGGATAGGACAGAATTCAGAGCTATTGTGTTTAGGGCCAATATAAGCGGCAGGGGCCTCAATGTCACATAACAATAACAGTGCTACAGTAAATTGACCACAGTGTCTGACAGAATATATTCTACTTTCTAAAATACACTGATCTGTGAGACATTGAACAAATCGCTTAACCTTTCATTAACTTCTAGCTGTATCACATTGAAAAGGAGGTTATGGAGCATACTTGGTTGGGGGAGGGATTGTATACCAATGAAGCAATTTTCCTTTTACTTTGCAAAGAAAAGAGCGAATTGGGAGGGGGAGGTGTGGGCAGGGAGAAACGTACAACAATGAATGAATGGAAATCCAAAGTCTCTGTAAATGTTCATTAAAATTAATAATAAAAAGGAAAAAATAATCTATAAATAAATGATCATTTGAAAACTAAAAAAAAAAAGACAATGAGGTTTTGAACCTTTGACCATATTTAAAATTGAAATAATTCAAGTAGATTCTTAAATGCTACATAAAAAGCAAATGTGTGAATGAATGACTGTGTGAGTCTGAGTGTGTGTGTGTGTCTCTGAGTGTACATGTAAGGTATATTTACTGCATATTTTGATGGCAAGGATGACAAAAAGCCAAATAATTGCCCAGTGATCAGAAGAACTGTTTAGAATATTTTCTAGCTGGTCTCAGCATGTAGTGTTCTTTTAAAAAAAATATCTGATTTAGAAGACTTGACTGAAAATTGTGGGACACTGCTATAGTTTGCATAGTAATCACATTGACACATAAATTGTTGCCAAAAAAAAATCACTAAACACCTTTCTAAGACTTTTTTAAAAATAAAGAGAAACTTTCCTTTGCTGAAACTCTCTCCTCTGCTGAGAACAGACTAGATGTTTACCTGAATCCAAGGAGTTATAAAAGCCCACAGGGGTTATGAATTGTATAGAAATTGAACACTAAGAAAAAACTGGATAAAATGTCTGGAACTGAGAGTTGGAGCTCTCAGGACCTCCTAAAAGAACCTTGAACAATGTCAAAAGTTTGTATTACATAGATAGATCCTGTAGTTATGTTTAATGAATCCAAAATCTCTATGCCTTTGTTTGTTTAATTTTCTTCTGATTTTAAAATAAAAAGAATGAGAATGACAATAAACAAGTAAGATTTCACCACGAATACTGTGATGTTACTGTTGCTGGTGTTGTCGTACTTGTTAGTTTCCCTCAAGTTGAGTAAAATTCATAGTGACCCAATGAATAACTGACCTGAACGTTGACCTATCCTGTTCTAAGCTCATCGTCTCTAACACACTTGAGCCCATAGCTGAGGTTACTATGGCAATCCATCTCATTGGAGGTCTTTCTCTCCTCCGCTGATCCTCCAACTTTCCAAGAATGATGTCCCTTTCTAAGAAATAGCCTGGCCTAGCTATATGTACAAAATACAAAAGACAAAGATTTGCCGTCTTTGCCTTGAAGGAGCACTGTGGCTTCACTCTTTTCCAAGACATACCTGTTTTTTTGGTGTTTTTATTCCCCTTTTAGCAGTCCATGTATATTCAGCATCTCAACTCAAAAGTATCAATTCTTCTTCTGTCATCATTATTCTTAGCTCTCTGATGCCTCCCATGTGACTGAGAAGATGGGGTCCTGAATCAAGCACGCTGTTGTCTGCAAACTGGTACCTTGCTCTTTCACATTTTGAAGAGGTCCCTCATGTGAGTACAACAATCTTACAAGTGAAACTCTGAAAAGAAACAATTGTGATTCAGAACAAGTAAAT